>NC_135665.1:18072870-18423870 GCF_964188315.1 Podarcis muralis
CCATTCACATCTTCTAGTTTGTAAAGGTTTGCAGTATACACATACTGAGGTCTAGCTTTGTGTGAACCCCTTTCTGTTGGGATTTTATAGCACAGTAATAACCCACCAATAGCTGTTTTGGGGAAACCAAGTTTGGGCAAATTGGAAAGTGGCTCAATGCATATGCAAGATCAGCCCAACATAGGATATTTTCATATGAAAGAGAGAAAAAGAGGGAGAATAAAGGAGCTTTAAAATAAGTTAGGAACATACGTGACCTGCTGGATTGGGCCAATGTCCCATCTAATCTAACATCCTCTTCTCACAATGGCAACTGAATGCAGACCCTCCAAGTGTCCCCATTTTCCAGAGACAGACCCAGATGAACAGAAACCATCCTGGTTTCTGATTTGACCCAGGAATGGCCCACTTTTCCTTAGGACATCCCTATTTTCATGGGAGAAATGTTGGAGGATATGGAGTTATGCAGCCCACGAGCCAAGGAGATAAGCAACTGTACACCCTTTAGAATAATTTTTTTATTGTTTAATAGGGAAGTTTTTTTAACGTTTATGTTTTATTATGTTTTTATGTATGCTGCAAGCCACCCAGAATGTCTGGGGAAACCCAGTGAGATGGGAAGTGTATAAATAATAACACCACCACCACCACCACCACCATCATCATCATCATCATCATCATTATTATTATTATTATTATTATTGATGTTCCTATTTTCATCAGATTAATGTTGGAGGGCACACAGCTGTGAATGAATAGCCTGCCTGTAGATGGCACTTAGCATGGACTGACTTTAGAAATATGTGCATCTGAAACTTAAATCTTCTTGATTTTCACACTGGGAAATTAGTCTGGATGTCTTCACCTGAGGGGTTCCTTACAGCCCCATGATTCTTGATTGTGAAACAGAAGTTTGATCAGAAGAGAATAAATGAAACCAGGAGGAGTGGTGGAGATTATCTTGACTTGATAGCTCTGGCAAGAGCGGTCAACTACCTGCTTTTGTTAAGGTGATTTGTCTCAATGGATGGTGTTATGTAGTGTAGTTTCACCCTGGGCCAACAGGGGGATACTGTATATAGTTTTCACTCAGGTCTGTAGATAGTTTTCACTCAGGTCCGCGGCAGTTATTTTAGGCGGGAACTCTGGGCTGTTGTGGTTACAATGTGACAGCCGGCTGCCTATAAATACAGGCCGGCTGAGCTGTTCACTGTCAGTTCTATTCCAGCTTACCAGAATAAAGAGCTTCTTGAAGAAATCGCTGTGCCGGCTGCTATGTCAACCCACGACTTAACACTGGCGACGAAGGTGGGATTGATGGACATCAGAGCACAGCCAGATGCGGCCAGCCTCTGAACTGAGCTGAATCACAGAGCGAAATCACTGAGCGAAATCACTGGGCAGAACCAATTCAGAGCTGACTGTTCTGGCTAGAGCACTGTGTTCCATCCATCGCCCTTCACGCCGGCATCGGAATCATGGCTTCACTTGTGCCTCTACCGCCGTTTGCGCCAGCCTCTGAATCATGGGACTCCTACCTCGCTCGGTTCGACTGCTACCTCCAAGCCAACGAACTGACAGCAGTATCACAGGATCGGAAGCGGGGCCTATTCCTCAGCCTCTGTGGGCCTGAGGTGTTTGAGACGGCCCGAGCGTTGGTTGCGCCTGAAGCAGTCCAGGCATCACCATGGGACACGATCCAAGAGAAGCTCCGCAACCACTACGCACCAAAGCCGTCCAAGATTGCTGCCCGCCATGCGTTCTACCACAGGAACCAGGCAGAGGGGGAGTCAATCAACAACTACACCACCGCCCTGCGACAGGCTGCAATGCACTGTGAGTTCCGAGACTTAGACGATGCCCTGATGGATCGAATCGTCTGCGGGGTCCGGGACATCCATCTGCAACGGCGTCTCCTAGCCAAGCCAGACCTCACGCTACAGAAAGCCATTGAGGAGGCTGTGGCCTCAGAAGCTGCTGAACGCTCCGCTCAGGAGATCCGCAAGTCCAGCAACCTGCGTCTTGCTAGGGAGCCCGTTCCGGTGCATCATGAAGAGGCCAGCAGTGAGGAGGCATCCTCCAGTGAAGACGATGATGTGCACCAGACAAAGCGGGAGCGCAGGAAGTTCCAACAGAAGTCCAAGGGCCAACCGGAATGTGCTGGCTGCGGAGGCAACCATTCCCGTGCCAAGTGTCGATTCAGAGACGCCATCTGTAGGAGGTGTTCCAGAAGGGGCCACATCGCTAAGGTCTGCCGATCGGCTCCGTCTGACACCCCCCCTTCATCGACTCGCAAGTCCAAGTCTTCACTCCAGTCTGCCAAGGAAAGTTGTTTCGCTCTCACCAACTGCCGCTGCCCGTCTGGAACCACGATTGGCCAAACCGACTCGCCTACGAGACGCAAGCTGAACGTCACGGTGCTCATTGAAGGAGCTCCATGTGACATGGAGATCGACACCGGGTCTGCCCTGTCCATCGTGTCATGGAGCACCATAAAAAGACTGGTACCCAGAGTGTCCAAAAGGCAACTCGACTCTCACCGCGTACACCTGAGAGACTACCAGGGAAACGACGTTCCCGTGGTAGGCGTTGGCCGGTTCCGGATCGCCTTCAAGGATTTTTCGGGCCTGCTCCGGTTGGTGGTGGTCGAAGGTCAGCGGCCAAGCCTCCTAGGGCTAGACTGGTTTGATGCCCTCGGCCTGGAAGTCACCGGCATCAACTGCATCTCTAACGCAGAGACTGAGGGTCTGGTCAAAGACTTTGCCGAGGTTTTTGACGGCACCTTGGGCCAATATACAGGTACGCCCATCTCCTTTAGCCTGGATCCACAAGTCGCCCCCATCAAGCTAAAGCCACGCCGGGTTCCCTTTGCTCTCAAGGCTAAGGTGGACGAACAACTGGACAAACTGATCGCCCAAGGAGTTTTGGAGCCGGTTGACCACGCAAAGTGGGAAACCCCCATCGTCACGCCTGTCAAGCCAGATGGGTCGGTGAGAATCTGCGCTGACTACAAGTGCACGATCAACAAGGCACTTCAGCAGCACGCTTATCCGGTTCCTGTTGTCCAACACCTGCTGCATTCCCTGGGTGAGGGTAAGGTCTTCGCTAAGCTGGACCTTGCCCAAGCCTATCAACAACTGCCAGTCGATGATGCCACTGCTGAAGCCCAGACGATCGTCACCCACCGGGGGGCATTCCGTTGCCGCCGGTTGCAGTTCGGGGTGAGTGTGGCTCCTGGCATCTTCCAAGGCCTTATGGAGCGTCTCCTGCAAGGGCTTCCGGGCGTGGTACCATATTTTGATGACGTCTTGGTGTCTGCAGACTCACACCAGCAGCTGTTCGAGCGCCTCCGTGCCGTGCTGACCAGGTTCCAGGAGGCCGGGCTCAAGGTAAAAAGGGAGAAGTGCCAGATCGCCGTTCCACAGGTAGAGTTCCTGGGCTATCTTATCGATGCCTCCGGTCTTCATCCAACCACATCCAAGATCCGCGCTATCCAGCAGGCCCCCACTCCAAAGAACAAAACGGAGTTGCAGGCGTTCCTGGGGCTGCTGAACTTTTATAACATGTTCCTGCCCCACAAAGCCACAGTGGCTGAGCCTCTTCACCGACTCCTTAGCACTAAGACGCCTTGGGCCTGGGGTCATCGGGAGACGGCGGCCTTCAACGCGGTCAAGGCTCTCCTTTCTTCGGACAGTGTGCTGGTACAGTACAGTGAATCCAGGCCGCTGGTCCTTGCCTGCGACGCCTCACCTTTTGGCATCGGGGCTGTCCTTAGTCACCGTTTTCCAGATGGAAGAGAAGCACCGCTCGCCTACTTTTCCAGGACACTATCTCCGACGGAACGGAATTACAGCCAGCTCGACAAGGAGGCATTGGCACTTGTGGCTGGAGTGAAGAGGTTTCATGAATACCTCTATGGCAGGACTTTTGACCTCATCACTGACCACAAGCCACTCCTGGGCCTCCTCGCCGGTGATCGTCCAACTCCACCGGTCCTCTCACCACGCATGCTGCGATGGACTGTTTTCCTGGCTGCCTACCACTACCGGCTCATCCACCGCCCGGGGAAATCGATGGGCCATGCCGACGCCCTCAGCCGTTGCCCTCTTCCAGCATTTGTGGAAGACCCGGCTCCAGCTTCATCGCTCCTTCTGATTGAGGATCTTCCGGCAGCGCCTGTGTCGGCTGCCACTGTGGCCTCCGCATCTGCCCAGGATCGCACCATCAGCCGGGTGCTCAACTGGGTGTGGAGGGGGTGGCCACAAGGGCCCTTTGCATCGGAGTTCCAGCCCTTCGCAACCAGACAACATGAACTCTCAGCTCATCGCGGCTGTCTGCTGTGGGGAGACCGCGTCGTGATTCCCCAGGGACTCCGTCAGCGCGTCCTGGAGGCTCTGCACGTTGGCCACCCGGGAATTGTCAAAATGAAGGCGTTGGCTCGGTGTTACGTCTGGTGGCCTAATATGGACGATGCCATCACTGCCTGGGTGTCCGCCTGTCAAGCGTGCCAGGAGTCGAGGCCTGCACCACCGGCAGCTAAGGGATACACGTGGGAGACGCCAAAGACACCCTGGTCGAGGGTGCACATCGATCTGGCTGGCCCCTTTCACGGCCGGACCTTTATGGTAGTGGTGGACGCCTATTCCAAATGGCTGGAGGTCGCCCTGATGCCCTCCACCACTACCGAAGCTGTCATCCGGGTGCTGCGAGGCCTGTTTGCAACGCATGGGTGTCCTGATGTCCTTGTCTCTGACAACGGACCGCAGTTCACATCAGGCACGTTTGAGCGGTATCTTTTGGGACTGGGCATCCGCCATGCCCTAACGGCACCCTTTCATCCATCCAGCAACGGGCAAGCGGAAAGAATGGTGCGCTCGACAAAAGAGGCACTGGCGCGCCTGGACCGGGGAGACTGGCATGAGCGGGTCGCCGAATACTTGTTCGCGCAACACATCACCCCTCATGCGGCCACAGGGAGGAGTCCTGCGGAACTGCTTATGGGCCGCCGCCTCAGGTCACCGCTCGACCGGCTACACCCAGACTTTGCCGTGGCTGAACCCCCAGGCTGTGCCAACGCACCACGGTCATTTGTCCCAGGAAACCAGGTCATTGCCCGGAACTATGTGGGGGACATCCCTTGGGTGCCAGCCACAGTAGTGGGAGTCACTGGACCTCGCTCGTACCAGGTGGCACTCGAAGACGGGCGCTTGTGGCGACGGCACATAGACCAACTTAGGCGCAGGGTTGGGGACTTGGACACTACCGAGGTGCCCCCAACTGCGCTTGCGGCTCCAGAAGAGACACGTACAGATGGCGAGGCCCCACCTACACCTCCCTCGCAAACTGCCAGCGTGGAGCCGAACCAAGCCGTCTCAGAACAGACTCAGACCACTCCACTTGCGGAGGCTCCACTCACAGCAGCGGATCCAGGGGAGTTGGTTCCAACGCCACCTAGGGTCGCACCACAGCCTCAGCGAGAACTGTGTGGCCCTCCGGACTTGGCTACCAGTCCCCGGCGGTCTGGCAGAGTTTCCAAGCGCCCAACTCATTTAAAGGACTATGTTGTTGGACAGGTATCACTGTTGGTCTAAGTATGGGAAATGTAACCGATATGCTTTTGTGCCTAATTGAACCATTACGCGTAGTGCTGTATATAAGGAAACCATTACGATTGTAACTAACGCCTTATCTCGGTGGGGAGGGGTGTTATGTAGTGTAGTTTCACCCTGGGCCAACAGGGGGATACTGTATATAGTTTTCACTCAGGTCTGTAGATAGTTTTCACTCAGGTCCGCGGCAGTTATTTTAGGCGGGAACTCTGGGCTGTTGTGGTTACAATGTGACAGCCGGCTGCCTATAAATACAGGCCGGCTGAGCTGTTCACTGTCAGTTCTATTCCAGCTTACCAGAATAAAGAGCTTCTTGAAGAAATCGCTGTGCCGGCTGCTATGTCAACCCACGACTTAACAGATGGTTTCTCCTTGAAAGGACAGAGCCATTTGGGAATCCAGGCTTATCCTCCCATCCCAAGGTGTCTTGCCTGAGAGATAAAGAGGGCAACAGTCTAGCAGTCTTGTGTGAAGGGAACACAGAAGCCAGCGGCTCTATGAGAACCCAGTGTTGATGCACTTTTGAAACCTTATGTGGGTTAGCAAAAAGGTTAAGTCCAGTCAAAGGCGACTATGGGCTCATCTCACTTTCAGGCCAGGGGAGCCGGTGTTTGTCCACAGACAGCTTTCTGGGTCATGTGGCCAGCATGACTAAACCGCTTCTGGCACAACAGAACACCGTGACGGAAACCAGAGCACACGGAAACGCTGTTTACCTTCCTGCTGCAGCGGTACCTATTTATCTACTTGCACTGGTGTTCTTTTGAACTGTTAGGTTGGCAGGAGCTGAGAGAGAGCAATGGGAGCTCACCCCGTAATGTGGATTTGAACCATTGACCTTGGGATCGACAAACCCAAGAGGCTCAGTGGTTTAGACCAAAGCACCACCTGCATCCCAAATAAACAAGCACACAATCACTGATACGTCCACCACCCATTGTGAGGCTCAAAGCAATGAAGACAATGCCTCCCCAGCTGTTGCCATTGGCTGTGGGTTTCTTGTGATGTCACAAAAGTACTTGGCAACTGAGTGGATATAAAGGCAGGTCAAGGGGAAAGCCCTTTTGTATTTCCAGCAGGACACACCTGGCAATGGATGTGACATTCAGCACTGCCCAGGTTTCTTCCACTTGGAGGAGGCAACTGGTGTGCTTTCAAACTGCTAGGTTAGCAGGAGCTGGGACAGAGCAACAGGAGCTCAGCCCGTCATAGGGATTCAAACTGCCGACCTTCTGATTGGCAAGCCCAAGAGGCTCAGTGGTTTAGACCACGGCGCCACCTGTGTCCTTTATGTGAGAGCAGAATCTGTTTGAGTGTTGATACTATGATTCCCACCCCCATAATTTGTTTGCTCTGCTTTCATAAATAAAGCATCATCACAGAAACCCCATAGGTCTCCAGTAACTTTGTTCAAAGGAAGCAAACCCCATGGCGTGAGGCGTACCCACTGAAACCTCTTGCCACTCGGAGACTGTGGTGCATGCTATATCATCAGATATGTTTAACTCCACTAAAAGAGCATGCTGGTATTTATTTCAGAGTTGCTGCTGTGTGTGCTGTTTTGGTAAGAGTGGTTTTCACTGAGGAAAATAAAATATCAAGCCTTTATTCCCCCTGCAAAAGGAAACTTACTTGCAAATCAGCTATGCTTGATAAAAGACACAGTTTCTATTTACCGTATTTTTTGCACCATAACACTCACTTTTTTCCTCCTAAAAAGTAAGGGGAAATGTCTGTGCATGTTATGGAGGGAATGCCTACGGGTGGCATGCCTACGGATTTTCCTCCTCTAAAAACTACGTGCGTGTTATGGTCGAGTGCGTGTTATAGAGCGAAAAATACGGTAGGTCCTTGGCAATCTCATTTTTTTAAGATGTAGGCAATGCAAGTCCAACAGGATGAAATATCTAAGTTTATCTTTAAGCGTAATGGTATTGTAGTGCTTGCTTCTAAGAATGGGGGTGCCGAAAGCACAGCTTAGCATTCATAAGGCACTTTCTCTGTGTTATAATCTTTACCCCTCTCATTTTTGCAACAAAGCTGGGAGGTAAGTTTTAATATTGGAATTAATAATTATGATCGCCACCAAAAACTTACTAGAACGTCCGCTTCCATTCTGTGAACTGTTGATCATAGAATAAATTTTCCCCCAGCATCGCTTTTTAATAATAAATGAGTAAACTGATTTATTTATTTACTGGGTTTTTCTCCCTCGCCGCCACAAAGTTTTAAAATGCCATACAAATGCTTCCTATCAACAGCCTGATAGGCCTTGGCTGGGCTAACTCTGCTGCATGAATCAGTCTTGATCAGCGCACAACATGGATCTTGCCTTTGGGCATTTATTTTCATTTATTTTTAAAATAATGTCTATATACCAGCTTTATCTGCCAATGATCTCAAGGTGGTCTGCATGAAGCGGGTTAAGTGAGTTTCCTGGCGGAGTGGGGATTTGAACCCTACTCTCACATGTCCTAGTCTAATGCTCTAAGCATGGGTGTTGAAAGAACGCATGCACTTCCTTTCCCTCTGCCATACATTGGACTACTGCAATGCGCTGTTCTACATGGGGCTACCTTTGAAGGTGACCTGGAAACTACAACTAATCCACAATGCAGCAGCTAGACTGGAGACTGGGGGCGGCTGCCAAGACCATATAACATTGGTCCTGAAAGACCTACACTGGCTCCCAGTATGTTTCCAAGCACAATTCAAAGTGTTGGTGCTGACATTTAAAGCCCTAAACCAGGCATAGGCAAACTTGGCCCTCCAGATGTTTTTGGGACTACAACTCCCATCATCCCTAGCTAACAGGATCAGTGGTCAGAGATGATGGGAATTATAGTCTCAAAACATCTGGAGGGCCAAGTTTGCCTATGCCTGCCCTAAACGGCCTCCGCCCAGTGTACCTGAAGGAGCGCCTCCACCCCCATCGCTCAGCCCGGACACTGAGGTCCAGCTCCGAGGGCCTTCTGGCGGTTCCCTCACTGCAAGAAGTCAGGTTACAGGGAACCAGGCAGAGGGCCTTCTCGGTAGTGGCGCCTGCCCTTTGGAACGCCCTCCTTTCAGATGTCAAGGAAATGAACAACTATCTGACTTTTAGAAAACAGCTGAAGGCAGCCCTGTTTAGGGAAGTTTTTAATGTTTGATGTTTTATCATGTTTTTAATAATCTGTTGGGAGCCAGCGGGGTATAAATCATAAATTGTTGTTGTTCTTCTTGTTGTTGTTGTTCTTCATGTTGTTGTTAAGAATGCTATACAGTCATACCTCGGCTTGAATGTGCTTTGGGTTGAGCGCGTTCGAGTTGCGCTCCGCGGTAACCTGGAAGTAATGGAGCACGTTACTTCTGGGTTTCGCCACTCGCGCATGCGCAGACGCTCAAAATGATGTCACGCGCATGCGCGGAAGCGGCAAAACGTGACACGCGCAGATGCGCTGTCACGTCTTATGTTCCGTTTGGGATGCAAACGGGGCTCCAGAACGGATCCTGTTTGCATCCCGAGGTACCACTGTATATGCATTCCAACCCCTTGGGACTGTAACTCTCCCACATGCAATGGGCCCTGCGCAAGGGAAAGATAAGTAGTGGTGGCTGAACTCTCTTTTAGAGAAATTGTAATCTGCTGCTAATGATTGTGAAATTCCCAATTCTGCAGTTGGTCAGAAACCCCGGGGTTTCTTGGAGAACAGTTTGAAAGCTGCTAATCAATCCTGAAAATACGTACAGATTTCTGTGCTTCGTTATGGATTAGTAGCAAACTCCAAATCTCGTAGATGAGATGCGTTTGTTCCAGGGCACTCCTGGAGGAGAGCATCTGCCTTCCGAGGACACTTCCCATGCTCTTGTTTGCGCACTGAACCAACAGCGTGGGAAGCTGCCATGTGGATGTGCCCTGAGATAACCATATGCCATAGAAAACTGTGCAGCACTTTGTTGCATAAACACTGGGTATTTATTGACGAGGCTTGAGTCGGCTTGGCAGCAACTGCAAACACCATCGTGCAAAATGACACCTGGGCTGTCAGGATCCCTGTTCCCCGTTGATGAGGAGTACCACATTCTTAGAATTATTCATTTGGTTATTATTATTATTATTATATATTGTATTCCACCCATCTGACTGGGTTGCCCCAGCCACTCTGGGTGGCTTTCAACGAGTGCTTTTTTCTTTTATTGTTGTTAGCTGCTCTGAGCCCAGCTTTGTCTGGGGAGGGCGGGATATAAATAAAATTCTATTATTATTTATTATTATTATTATTATTATTAGAAAAAGAGGTGCTGGAACTCACCGTGCAGTACAGTAAATGCCACACTTTTTAACAACAACAAAAGAGGTGGCAGTATTTTGTATCCTTGGGTACCCCCTGGGGGGAAAAAGGCACTGCTTCTAATGCATATATTTTAAAAAAAGAAAACATTTTGGAGGATTTCATTTGGGGAGAATAAATTTGTTTGGCAATCTTCACCTTTTTTGTGTGGATAATAAACTGTGAACAGAAGGAATGAAAGAGTCGGCTTTCTGTGACTTGCAAGCTTCTGCAGTAAGCTAAGAAGCAGGGTGGAACCCCAAGCCAGGTATTTGTGTATCGATAAAAGCACACACCAACATTGAAAAGGCCGTTTGAAAAGCTTGCAGAACACATTGCCATTCATCACGAGAGAGTGGGCCCTCTCTTCCGCCTCTAATTCCGTCTTTGCTGGTGCTACTTTGAATCTTTGCTTTGGATGGTGATGGAAACCATCCCCTCGTGCTAGATTAAGCACTTGGATCCGTGCCCAAAATGCCTGGGGTTATTTGGATGCGTCGATGGAAGCATGCAGCGATGATTGAATCTGAATCTGTTATGAGAGCAAGTATTCCTTCATTTGCCAAACAGCAGAAATAACCTAAGCTTATGAACATAGGGTACCCTGCACAGATGGCTGTGGAGCTGTTGCGGTTAAGAGGCTGTTACTAGGCTTCCTCCCCCCCCTCCCGCCCCCCTCCCCCCCCCACCCTTAAGAGAGTTACATGCAATACATGCGTTGCCATCAAGCCAGCTTCTGAATGCGTATTCTCTCTCTTTTCCTTTCAAAGAAGTTTTCCGGGCATATTTTACCTGACATGAAGCTTACCAGGGCAAGGGACTTTTTTGAAGTCCATCATCTTACTCAAGGCCAAGGCCGATGACCTAGTATTCCCTCCCCCTCCCCCAATTCTTTTAAAGAAACTGTGGTGTGGGGTGAGTTCCTCCCGAAAGCAGCAGGGCATCACACATGTTTGGAAGAAGGATGCTACAGGAGGATTTTGAGCCCGGGAGCATCTTCCTTTTGCTTAAATGAGAAAGGAATAGATTGGTCTGCGGAGTGCTCTGCCCTTGAGGGTTTTGCTCCCTGCTCCTGCAAACAGAGGCATAGCTCTTTCTGCCTGCTGTCTCGCTTCATTCTCTCTGGTGCCAGACAAGGGTTTGGAGGGTGGGGGGAAAGGAGTTGTAAGCACATTATGGGGCAGCGTGATTGGTCTCTTGGGAAGATGCCAGATTCTCAGCTCTCCAGCATCTTTTCCCCACCCCTGGTTCATGCAGAGAGCAGCGCTGATGTATTTTTTAAAATAAATCTGGAGACGTCCCAGCGATCTGTCTCCAGCGATGAGGATAAAACTGAGTGACCGGGTAATAAAGCAGAGCTCACCTTTATGCTCACCTGGGCTATGAGGTTGTTGCTTTTATTGAAGCAAATAACCAAGACTGGAAATGCTGCTTTTCTGGGAGACCGACACTGGAGAATGACAATGTCTCCACACAGCACCGCTGTGGCAAGGTGAAGTAAGGATAGTGCAAATGTAGCCAAGAAGCTCAAATCATAAAGGTAAAAAAAAAAAGGTAAAGGACCCTGGGATGGTTAAGTCCAGTCAAAGGAGACTATGGGGTTGCGGCGCTCATCTCGCTTTCAGGCCGAGGGAGCTGGCGTTTGTCCACAGACAGCTTTTCGGGTCATGTGGCCACCATGACTAAACCGTTTCTGGTGCAACAGGACACTGTGACGAGTGCCAGAGTGCACAGAAATGCCATTTGCCTTCCTGCCACAGCAGCACCTATTTATCTACTTGAACTGGTGTGTTTTTGAACTGCTAAATCAAATATATGACTTGACACTCTTCTTTGGAAATTAAACCAATGTCCAGACTTTAACATCCCAAAACTTTACTTGCAGAAACTTATAGATGAATTAGAACATAATATTTACATGCTTGTCCAAGCATGGGCTTAGAGTCTCTTCTTCTTACTTCCAAACAACGCTATTTTCCTCTCTTTCCAGAGCTCAGCACTTTCAGCCTTCTGTATCTCAATTAGGCCATACCTTGCAGCTCCTATGAGAGATTTCCACTTTTTCCTTCTCCTGCAGCTTTGCTTTTTCTCTTTCAAGCAGAGAAGAAGCACTGTGACACTCTACTCAACTTAGCAGTGTTCACAGTGGATTCTAAAACACAGTCACCTTGCATCACATTAAATCACTGGTTCCCTTCCATGTGTCCAATGTTAGCCAATCACATGAAAACTACTAGAGAACTCTCTAGAATTCAGTTACCAAACAGTCAAATTTAAACACATAGTAAAGCATGCAATCATTTACAATTTCAGTGAATTAAATTACTATACTTAACAGAGCTGGACATTGAAAATGTGGTGGTATGTATATCACCTTGGCTACTGACTCCTTTGATGGCAATCCACTTGAGGCCTTACAGCTGTCTAATTCATTCGTTCGTTCGTTCATTATTGCTTAAGTATACAATTTTTCTTCATGCAGCTCAAAGCAGCATGCATGGTTCTCCTGTTCCCCATTTTATCATCACAACAACAACCCTGTGAGGTAAGTTAGCCTGAGAGATAGTGACTGGCCCACTGTCACCCAGCGAGCCTCTTCGCTGAGTGGGGATTCGAACCCTGGCTTCCCAAGTCCCTAGTCCAGAATTCTATCCATGACATCACACTGGCTCTCAAACTTTTAAGACTTTTAAGTCTCAGACTTATCACCCTCTTCCATGCAATGCTTGTTCAAACTCGGATCAAACTATAGTGGAGAGACATCTTGTTCCCAAGTAATGGAAGAGGGGACCAGTGCCATCTTCTTAAATATACACTGATTTTTCTCTGATCCTGAGATTAGGCCTTTGAAAATTTCCATGATTTCCCCTGCCCCCATCAAATATCCCAGATTATTTTTGAAGTTGCTAGGAATGGTGGGTGAAAATCGCAAAGCATTCGTATTTCTCTGAATTGTTTCCCTTCGAAATGAACAAGGGCAGGGGGCGGCAAGGTTTACCTTGCCTGGGCCGGTTCACTCCAGTGGAGATCCTTCCGTGGGCCGGCGATTTTCGGCGTCTGCGCAGACACGATTTCTGGTGCCACAGAAACAAGTCCCCGCACCGCGCCGGTTTAGCGCAGTGCGCAGGGACTCGCTGAGCGCGCGGCTCGGTTCAGGGGCAGCTCGTGGGCTGGTTAAACGACTCCCGTGGGCAACTTGTGGCCCATGGGCTTAGGTTGCCAATCGTTGAACATGGGTGTGCTCCACATCCATTTCTTGGAAATTTGTGTGTGTGTTTGAAGAGGCAATGTAGCTCTTCATATCCTTTCACAATTGTTTGGGTGCATGTGTATATTTTGAAATCTAGTATCTAATTGGAGCACAGAGTATCAAGAGAGAATACAACCCCAAAGTTGTTGCAGTGGGAGATTCCGGTAGCGCTGGCAATTTTTAGTTGGTTTATGTTACTGTTTTTAAAGACCTCCATGTGTCTCATGGCATGGCAGAGGAGTGCTCTAAAGAAAATTAAAATTTGAATGGAAATGGAAATAAAATTTGACCCAAGTGTGGGCAGGATTGTGGGGAGGGGGAGGCTATGCAGTGCTTTTTTCTGGGGGGACGCATACCCCTACATATTTTGTGAATCTAATGAGAGAAGAAACTGGATTTTTTTAAAAAAAGTTTCTTCTCTAGCACAGTGAATCGTCAGTTCTATTGCTACCCCTGATGGCAGCCTCATTTCCTTTCCCAGTTTTTCCTGAGTCTCAGACAGAAGCGAGTGTTTAATGTGTGAAGCAGTGTGGAATGTGGATGTGTGGTGTTTTACTGATAAAAGTTTGGCTTCATTGAGGGGCAGTATTTCAATATGAGTAGGAAAGTTACTAACTATTCTTCATCAGAGGAATCAGGAGGATGTTAGTGCACACAGCCTCATGCCAATGTGGAAGTTACTGTGAGCTGTCAGCTGTGTAATATGAGGTAATAATGCATGTTCTTTGTACTTGTGTCCATTTACTGTATTTATTTTTCCCTGTTTGAACTATAAATTGGTGATTTTCTTGAGTCAAAATGAGAGTACCCCTAAACATTTTTTTTAGAAAGAAAGCACTGAGGATATGTATCACTATTTGGCACTGTCCAACAGGGACTTCTGAAGATCATACAGTGGTACCTCGGGTTACAAACGCTTCAGGTTACAAACGCTTTGGGTTACAAAATCCGCTAACCTGGAAGTAGTTGCTCCTGGTTGCGAACTTTGCCCCAGGATGAGAACGGAAATCACACAGTGGCAGCAGGAGGCCCCATTAGCGAAAGTGCACCTCAGGTTAAGAACGGTTTTGGGTTAAGATCAGACCTCCGGAATGAGTTAAGTTTGTAACCCGAGGTACCACTGTATAACCTTATATAACAACTACTACTACTTACTATTTATACCCCACCCATCTGGCTGAGTTTCCCCAGCCACTCTGGGTGACTCCCAACAAAATATCAATAATAATAATGATAGTAATAATAATTAATAAAGTGATACAACATCAAACATTAAAAAACTTCCCTAAACAGGGCTGCTTTCAGATGTCTTGCTATAGTGATTCTTAAACCTTAGAGAGGACTTATTTCATTTCCCAGGATTTTGAATTGCGACTTGAGCTCTGGGGAGAAGAAAAAAGATTGAATCAGCGTTCAATGAGTTCAGCACCTGGAATGGGGCCCTATTTTGTCTCAGCAACTCTGTGCCTCTTGAAAACCTACTCCAGAAGGCTGGGGACATGGAGAAATAGCATGGGAGGTGGTATGGAGTGGGGGTGAATTGATGGAAATTTCCCAAGCCCCTACTTCTACTTGTGGAAGACTCTAAGATCTAAGACCCTTGCATCCACAAAAGTGCATCTTATTTGAGTGAAAGACTCCTTGCTTTGGGGATCCAACCAATTGTCACTTGGGCAGAAATTCTGCCTTAAGGAAAGACATCTGAATGTTCCACAGCAAATCTTTTATAAATAAATTACCGTGTACTTGCTTCACCAGAAACTAATCCTCTGGCAACGTCCCTTAGCCTCAGTTTTCCTGCCTAGTAAAATGAGGACCATGATCACCATATTGGTCTGTTATGAGGATAAATTAGAACAGAGAAATGTGCTTCTCTGAGGTTTGGAGGAAAGCTGGGCTAGGAAGACAAGCAAATTATTTGAAAAGAGTTAAGACAAAGCCGTTTGTTTACAGTGAGATAGTTCTAATGTTCTCCTTGAGAGATGTGTGACAGGATTGTGTTTAATCCATTTGAGAAGTGAAGGAGAAATTACCGTTTTCAGAGTTGCAAATGACAGCAGTACCTGCAGCAACTAATCCAGCTATGTCAAGATGATTACTTCATAAGTACACCCCTTCCTTCACCACAGGCTTCTGCATGGGGAGAAACGTCTCTGTAACCAATTAGTTGTTTTGACCTTTCCTGGATTCTCGCATTGTCCTCAGTCACAAAAATAGACAGCTGCCTTCAATGACTAGAGGCATGTATTGTTACGGGGGGGGACAGGGACTCTGTGTCACAAGAGATGAGGGTGACAACATAGGAAAAACTGTTCAATCAATTTAACAGGCTCTGCTCCCTCGGGGAAGGCAAGCTGGAAATGTCCGTGTCGTTTGCTCTGGGCCAGTGCGGCTGTGGGTAACCTCATACTTCGTGTCTGTCTACTAAGGCATGGATGATGCACATGGGAACACTGTAGGCACATCAAGACATGCGTTTCCCCCCAAACGTTGGTTGATGAGCCTTTTCCAGGTGCCATTTCTGGGTTGTTTTTATTATTATTTGCATTCAAAATGGGGGGGGAGGGGTAGAATTCCTTTTAAAGTAAAGTGTTGTTGTTGTTTAGTCATTTAGTTGTGTCCGACTCTTTGTGACCCCATGGACCAGAGCACGCCAGGCACTCCTGTCTTCCACTGCCTCCCGCAGTTTGGTCAAACTTATGTTAGTAGCTTCGAGAACACTGTCCAACCATCTCGTCCTCTGTCGTCCCCTTCTCTTTGTGCCCTAAATCATTCCCAACATCAGGGTCTTTTCCAGGGAGTCTTCTCTTCTCATGAGCTGGCCAAAGTATTGGAGCCTCAGCTTCAGGATCTGTCCTTCCAGTGAGCACTCAGGGCTGATTTCCTTCAGAATGGATAGGTTTGATCTTCTTGCAGTCCATGGCACTCTCAAAAGTCTCCTCCAGCACCATAATTCAAAAGCACCAATTCTTCGGCAATCAGCCTTCTTTATGGTCCAGCTCTCACTTCCATACATCACTACTGGGAAAACCATAGCTTTTACTATATGGACCTTTTTAAAGTAAAGTTGTTGTTGCTGTTTAGTCGTTTAGTCGTATCCGACTCTTCATGACTCCATGGACCAGAGCACGCCAGGCACCTCTGTCCTCCACTACCTCCCGCAGTTTGGTCAAACTCATGCTGGTAACCTCGAAAACACTATCCAACCATCTCGTCCTCTGTTGCCCCCTTCTCCTTGTGCCCTCCATCTTTCCCAGCATCAGTGTCTTCTCCAGGGAGTCTTCTCTTCTCATGAGGTGGCCAAAGTACTGGAGCCTCAGCTTCAGGATCTGTCCTTCCAGTGAGCACTCAGGGCTGATTTCCTTTAGAATGGATGCGTTTGATCTTCTTGCAGTCCATGGGACTCTCAAGAGTCTTCTCCAGCACCATAATTCAAAAGCATCAATTCTTCGGCGATCAGCCTTCTTTATGGTCCAGCTCTCACTTCCATACATCACTACTGGGAAAACCATGGCTTTAAAGTAAAGTATGACGCTCCAAATAACAACAACAGCAACAATTTATTTATAAACAACAACAATTTATTTATACCCTGCCCATCCAGCTGGGTTTCCCCAGCCACTCTGGGCAGCTCCCAACAGAATATTAAAAACACGATAAGACATCAAACATTAAAAACTTCCCTAAACAGTAATAAAAATGCAATTAAAAATCATGCAGCACCTACAGTATGGAATTGCAGTGTGTATTTTCCTTCTTCCGTTAGTCACCATGTGTAAGACAGTGAGCTATGAATGCGGGTAGATTGTGGTGTTTTGTGTGTGTTCTTGTCAACCTGATTTGATTTAATATTGGTCATGATGAGAAATTCCTGAAGTAATGGAAGATGTTTTTTTTAAAAAAAAAACTTTTTATTGGGAAAGATAAAGCCTATTTACAGAGGCTTATGAGTAACCTATAAATCAAATATAAGTATTTTAAATATATGTATATACAGACCCCATTCTAGGCAGCTTTGAAAATTAACTGCAAAATTTCCTTTCTTGTGTTTGTGTGTGACATGAAGAATAATTGCTTTAATTCTCCAAACTTGTAATCTATAAACAGTGAGTTATGTTAACTGTCTGTGCTGGGCCAGGTGGTGATGTGGAGCTTTAGGAAAAATAGCATTGGCTCTGAAAATGTTGCAGTGCATGGAAGCAGGCAGCGTTGATTTCTGTCTCATTTCTAGCCAGAATGCTGGAGTCACTTGGCCAAACCTGCAAAATACTGTTGCTGTTTTTTCAGATAGAGATCTAATAAACAAATCCAACCTTTTATGCTTAATTAAATTTCAATTTTTTAAAAAAAACAACCCCTCACCAACCTCAATTTTTACTTCTTTGTATCCAAATAAACCTTCCATCTGCCTGGTTTTATGTCCAGAATTGTTCATGACAATCTATTCATAACATCAGCAAGTTCCAATAGCAGGATCAGAACTGCTCACATTGACCAAAGAAGTGTAGATAACTATATGGTTTGAAATTGTGCCACAGAAGGCACCCTTAGTGCAGAATCTGGGAGCTATCATGCAAAAAACTGAACACTCATTTTAAAACAATAGCAGATTCCCTGCTGTTATTGCCAAGAAAACCTCTAGATATGAACAGCTTGGTGCTTCTACCAGAGGCCTCAAGAGTATTGTTGAGTATGAAACTTCTTTCTTCTGGCACAGATCCCACTTACCTGTTAGCCGACAAAGGATCCTAAGTTATGCAATAAAAGGGCTAGCAGAAAATATGGACAACTGAACTTAATTTACTGACTCTTTTCATTCAGTGCTGGACCCAATTTGATCCTATGAATGCATCAAGGTGGTCCCTGGGTGTTCTCTCTTTCTCTCTGAGTGGAGATTCGCTCTCATCAGAAAGCTACTCTTCCGACAGGCAGAATGAGATTTATGGAAATGTTATACTTTTCATACAAATCAATATTATTCCTGCGCAGAGCCTTGGAGAGGTTAGATTCTGCGGCCATCACAGCTGTGAAATGCAGTGCTCATAAAGTCGGCAAGATGCGCAGGTTCATTAAATGAGTTGCTTGTATGTTTATGTTATCCAGATGGCCTCTAAGAAAAATGGCCACTTCACCCTTGTGCTCTTATAATTCTGGAAGATGCCCAGGGGACACCTGGGGGAGGCAGTCAGGAAGAGACTTGTGAGGGAATTGTCTCCCAAAAAGACAATTTTGGTTTATTTTTCAAAAAAATAAAAGCCCGCACGCATTGGAAATAAATCCACATATTGCATCTGCTCTGTAATCATCCTGCCATTTGGGGGGGGGCAGTGCCCCTTTCCTAGGGGTGCTGCCAGTTCCAAACATTCAGATTTCATGCAGCTTTTGTAACCTCTGAAGGGCTAGTTCCATAAATGTTCCCCCGGCGTCTCCTTCCCAAAGCCCAAAAAGCTTCTGCCCAGCTCAGGGAGAGAGGCATGATGCTCTGAAGGGTCCAAAGTCCCTCCCACCTTCCCACAGCCTGCTTGGATTTGGGAAGGAGAAAGGGTGGCTCCAGAATCCTGTCAGAGGCCGGGAACCTCCTTCCCAAACCTGGGAAGCTTCTGCCCGGCTTAGGGAGGGAGGCGCGATGCTCACACACACAACATCAGACGCGCAATGTCCCACATCGCTCTTGGAAGCTGGCGTCTGTTCCCCTGAAAAACATTTCACCACACGCCACTGGCTATTGTTGACCTTACATTTTGTGGACCTTTCAGGTAGTAATGTTCTTTTTGGAAGCTGACTTCCTGGACTTCCAGATATATGTATTAAGGTATCTTCTTTGGCGATCACTCGTAGCCGAGTAAGATTGTCTTCCATAAACACAGTTTTAAAAGTGAGTCCGTAAGGGACTGTGGAAGCCAATTCTGGATCCACACGTCCTTCCACAGTGGGGACATAGGTTTCCGGGCAGGAGTTGATCATGGTGAGGGTTTGCCAAGCGTGCCTTCCTCTTAGCATGTTTCTCCCTTTTGTCCTGAGTTGGAGCGTCTTCACAACCCACAACACCTTTGCTAAAGGCTGTTCTTCAATTGGAGTGCAGTGTTTCCCAGTTATCAGTGTTTATACTACATTTTTTAAGATTTGCCTTGAGAGAGTCTTTAAACCTTTTTTGTTGACCACCAGCACTATGCTTTCCATTTTTAAACAGAGTACAGTGGTACCTCTGGATGCGAGCGGGATCCGTTCCGGAGCCCCGGTCGTATCCTGAAGTGAATGTAAGACGTGACTGCTCGTCTGCGCGTTCATGGGTCACGTTTTGCCACTTCCACGCATGCGCGTGATGTCATTTTGAGTGTCTGCGCATGCACGAGCTGCAGAACCTGGAAGTAACGGGCTCCGTTACTTCTGGGTCGCTGCACAGCGCAACGCGAAAATATTTAAGCTGAAGCGTATTCATCCCAAGGTATGACTGTACAGTGGTGCCCCGCAAGACGAACACCTCGCAAGACGGAAAACCCGCTAGACGAAAGGGTTTTCCGTTTTGGAGGCGCTTCGCAAAACGAATTTCCCTATGGGCTTGCTTCGCAAGACGAAAGCCCATAGGGAAATCTCCGGGGACCTCTTTTAAATGCTAGCGGTGGGGAGCAAAGCCTTTCCCCCCCCCTCCGGCCTTCAGAAGAGGTCCAGGAAGGCTGGCGGGGGCCGAAAGGCTTTGCTCCCCACCGCCAGCATTTTAAAAGCAGTCCGGGATAGCAGGGAAGCGCTTCCCGCTATCCCGGACGGCTTTTGAAGGCAGGAGAGGTCCGCGAAGCCTGGGCGCGCTGATCTCAGCGCGCGCAGGCTTCGGCATGCCGGCAACTCACCGCAAGCAGCGGCAGCGCTGCCGCTGCTTGCGGAGAGGTCCGCGAAGCCTTGGCCGGACAGCTTTTGAAGGCAGGCGGGGGAGAGCAAAGACTTTCGCCCCCGCCAGCCTTCAGAAGAGGTCCTGGACCTCTTCTGAAGGAGGGCAGGGGGCAAATGTCTTTGTCCCCCCTGCCTGCCTTCCCGGGCAGCGCGTTTCTCCGCTCTTCCGGGAGGGCTTTTAAAGGCAGGCGGGGGGACAAAGACTTTCGTCCAGGACCTCTTCTGAAGGCTGGCGGGGGGCAAAAGTCTTTGTCCCCCCTGCCTGCCTTCCCAGGGGCTTTTAAATCGCCCCGGACAGCGGAGAAGTCCTCCGCTGTCCGGGGCGATTTTAAAATGCCGCCCGCCAGCATTTTAAGATCGCCCCGGACAGCGGAGAAGCCCTCCGCTGTCCCGGGGTTTTTTAAAATGCTGGGGGTGGGAAGAAAAGCCCTTGTCCCCCCCCCCAGCCTTCAGAAGAGGTCGGGGGACAGACTGTCCCCGGACCTGGTCTGAAGTCGGTTTCCCTAGGAACGCATTAATTGATTTTCAATGCATTCCTATGGGAAACCGTGCATCGCAAGACGAAAAACTCGCAAGAAGAAAAAACTTGCGGAACGAATTAATTTCGTCTTGCGAGGCACCACTGTAGTTGCTTTGGAAGGATGCAGGTGGTGCTGTGGTCTAAACCATAGAGCCTAGGGCTTGCCAATCAGAAGGTTGGCGGTTCAAATCCCCGTGACAGGGTGAGCTCCCGTTGCTCGGTCCCTGCTCCTGCCAACCTAGCAGTTCGAAAGCACATCAAAGTGCATCGCCAGAAGCAGCTTAGTCATGCTGGCCACATGACCCAGAAGCTGTCTGTGGACAAATGCTGGCTCCCTCGGCCAGTAAAGCGAGATGAGCACTGCAACCCCAGAGCCGTCCGTGACTGGACCTAACGGTCAGGGGTCCCTTTACCTTTACCTAGTTGCTTTGGAAGATGATAATCAGGCATCCGCACAACATGACTAGTCCAACGAAGTTGATGTTGAAGAATCATCGCTTTGACACTGGTGATCTTTGCTTCTTCCAGTACACCGGCATTAGTTCGCCTTACATATTCCCAGGTGATATGTAAAATAATTTGGAGACACCGTTGATGGAATCTTTCAAGGAGGTGGAGATGGTGTTTATAAGTGGTCCACGTTTCACAAGTATACAGTAAGGTTGGTAGTGCCATAGCTTTGTAAACGAGCATTTTGGTTTCCCATTAAGATATAGGTTTACAAACACACACCGTTTTTGTGTGGAGGGGAGTTATTCATCTCCATAAACTGTAATATGGAAGGGATGTCACACTCTCCAAATGTTCAGTCAAAGGTGTGTGGGCACAGACATCTCATATCCCCATGTCCACTGCTCCATCTCCTTCCATTTCCAACGGGTGGAGACGATTGGTGCTGCTATGTGTGTTGGCATGGGGATTAGGGCTGGCCTGCACAGCTCTGCCAACAAAGGTCCGTATAGTTTGCCACCAAAGGTCCATATAGTTAAAGCTATGGTTTTCCCAGTAGAGATGTATGGAAGTGAGAGCTGGACCATAAAGAAGGCCGATCGCCGAAGAATTGATGCTTTTGAATTATGGTGCTGGAGGAGACTCTTGAGAGTCCCATGGACTGCAAGAAGATCAAACCTATCCATTCTGAAGGAAATCAGCCCTGAGTGCTCACTGGAAGGTCAGAGCCTGAAGCTGAGATTCCAATACTTTGGCCACCGCATGAGAAGAGAAGACTCCCTGGAAAAGACCCTGATGCTGGGAAAGATGGAGGGCACAAGGAGAAGGGGACGACAGAGGATGAGATGGTTGGGTAGTGTTCTCGAAGCTACCAGCATGAGTTTGACCAAACTGTGGGAGGCAGTGGAAGACAGGAGTGCCTGGCGTGCTCTGGTCCAGGGGGTCACGAAGAGTCAGACACGACTAAATGACTAAACAACAACAACAAAGGACAGCTCTGCACTTTTTAGATAAGTTTATGCTCTCGTGCATTTGGCTGAGCACTATTGTGCCAGATCTGAACTTCACAAAATACTCTGGAAAATCTAAAAAGGGGGATAATAATAAAATGCCTTTGTCTCATCATAGCCATATGGTCCTTTGTCTTCAATTTATTTTCGTAATCACTTGTAAAGGTGGTTAATGCAGCACGCAGGAACCGTTTTTAACTGAAACTGCTGTGCCCAGAAATCTGGGTGTTAAATGTTGGATTTTTTTTATTTTGACTCATGTAAAGTTTTCCTGAGAAAGGATGTGATGTTGACAATGCGCTTTATCAGCCTTTGCTATGGCAACTAATGGCAACAAGATGGGCTCTTCTCCTGGGCAGAGAGTCTTCTACAAAACAACGGTACTAGTAGTTCTATCAAACAATGTTAAGAATGTTATTTTGAAGAGACAAGTGATATGTCAGCAGATATGTCAGACAAAGGAGATGGTTTGGACTTTCGGAGGAAGAGAGGGGAACTAGCCCTATTGTATATCAGGGGTGTGTGGAGAGAGTCTCCTCCTTTAAATTCCTGGGAGTTTACCTTAGTGAAGACCTCACTTGGAAAAACAATATAACTTAGGTGGTTAGGAAGGCCCAACAGAGACTCAATTTTCTCAAGGTCTTGCAAAAGAACAATGTTAAACAACAATTGATGACCTCCTTCTACCGTTCCACAATAGAAAGTGTCCTCTCTTATTGTATCTCAGTGTGGTACGTTGGCTTGACAGCCACGGACAGAAAGTCTTTACAGAGGGTGGTGAACACAGCACATGATATCATGGGCTGTCCCCTGAGCCCACTAGATCAGTGTTTCCCAACCGGTGTGCCGCGAGACCTTGCCTGGTGTGCCGTGGGAGGGAGGCGGGCGAGTCGGGCGGCGAGAGGCGGGGCGGCGGCGGCAAGGATCCGCGTCGAGCCGGGGGCGGCTCCGCGGTGGCGGTGCCGAGGTTTCTCTCTCCATTCTCCCCTCACACACACACACAGGAAATAACACAGGATCAGCTGACAGGACCCGGCCAATGGGGCGGCGGCAGGGCAGCGCGCGCAAAAGGGAGGAGCGCGAGACAGCGGACGAGGAGGAGGCCGGCATGTCCGGGCAGCAGCAGCAACAACAGCAGCAGCAACTCCCGGTGACGGCTCCTCAAGCCCCGGGCAACCCTACTCCCTCACCGGCCTCGGCCGCCCTCCTGCTCCACCCGCCGCCGCCTCCCCCGCCGCCGCCGGCCACCTCGGCCCCGCCGCCGCCCCCTCCTCCGCCCGCTATCGCCGCCACCACCACAACAGCCGCCGCCGCCTCAGCTGGGCCCATGCCTGCCGGGAGCGGCGGCGGCAGCAGCAGCGCCCCGGCGCCCTTCCCTCATGGCGGCGACCCGGCCCTGAACGAGCAGGAGAAGGAGCTCAAGCGGCGCCTCAAGCGGCTCTACCCGGCCGTGGACGAGCAGGAGGAGGAGTTGGAGGAGTCCCTCAGTCCCTCGCTTTGCTGCCTCCTCCCCCCCCACCCCCAAAGCTTGGAGGTTCCCCGGCAAGGGGGAGGGGAAAAAATTGAAACTTACACTTTCGTGCGTCCCTCCCGGCGTGACGCTGCGCGCTGACGTCACGGGGCTGTAATGGTGGTGTGCCTCGAGATTTTTTTCATCAATCAAGTGTGCCTTTGCCCAAAAAAGGTTGGGAAACACTGCACTAGATGACATCACAAGGGATCGTTGCCTTAGGAGAGCATGAAAAATTCTCAGGGACGATTCACACCCAGGCCAGCACCTCTTTAATCTTCTACCCTCGGGCAGGAGATATAGAAATATAATCAGTCGTACCAACAGGCTAAAAAACAGTTTTTATCCGTGGGCTATTAGGCTTCTGAACGGAAAATAATATAGTGCAACTGACTTTTGGGGTTGGTGTGTTGTGCACACAGAGTGCAATGAGATTGAGTGTTTGTGCGGGGGGGAGGCTCGGTCAATTTCATTGTACACAGGTTGTACGTTGACAATAAAGGTATTATTATTATTATTATTATTATTATTATTATTATTATTATTATTATTATTATTTCCCTCTGCCACCTTCCACGTTTCTCTTTCCCAGTAGTCATTCTGCATTCTGTAGACCTCATTGGACTGTTTTCTGAGGGGGTTTATATATATTGTTACCGGAATTTATGGAAAGGTGGGGGATGTTGCCCCTCCAGCCAATATCATACAACCCCCACGACTACCAAAATCAACACAATCACTCCTACAAATGTCCCCACAAAACACTTCATCACACAGTTCCCCACCATCACCTCTATCTAAAGGGCCTCCGCTGCCACATTACCAAATGTAACAGTTCACTGATAAATGCATGTATGTACTGGCTCATTAGGGACTCGGCTGGCGCTGCGGGTTAAACCACAGAGCCTAGGACTTGCCAATCAAAAGGTTGGCGGTTCGAATCCCCGTGATGGGGTGAGCTCCCGTTGCTCGGTCCCTGTTCCTGCCAACCTAGCAGTTCAAAAGCACATCAAAGTACAAGTAGATAAATAGGTACCGCTCTGGCGGGAAGGTAAATGGCATTTCCATGCACTGCTCTGGTTCACCAGAAGCGGCTTAGTCATGCTGACCACATGACCCGGAAGCTGTACGCCGGCTCCCTCAGCCAATAAAGCGAGATGAGCACCGCAACCCCAGAGTTGGTTACGACTGGACCTAATGGTCAAGGGTCCCTTTACCTTTTACTGGCTCATTGGGAAAGCTTTAGAAAGTCATATAAAATCGCTCCAGCATCAGAATTGCGCCATTCCAACTTTGTTGTGTTCAGGGAAGGAATGGCTACCAAGGGGGAAGCCTGGAATGTGGGCAGCCATAATCCCTCAAGCCCGAGACCACATACTCAGCAACCTCTTGCCTGGATAAAAATCGCTGGCATCCTGGCCCCTGAGTGCCAGACAGGTAGCCATTCCAGAAACAATGGTAAACCCAACCGCAGTTGATTAGGATCTTGGTCAAGACAAAGGGGGGTGATTAACTTGGCTGGGAGAACAGGAAAATGTACATATGTACTCACCTTTTGTTTTACTTAATGGGTGTGAAGTGGAGGTCAAGGGAGGGATGGGGGGCAAACCTAATACTCAGGTTTCTGCCAGGAGACCCTTCCCAGATTGTGACACAGCTGTGATGTATAAATGATGTATGTGTGATGCTTCACTAAGGGTGCTGTGGGTAAAAAGGGAAACTTATAAAAGTTGGAGCCATCCTTTGTTCTGGGCTTTTTCCTGCTTCTTCAATGTGGTGGGTGGAGGTCCTGTTGCAACAGTTCCTTGAATAAAGATAAGGCCTACAGGCTGCTGTTTTGCTCCTATATTCTTGGCTGGTGTCTTTGTTTGGCAATCCAAGTGAGCCCAGGGATTTCCTATCACACACACACACACACACACACACACACATACACTTTTAGGTTTGGAGTTTCTAAGAAAATATTTTTCAAACACTTGTATAAGCCTTTCTTTGTTTTTCTTTCTGTTTTTGTTACAGATAGGTAGCCAAGAACTAACTTAGTTGGTCTTTAAGGTGCTACTGGAAGGAATTTTTTTTGTTTTGACTATGGCAGACCAACACGGCTATCTATCTGTAACTGGAACCATGGAAGGCACCACATTGAGCCGCATGAAATGGAAGTCCATCAACCTCACCAAGAAACTTGCACAGGTACAGACTGATATCTTCTTTCTTACTAAATGCAAGAACCTGGACATTATACCCAAGGGTCTTAGAATTAAGAACCCTCTACAATCCACGTATCCCACTTACCAAGAACTAACTTAGTTGGTCTTTAAGGTGCTACTGGAAGGAAATTTTTTTTGTTTCTGTTTTTGCTTAGTTATTTATTAATTTATTAAAATATTTATATACCACTGTACAGTGGTACCTCTGGATATGAACGGAATCCGTTCCGGAGCCCCGTTCGCACCCTGAAGCGAACGCAACCTGCATCTGCGCGTGCACGGGTTGCGATTCGCCGCTTCTGCGCAAGCTCTTGATGTCATTTTGACCGTCTGCGCATGTGCGAGCAGCGAAACCCGGAAGGAACGCGTTCTGTTATTTCCGGGTCGCCGCAGAGCGCAACCCGAAAACGCTCAACCTGAAGCAACCCGAGGTATGACTGTATATATCACACTGGTTTGCAGCAATATCAAAACCAAAGTTCCCCTGAGTGTCTTTCTCTTCTTTCTCATTGACTCTGTTTCGGCTACAGTGAGGGCTCTTTTTCCAGTCAGAACTCCCCCAGAACTCAGTTCCAGCACCGCTCAGGTGGGTGCCATTGCCATTCCAAGACAACAAGTGAAGTGTTTATGGTGAGTTCCAGCACCTCTTTTTCTAGAAAAATAACCACCTGAGTTTGCTATTAGAAAGAGTGATCATGCGTGATATAGGGCACTATGATGTCACTTTGTGGAGATGCACAAGATGTAAAAATGAAGAAGTTGAAAGCAGTGGCTCAATTTTTTGCATGTCGCAATGGATTGTGTTGCTTTTCCCATCTGTTATTGTGCCTAAAAACGATTTAAGCATGAAAACATGTTGCAACAATGTGAGCCATCTCTATTCTGCAGCACTTTGGCTCGGTCCTTAATCATAAGCAAACTTCCTGGAACGTTTAAGTTCTATATTTTCCTATTTTGCATGCTCTCTTTTTTTGACAGGCCATTTAGTTCATTTAGCTGCTCTGCTTCCTTACTGCTTTGTGCTGATTCAGTTGCCCAACTCATTTTGCATCATTTTTGCCTATCATAGTTGTGTTGATCAGTGCAGAAATAAAATGGCTCTGCATCCTAATCTGCGTGAATTTACAGGAACTACAGGCCTTGGAGCCATGCAAAGTCCTTTATGCATACCGTAATCTGCAATTTCCAAGTGAGCCAGTATGTGTTTTCTAGATGAAATTTGAGGCAATCTCATTTTAGGATCCAGCATTTCTTTAATGGAGCAAGCTGATAGAGGGCCTTCTCGGTAGTGGCACCCGCCCTGTGAAACGCCCTCCCATCAGATGTTAAGGAAATAAACAACTATCTGACATTTAGAAGACACCTGAAGGCAGCCCTGTTTAGGGAAGTTTTTAAGGTTTGATCTTTTATCGTGTTTTTAATATTCTGTTGGGAGCTGCCCAGAGTGGCTGGGGAAACCCAGCCAGATGGGTGGGGTATAAATGTGTTAGAATTCCTGCTCCGTAATTGCAGTCATGGGATTTTTGTCTATCACATGACAGTGTATGTTTTGACTCCACAGAGTGGGAAGTGACGGAGACGGGATGTTTTTGTTACTGTGTTCCGTGAAGTGGGAATATTGTCCTTTGTTCTTCTTTCTCTTTGCTGTCTGGTGCTAGAGAGAGAGGGAGCCATGTTGCAGTGCTCCGTGTGTGTTTATATGTAAATAAAGTAGATTAGCCAAAATGCTGAGTTGCTGAGGTCTGTCACTCAAGCTGCGAAGACTCTGCGGATCCCTAAGTGTGCCGATGTCTGTTTGCATTGGTCGCTGTGATGTTCAGGCAGAATAAAGCTTTTGAAAGTCGGGCATGTGTCTCTGCCAGGGTCCTACTCGAGTGTAGGACGAGCTCCTGACAAAATGATAGTGATGGTGATGTCTGGTCCTCAGCCAGAATGCAGCAAACCTAAAAGAATGTTCAGTTCAAGTATTTGCAACAAATAGCATACCCTCCAACATTTCTCTGATGAAAATAGGGACGTCCAATTAACTAAGAATAAGAATTTTATTATTTATACCCCACTTATCTGGCTGGGTTGTCCCAGCCACTCTGGGCAGTTTCTAATACACATAAAAACATAATAAACCATTAAACATTAAAAAAAAAAAAAAACTTCCCAATACAGGTCTGCCTTTAGATGCATTCTAAAGGTTGCAAAGTTACTTATCTCCTTGGCTCGGGGGGTCACATAACTCCATACCCTCCAACATTTATCTGATGAAAATAGGGACGTCCTGAGGAAAAGCGGGACATTCCAGGATCAAATCAGATACCAGGATGGCTTCTATAAATCCAGGAAAATGTTCTTGGAAAATAGGGACACTTGGAGGGTCTGCAACAGCACTTCAGGCAATCATAAAATGATTGTTGAGTCTTACAAATTTGCTCACCACTCTTCTACCACAAACCATTTCGCACTTCTTTGAGCTTTACACATCTGCCCACACCTGTAACTCCTGTAGCATCTGGTATGTGTAATAGCCGCACCTGAACTTTTGTTTATAGCAAAGCAGAACTTGCGCTCCATCACAAAGTCTCACATAAATCCATTACCAAGAGTACAATAACACCCGCAGCACCTAATTGGTGGGTGACTGGAGAGTGATGTCAGCAGGACATGTTTTTTCCCCCCTTTTCTTGGAGGAGCTAATAAGAATAAAATATCATTGGAAATTAATAGGGCTAGTTTTCCAGTGGTGTAAAAGATCTGGTCTGCTATTATGATTTTTAACAGCTATAGGTAACTGTGGATGTAACTGCATTGTGCATCTCTGAAGGCAGCCCTGTATCAGGAAAATTTTTAATTTTTTGTTAGAGTGTTTATTAATTTTCCATGTATCAGGAAATTTTTAATGTCTGATATTTTACAATTTTTTATATGCCCTGGAAGCCACTCAGAGTGTTTGAGGGAAAACCAGCCAGATGAGTGGGGTATAAGTATTATTATTATTATTGTTGTTGTTGTTGTTGTTGTTGTTATTATTATTATTATTATTATTATTATTATTATTATGCAGACATCTCCTGAGCAATATGCTTAAAACAATGAATATTGCCAGTAGTTCAAGGGTCTCTTGTTACTGTCACAGATCTTCCTGGTTTTTGCAGCCCATTTTTGCCTCGGTAGCCGTTCAGCAGCCATTAATCCACCATGAAAGGAAAATGGGACTTCCTAGGACTCCTCTTGGAAATGAAGTAGTGTCACACAAGGAGCCAGAAGAGCACCACTTCCAAATGCTGAACAGTTTTGAGTTGAAACACCCAGTTTTCACAGCTGTGCCAGTCTTTACTGTACTTAGCGGATTTTTCTACTCAGGGAAAACCTGTGTAATACTGCGTGACTCGCAGGCAGTGTGGGAAAAGAGATTGGGACACGTTCCGCTCCAGTATTATGATGAGCTGATGTGCAGGTGCAATGAGTATCTGAGATGCATCAATAGGAGTATAGCATCTAGATCAAGGGAAGTAATAGTGCCACTGTATTCTGCTCTGGTCAGACCTCACCTGGAGTACTGTGTCCAGTTCTGGGCACCACAGTTCAAGAAGGACACTGACAAACTGGAACGTGTCCAGAGGAGGGCAACCAAAATGGTCAAAGGCCTGGAAACGATGCCTTATGAGGAACGGCTAAGGGAGCTGGGCATGTTTAGCCTGGAGAAGAGGAGGTTAAGGGGTGATATGATAGCCATGTTCAAATATAGAAAAGGATGTCACATAGAGGAGGGAGAAAGGCTGTTTTCTGCTGCTCCAGAGAAGCGGACACGGAGCAATGGATCCAAACTACAAGAAAGAAGATTCCGCCTAAACATTAGGAAGAACTTCCTGACAGTAAGAGCTGTTCAACAGTGGAATTTGCTGCCAAGGAGTGTGGCGGAGTCTCCTTCTTTGGAGGTCTGATGGTGTTTCCTGCTTGGCAGGGGGTTGGACTCGATGGCCCTTGTGGTCTATTCCAACTCTAGGATTCTATGATTCTATGATTCTAGGATGCTGCAAATGCAAAATGGCTGATGCTAGAAGAACCCTCTGTTACAGTAGTTGGGGGGGGGGCACACCATCTTATCCTGAATGTTCCAGTTTGGCCTGAACAGTGTATTGGACTTTTTACCTCCCTTTAAAATGGAGCCAAGCTCACATGCAGGGCGTGTGTGTTGTATGTTTGAGCTTAAGTTTTATGTTTTAACAGAGCTATAGCTACGGGGGAGGGGGGTGCGCTAGCCAGGTTTTTTTGCCTCGGGTGAAATCTCCATTGAGGCTCCCAGCCTCTGTGTGTGTGTACACAAATGTGCATGAGGGTGTCAAACGAGAGCCAGTGTGGTGCAGTGGTTAAGAGCGGTGGACTCGTAATCTGGTGAACCGGGTTCGCGTCTCCGCTCCTCCACATGCAGCTGCTGGGTGACCTTGGGCCAGTCACACTTCTCTGAAGTCTCTCAGCCCCACTCACCTCACAGAGTGTTTGTTGTGGGGGAGGAAGAGAAAGGAGAATGTTAGCCGCTTTGAGACTCCTTCGGCTAGTGATAAAGCAGGATATCAAGTCCAAACTCTTCTTCTTCTTCTTTCACCCGGCTAAATTTATTTATTTGGCTCTTCAGATTAAAATTTTGCAGTCACATATCTCACATACAACATAAAAACAAGATTCCAAGGAATCTCTTGGACTTTCCTCCTCTTCTTTGTGGGTCTTACTGTTAATCATTTCCTCCTGCATCTTTTACAATAATCCAAAACTTTAATCTCAATTGTATCTAAAATTCACCATTAAACTACAAGTGATATTCCAATCCTACTAACGATTTTAACAGTTTAGAATGGTCTTTAAGATAAGTTATAAATTTCCCCCGTTCCTTATTAAAATGTTGGTCTTCCTGATTTCTGACTCTTCCGGTCCTTTTAGCCATTTCGGCACAATCCATCAACTTGATCTGCCATTCTTCTCTGGTAGGGACTTCATCTTCTTTCCATCTGTGGAAATAAAGCCTAGTTTTGCCCCTGCTTGAATAGGTGCTTGAAAGAGAAACTTCTTCCATTCAAGGTAGACAGGAGTAGGTGAAAGCAGCAATTAGTTCAATTTCTGTAAAAGACAGCTCTTCTATCTTGCAGGGGGAAATTTCCTTATGGCAGGAAACTTCAGCCTGCATATAACTCCCCGCTGGAAGAATTTGCACTGCCTGCCGGTCTGCTACTGGGCCATGTTCAAGGTGGTTGTATTAATAAAGGTAAAGGTAAATGACCACTGGATGGTTAAGTCCAGTCAAAGGCGACTCTGGGGTTGCGGCGCTCATCTCGCTTTCAGGCCGAGGGAGCCGGCGTTTGTCCACAGACAGCTTTCCAGGTCAGGTGGCCAACATGACTAAACCACTTCTGGCGCAACAGGACACCATGATGGAAACCAGAGCGCATGGAAACACTGTTTACCTTCCTGCCACAGTGGTACCTATTTATCTACTTCCTCTGGTGTGCTTTTGAACTGTTAGGTTGGCAGGAGCTGGGACAGAGCAACAGGAGCTCACCCAGTCATGCCGACTTGAACCATTTACCTTGTGAGTGACAAGCCCAAGAGGCCCAGTGGTTTAGACCACAGCACCACTGCATCTCGAATAAATAAGCACACAATCACTGATAGGTCCCCCCGCCATTGTGAGGCTCAAAGCAATGAAGATGATGCCTCAGCAGCTGTTGCTATTGGCTGTGGGTTTCTTGTGATGTCACAAAAGCAGTTGGCAACTGAGTGGATATAAAGGCAGGCCAAGGGGAAAGCCCTTTTCTATTTCCAGCAGGACACACCTGGCAATGGATGTGACATTCAGCACTGCCCAGGTTTCTTCCACTTGGAGGAGGCAAACTGGAGAATGGAAGGAGGCAATCTTCTGGCAGTGGGATGCTAGGGAGTGATAATAAGGCAAGTTTGCTTGCTTGAAGGCTGCTGGTATCTATGGTTAGAAGCTGGCGGACGTCTCATGATGGACCTAACAGTAGGTTCTGGCACAATGGGACACCGTGACGGAAACCGGAGCCCACGGAAACAGTTTCCCTTCCCGCTGCAGAGGTACCTATTTATCTACTTGCACTGGTGTGCTTTCGAACTGTTAGGTTGGCAGGAGCTGGGACAGATCAACGGGAGCTCACCCCGTTGCGGGGATTCGAACCACCAACCTTCTGATTGGCAAGCCCAAGAGGCTCAGTGGTTTAGACCACAGCGCCACCCATTGCATTAATATATAAGGCATAGTACAGGTCAGGACCAGCTTACTTGAGGGATACCTTTACCCAGGGCTATTTTTCTAGAAAAAGAGGAGCCGGAGCTCACCATGAGCTCACCCTTGTTCTTTTAGAATGGCAATGGTGCCCACCTGAGAGGTGTCAGAACTGAGGTCCGCTGAGCTCCGGCTGAAAAAAAATATTCCTGCATATGTTGACTAACTGCACTTTCCAGAAACTATTTAAGATATTTTTGTTCTGACAGGTTTTCCCAGCTAGATAAACTGGTCTCTGCCACGAGTGTCTATTTTGTATGTTTTTTGTTTTGTTTTCAATCTATCTGCTTGGGTTTCCTTGTATGTTTTTAAATGTTTTAAATCTGTTTTGTGTTTTACATCACATTGAGGCAATTATACAGAAGATGATTAATAAATTAAATGATAATAATAATAATAATAATAGTGAATTTAGTCTGTGATTATTAAAACATTAAAGTTTATAAATCTTCAGTATCATGGTATTGTTGAAAGACTATTTTAATAATGTATGTAAGATATTATCTTGGTAATTTGCACAATGATCCAGCAAGATAAACCAGTAATAATATCCCTAAGGCAGGTACTTTTGTAGAGGTCTGATTTCCCTTCCTGTTTATTTCTCATATTATTTTAGCACTGTCTGCATCACCCAGGCCTTCTGCATGATTAGTTTAAAACACCAGTACAGCATTTTTCATTAGCGTGTTCAGGCCAGCATGCACCTGTAAAATCAACTCCATGCTCCATAAATTATACTAAATTACTATGGCTGTTGTGTCCCAATACATCAGGCACCAAAAATTCTGACAATCCTTGCATTTCTATGCGATGCAGTAAATTATAAGATTTTTAATAGCCCAGCTTTTAAAGTTCTTCTTTGCTCTTGGCATGCAATAATTGAAGTGCTTGGAAAATCTCAATGCCAGACACAACTTATCTTTTGTTTTTACATGTAAGCCAATACCCACTACAGTCATGGAATAAAATCAATGTCCTCTTGTAGGTCATGAACTAGGTGCATAACAGGAAGCAGAGCATGGGCATAAATGCACCGTTTTCTCAACAGAGGGATGTATAAAGTTGAGTCTTCCCAAGTGTCAATAGTGGGAGCTGTGCTTTTTAATTTGTTCATAAACAATCTAGAGCAGGGTTTCCCAAACTTGGGTCTCCAGCTGGTTTTGGACTGCAATTCCCATCATCCCTGACCACTGGTTCTGCTAGGTAGGGATGGTGGGAGTTGTAGTCCAAAAACAGATGGAAACGTTTGGAAACTCTGGTGTAGAGTTAAGCGTAAGCATATCATCATATGCTGATGATAATTGTTCAGGATCAACAAAAAGGGATTGCAAACTGCTTCAAAAGGACCTATTCAACCGGACAGAATGGGCCATAAAATGGCAAACGCAATTCAACGTAAACAAGCATAAAATGAGGCATGTTGGTGGCCAAAAATCCTAATTCCATGGGTACACTCATGGATTCTGAAGTGGCCTCGACTGACCAGGAGTGAGATTGTGTACAGTTCAGGTCACCTTACCTAATACATGGTTATTGTTAGAACTGGGAGAGGTTCAGAACAGGGGGAACAAAGTGATCAAGGAGCTGGAGCAATGCTGCGGAAAGGATGTATACAATGCTGCCTGGCATGGGGAAAGTGGGTAGAGGAAAGTTTCTCTGCCTGTTTCGCAACACGAGAGCTCATGGGCATCCAGTGACGCTGCATGTTGCAAGATTTCGGACAGGCATGGAAATATACCATACCCTCCAACATTTCTCCAATGAAAACAGGGACATCCTATTTCATAATAATGATGATAATTTTATTATTTATAGTCCACCCATCTGACTGGGCTGCCCCAGATGCTTTGCGGGGCTTCGTTGTGTGTGTGTGTGTGTGTGTGTGTGTGTGTGTGTGTGTACACACATACACATAATAAAACTATACAGGGCTGCTTTCAGATGTCTTCTAAAGGTTGTATACAGTGGTACCTCGGGTTAAGTAATTAATTCGTTCTGGAGGTCCATTCTTAACCTAAAACTGTTCTTAACCTGAAGCACCACTTTAGCTAATGGGGCCTCCTGCTGCCACCGCGCCGCCGGAGCACGATTTCTGTTCTCATCCTGAAGGAAAGTTCTTAACCCGAGGTAATATTTCTGGGTTAGCAGAGTCTGTAGCCTGAAGCGTATGTAACCTGGAGCGTATGAAACCCGAGGTACCACTGTACTTATCTCCTTGGCTTGGGGGTCGCATAACTCCATACCCCCAACATTTCTCCTAAGAATATAGGGACGTCCTAAGAAAAAGCGGGACATTCTGGGATCAAATCAGAAACTGGAACGGCTTCTGTAAATCTGGGACTGTCCCTGGAAAATGGAGACACTTGGAGAGTCTGATACAGTGGTACCTCGAACGTAATCTGTTCTGGAAGACCGTTTGAGCTCTGAAACGTTTGAAAACTGAAAACTCAGTAGCCGACAGCTACGCCTCCAGATCTTGCTGTTTGAATTCCTGCGCCATGATTGCAGTCATGGGATTGTTGTCTATCACATGACAGTGTATGTTTTGACTCCACAGAGTGGGAAGTGATGGAGACAGGATGTTTGAGTTACTGTGTTCCGTGAAGTGGGACTATCGTCCTTTGTTCTTTTTCTCTTTGCTGTCTGGTACTAGAGAGAGAGGGAGCCATGTTGCAGTGCTCCGTGTGTGTGTATTTATGTAAATAAAGTAGATTAGCCAAAATGCTGAGTTGCTGAGGTCTGTTACGCAAGCTGCGAAGACTCTGTGGATCCCTAAGTGTGCCGATGTCTGTTTGCATCGGTTGCTGTGATGTTCAGGCTGAAGAAAGCTTTTGAAGCTCCCGAACAATCAACCAGGAGGGAGGAAACATGCCAGTCGGGCATGTGTCTCTGCTAGGGTCCTACTGAAGTGTAGGACAAGCTTTTAACAGTTGCACTCAGCTGAAGCCGCTTGGCATGTTCGACTTCCGAGGCGTGTTCGAAAGCAGAAGCATTTTCTTCCAGGTTTATGGCGTTCGGGAACCGAAATGTCCGTCAACAGAGACGTTCGAAAACCGAGGTACCACTGTATGCTTCTTTAGACACAGAACATGTTTAAATCTTTCGAATTTGCCCCCGCAAAATGCAGTGATGGTGACCAATGTGGTTGGGTTTAAAAATGGGTTAGGCAAATCCATGGAGCATAAGGCTGTCAGTGCCTACTAGGCACGATGGCTGTGCTTTTAGGGCTGGAAGCAGCATGCTTCTGGGTATCAGTTGCTGGAAACCACTGGAAGTGAGATTGCTCTGGTGCTCATCTCCTGCTTATGGGCTTCCCATGGGCTTCTTGTTGGCCACTGTGGGGACAGGATGTTGGATTAGATGGGCCACTGGGCTGATCCATCAGGTTCTTCTTACGTTTTTATATTCATAATAACTTAAAGAAGATATCAGTTTGTGTTTCTTACTGCAGAAAGTAGTGATCTGATGTGTAGAGATCTTTCCTATTCTAATTAATTCAAGAGGGTTCTGGAAGCTTCTCCATGTGAAAGAAACAAGCAGAAGGTTCATATGTTTGGATTATTTCTTCAGAGAAGCTGAGTACAGCTGGCTTAAACTGGCTCTGTTATCTCTTCTGTCAAGGTGCTGACTGTAATAATAAGGCCAGAAGGAGCCTGGGTTTCACTTTCTCTTTCTTTCTATCTCTCTTCTGGTGTGGTGTTCTGTACATAGTATGCTTAGTGTTAAGGTTTTAGACTTATTATGTTATTGTAAGTTTAAGTTAAGTCTGCTGCAACTGGATTTCTTATGGATAGGGTCAATCCTGATTGTACTGGATTTGTGACCATTATGCTCATTTGCCTTCAGTAGCAGTAAAGTTCTGCTAGATGAAATATTAATTGCCTCTGGTCTATTTTTCGGGAATCCTGCAATGTGTTTTTACGTTGGTAACTACACGTGGGAGTTCTGCTCTGGATCAATAAGAGTAGAATTTAATGACAGAAGAAGCCACTTATTACGCACTGGTTAAGTCTTAAAATACAGTAGTACCTCAGGTTACATACACTTCAGGTTACATACGCTTCAGGTTACAGACTCCGCTAACCCTGAAATAGTACCTCAGGTTAAGAACTTTGCTTCAGGATGAGAACAGAAATTGTACTCTGGCAGCACGGCGGCAGCAGGAGACCCCATTAGCTAAAGTGGTGCTTCAGGTTAAGAACAGTTTCAGGTTAAGAACGGACCTCCGGAACGAATTAAGTACTTAACCCGAGGTACCACTGTAGTCCTAAAATATTTCAGAATTGTTACATCGTAAATATGCTACCACAAGAATGTGGAGTCCTGTGTCCTTAATGCCACAGAAACTGAGAGAGTAACTACACATTTCTTCCAGTTTTAGTCATTGTAGTAGAGTATTTGGAATATTCCATTCCTAATTTGTCATGGGCTAATATGGGTTAGATCATAACAGCCGCTTAGTTGTCTAGCTGGAAGAAAAGTGACTCCGTATTACTATAAATCTTTTTCTTTGTTGCTTGGGTGGTAGCTTTTTTTATTTTCCTGTCATTGAAGAAGGAAAGACAGAGGCGAGCAAGTGGTTATCTGATCTATCTGCTACAAGTAGAGCCGCTGATATAGTAAACATCACTACAAGCACTTCAAAATAACGGTTAGCACTGCTCAGTCAAAAGCTGGATCCTCCATGGGATATGACAGGTGAACTGCTTCTTCATCTCCATCTTCTGCTTGTGGAACCGTTATAGAAGAAGAAAGAAATCCCACAAGAGCGGCCTGTGAATTAGAGCAGATCCGCACTTGTTTTCTCGCTGTCTTTCCCCCTACGTGCTGTTCAGATGATGTGACTAATATTACAAACATTGTGTTTTGTGTATGGCTACCCTTCTCAGCAACTGCCTTGCTATTGGAAAGTGTTTTCATTCCGTCCCCCTTTTTCCTCTCTCTCGCTAGCGAAATTGATTGTAACGAAGGCTATTTGTTGATTTCCATCTGGTCAATTTTACCACGTCCACTGACCTTTTTCGGACCGTGGGAAGGCAATGCAATTAGGAATTATAAAAGGGAACAGGTTCCCCCTCCTCTCTAGCCTTCGTTTGTTGATCTGCCTACTGATGCTGAATCGGCAACGATGTCTGTAGAAATCACCTTTTTTGTTTTGTTCTGCCTATTAATCTGTATAATCATCTGTACAAGACAAAATACACCGTTTGGTACACACAAAAGAAAAGAAATGGAAACCAAAGTTAAAGCAGCTGAGATAAATAATCTTAACTATCACAGAAAACAAGCTCAGAAATTAACCTAAAAAACCTGGCAGGGCAACATAAAAAAATTGCCAGGTGTTGTTTCACACATTTTCAACTCCCCCCCCCCCCACTGACTTCTTATTGTGAAAATATGTGGTGGCGACTTATATCAGACATTAAAAAGGATACAGTTGTACCTTGGTTTTTGAACATCTTGGAAGTCGAATGTTTCGGTTTTCGAACGCCGAAAACCCAGAAATAAATGCTTCGGTTTTCGAATGCTTTTCGGAAGTCGAACATGAAACACAGTTTCCGTATTGAGTTTTTTGTAAGTAAATGCTTCCGGAAGTAAATGCTTCAGTTTTCAAACATTTCTGAACTCGAACAGTCCTCTGGAACAGGTTACGTTCGAAAACAGGTACCACTGTAGCACAAAACAAACAATTCAGTATTAAAAAAAGGTTTTAACCTTGATTAATTAAAGTATCGTACACAGTATAAACTAGCATAAACTAGTGTTGATAGCATGGTGACAATTATGACAGCACCAAGAATTCTGAAAGAATTCTGAAATCTGGGTGACAAAACAAAGAAGCCACTCACCTAACTTCTGAAAAGCGGAAACCCGGAGAAAGGTTTTAAAAAATTATATTAACTGTTGGGAAAGTACATATGAGAGAAGGCAGACCATTAAATGCAGTACCAAGCCCCTTGTAATAAGATTACACCTTCAAGATAACCATAATATGCGGCCTGGCTCTCAGCCAATGGTGGTGATATTTTTTATATCAGTATTCACATATTCACAATCAACTAATGAAATGGCCCTTTCGGAACATGGTGGGACATATATTAGGGATATTTTTATAATAAAAAAAAAGAGTTTTGAATAAAGTTTGTCAATATGATAGTCACCGTCACTCGAAACCCTCCTGTTAAGGAAATTATACCTTACTGATGTTTTAAAGGTAAAGGTAAAGGGACCCCTGACCATTAGGTCCAGTCGTGGCCGACTCTGGGGTTGCGGCTCTCATCTCGCTTTATTGGCCGAGGGAGCCGGCGTATAGCTTCTGGGTCATGTGGCCAGCATGACTAAGCTGCTTCTGGCAAACCAGAGCAGCGTACGGAAACGCCATTTACCTTCCCGCCAGAGTGGTACCTATTTATCTACTTGCACTTTGACATGCTTTCAAACTGCTAGGTTGGCAGGAGCAGCGACCGAGCAACGGGAGCTCACCCTGTGCAGGGATTCGAACTGCTGACCTTCTGATCGGCAAGTCCTAGGCTCTGTGGTTTAACCCACAGCGCCACCCATGTCCTATATGATATTTTACCATACTGCAGTAAAGCATTTTTTAAAACTGGGGGGGGGGGAGAGAAAAATTGGAAAATCCTCCTCAGGTTTTATGAAAATCAGGACTAAGCCGAAATTGCCTTCCCATTGTCTTACTGCCCTATTTGCAGATGGTGACATGGGGTACATTTTGATGATTATGGGTTGGGGAATGAAACTGTTGCTTTCTTGCTTTCTGTTGCCGGCTGGCTGCTGCTATCTTTCCCCCAATATCCTCCATAAGAGTGATATTATATCGCCACGTAGCATTGTTCCTTGGGTTTTTTGGGGTGCGTGGGGAGGATGAGGAGTCAGCAGCTGTTGGAAGAATAGCAGTGGGATCTAACTCTCACAGATATTGTTCTTCTCCCTGAATTTTGCCAGGGGATTTTGAAACACTTTTGATTTCAGCTCCGCTTTGGTCCCCCACCCCCTTGTCATAATTCAAGCTAAATTTGGACTCTGTAGCATCTGAAGTCAGTTGAGGTTGATGTAAAAGGGTCATCGTGACACTCTGAACTTCTGTTAACTGAGGTGATGCAAGACCTCTGTGACATAACGTTTCTTTTCCTCCCTGAACTGAAAATCCGGTCACACATTTGACTTTTACACCTGGAAAGTATGCATATATGAGTAAATAAGTTACTCTTTTTTGGTGTCCCTGCTTATTTTGAAGGAGGAGAGTTCAGAGAAGAGACCTTTGCGGAGATGCGCCCTCTTTTAGAGGGTGGGCAGTTCTGTATCTGGAGCATTCGAAACCAGTTCCATCCTAGCCATTGCAAAGATGGCGCCTGCTTAGATCATGGTTTTGCATTTGCAAGTCTTGAGCTTGAACAGAGGCAAAGCCAACAGTTGTCCTTTAATTGTGGGCCTATGCAAGTCATTTTTCTCTTTTACAACACAAATTTAGACATCACTGGATAAACGAAATTTGATGAGTTTGGGAAGCTTTGGACAAGTGCTTAAGGTCTCCTTCTACCTGACTTCCACCACCACCCCACTTTGGGCTTAACAAATACTTTCTCTGGAACTGTTAGTGTTTGCAGAGCAAATATTTGGTCACTATGTGGCTTGAAGGAAACTAATTTGGTGCAAGGTTTGAGTGCGCTAAACTGCACATTACACTAAATGTGTGTGTTTATTTGTGTGGTTTGTGGTAACAACTGATTCTTTGGGGTTCTTTTTAGAGGGGGCTGTCCAGATTGGTAGAGAAGAAGTTCAACTCTTTTGTTAGGGCCATAAAGGTAAAGGTAAAGGTACCCCTGCCCATACGGGCCAGTCTTGACAGACTCTGGGGTTGTGCGCCCATCTCACTCTATAGGCCGGGGGCCAGTGCTGTCCAGAGACACTTCCGGGTCACGTGGCCAGCGTGACAAAGCTGCATCTGGCGAGCCAGCGCAGCACACGGAACGCCGTTTACCTTCCCGCTGGTAAGCGGTCCCTATTTATCTACTTGCACCCGGGGGTGCTTTCGAACTGCTAGGTTGGCAGGCGCTGGGACCGAGCAACGGGAGCACACCCCGCCGCGGGGATTCGAACCGCCGACCTTTCAGTCAGCAAGCCCTAGGAGCTGAGGCTTTTACCCACAGCGCCACAGAGCTCATCAACTCCCTTCTCCCCCCCCCCCCAAGCTGCCATAGGCTCCAAATCTATGGGGCCCTGGTCTCTTCATGTTTTTAAATTAAATTTTATTTAACATAATTATTAAAAAATAGAAGCAAAATACTGCAAATGCATACATACATATTTCATATAAGCACACATATATAAAAAAGAATAAAAAAGAAAAAAGTAAGAGAAGAAAAAAGGGGGGAAGAAGAAAAATTGGAAGAATTGCTTCCAAATTTATTCTACAAATATCTCAATAATAAAATTTCATTGATTGACTTCCATCGCTCACACTGCACTTCCTATATACATTTTAAGCAAAATTGTATCTGTTATTCCGTATTTTTCTATGGGGCCCTGGTCTCTTCAAACCCCCCAGTAGAATATTTAGGGGACCTCCCCCCAAAAAAATTTCCTGCAAGTTAGTGCCTTCTTCCCTCCCTTGGGCAGACATCTCCCCCCTCCCAGCCATACACCACCATCTTTTCCTGACTTGCCTACCAACTTTTGGACCATTCCAAGCACATCTGAGCTGGGGCAGCTGGAGAGGTCAGTAGGAGAGGTAGGTGGTGGGTGGGCATGGGGGCAAGAGGCAGGGTGCGGGAGGTGGGTGTGCAGGCAGAAATTTGTTGCAGGCATGCGGGGGGGGGGAGAGGCAAGCAAGGGGGGATGGGGAGGCCGGTCCCCGGTCGCAAGCAGTGTCGGAAGGTGTGCGCCGCAGAAGTGCGAGGAGGGGGGAGAAGTGTGGTGCATCCCCCCATTCAGGGGTACCTTAGTTCTCAAACTTAATGTGTTCCAGAAGTCCGTTCCAAAACCAAAACGTTCCAAAACCAAGGCACGCTTTCCCAAAGAAAGTAATGCAAAACAAATTAATCCGTTCCAGACTTTTAAGAACAACCCCTAAGACAGCAATTTAACATGACTTTTGCTATCTAACGAGACCATTGATCCATAAAATGAAAGCAATCATCAATGTACTGCACTATAAATACGACAGTATTGTAGATAATGAATTTTTTTTAAAAAAAAATCCATACCTGCACTGATGATCGTCATTGTTTGGATGGGGGGCTTTTATCCATTTCTGCAGTCGCACAATCAATCAATCAATCAATCCGTAGCTGAGCTGGGTTCCACACAGTCACAAAAACAAATTAACCGAAAAAGCCTCAAAAACGAAAGTGCAAAATAAATAGCAAAAACAAAAGCGCCAAACTTAATCCATTCCGGAAGTCCATTTGACATCCAAAATGTTCTAAAATCAAGGCGCAGCTTCTGATTGGTACAAGTGCCCTGGAAACTATAGCCAACAGCCGCATTGGACGTTTGGCTTCTGAAAAACGTTCGCAAACCAGAACACTTACCGTATTTTTTGCTCTATAAGACTCACTTTTTCCCTCCTAAAAAGTAAGGGAAAATGTATGTGCGTCTTATGGAGTGAATGCAGGCTGCACAGCTATCCCAGAAGCCAGAACAACAAGAGGGATCGCTGCTTTCGCTGTGCAGTGATCCCTCTTGTTGTTTTGGCTTCTGAGATTCAGAATATTTATTTTCTTGTTTTCCTCCTCCAAAAACTAGGTGCGTCTTATGGTCTGGTGCGTCTTACAGAGTGAAAAATACAGTACTTCCAGGTTCTGGCGTTTGAGTACCAAGGCATTTGAGATCCAAGGTACCACTGTGTTTTGTTCAAGTTGGCCCCGATGCAATCAGCTATTTGTCGCTGGAAGGAAGTTGCTTTTGGATCCAGTAAGGAAACTCTTGCTTTCCCACATTCTAAGAACGTTTCCTCTCAATGAATGGGCTTGGATTCCATTAAGAGGCTCTGAAGGCTCCTACTGGCAGAATAGCAAGGCAGTTTTTGCCAATTCTCCTTTCCTTCCATACTGCTCTGGCGAGTCTCTAGAGTAGATTTTTTGGAGAGTCGAGGGGGCTGTGAGGGCCTCCCCACATCTGCCAGTGGGGACATTCTGTGAACAGGATTCAGCTCTTAAGCAGTCTGGATCCAAGCCATTGTCTCTGCAGAGAACATGTCAAATAAAGCTATGATAATGCAATACAAGGAAAGGAATGGCCAATTATAGAAGAAGCTGTCAGTGCTGTCGGAGCTGTTCTGCAAGAGAGACTACCTAATGCTACTGCAGTATATGAAAAGCTTAACCAGTCCTGCTGAGGACCTTTGGAATTGCAGATGAGGATCCTGTACTGAAGCCAATGATATTTTCAGGCCAGTTGTATCGCCTCCACCTTCACCCACTTATGTTATCCTTTCTGGTTTCAGTTGCTGGATCAGTGCTATTGGCTTCAGGACAAATGTTTTCACTCAAGCCAGAGACAAGAGGAATCTCTGCCAAGCCAAGGCTAATGCAGTGTTGGTTTATTCTGTTTTTACAATTTGCCGAGTTTATCTGGCAGTCATTTACTGACATTCAACACATCTGCTCTATCGCTTGATATGCATTTTAATATAAAACCAAGTGATAAACAAAGCTTAGGATCTCAGCTTTGGGCGCCAAGTTCTCATTTTTTAAAAAGTCAGAATGTCGATCCAAACTTCAAATGTGGAGTCCTGACTTTGTGTCTGTAGAATAAGGCTTAGTAAATGTCTTTGCGGCTTTGCAGTACAGTCGTACCTCTGGTTACGAACTTAATTTGTTCTGGAGGTCCGTTCTTAACCTGAAACCATTCTTAACCACTTTAGCTAATGGGGCCTCCCACTGCCGCCGGCGTGCGATTTCTGTTCTCATCCTGGGGCAGAGTTCTTAACCTGAGGTACTACTTCCGGGTTAGCGGAGTTTGTGACCCAAAATCTTTGTAACCCGAGGTGTTTGTAACCCGAGGTACCACTGTACAGTCATACCTTGGATCCCAAACACCTTGCGAGTTGAACGTCCTGGCTCCCAAAGGCCGCAAACCCGTAAGTGAGTGTTCCAGTTTGTGAACATTCTTTGGAACCCGAATATCCAACGGGGCTTCCACAGCTTCTGATTGGCTGCAGGAGCTTCCTGCAGCCAATCGGAAGCCATGCCTTGGTTTCCAAATGTTTTGGAAGTCGAACGGACTTCCAGAATGGATTCCATTTGACTTCTGAGGTACCACTATACACTATAAGAGATTTGCTTAATGGCAAGAAGTTGTAGTACATAACGATCAATATCCAATGTGGCACATGGATGATTGTGCAGGGGAAATTTCCTGCTACTTCCTCCCCAGTGGAGACACTATTCGCCCTCTAAAGACTCTCCTAAGAAACCAGGGAACTTCAGGTAAAGCCTGAGGAATGAAAGTCATACCCTCCGACATTTTTCCAATGAAAATAGGGATGTCCTATTCCATCATCATCATACTCAGCCCATCTGACTGGGCTGCCCCAGCCACTCTGGGCAGCTTTCAACATATATAAAAACATAATAAAACATTAAACCTGAAAACACCTCCCTATACAGGGCTGCCTTCACATGTCTTCTAAAGGTTACATAGTTATCTCTTTGGCTTGGGGGGTTGCATAACTCCATACCCTCCAACATTTCCCTGATGAAAATAGGGACGTCCTAAGGAAAACGGGGACATTCTGGGATCAAATCAGAAACCGGGATGGCTTCTGTAACTCCGGGACCTCTCCTAGAAAATAGGGACACTTGCAGGGGCTGGAAACTTGGGAGGGCTGCATAGAGAGCAGGCCACTGGGTAAAATTGGGTGAGGGCAGCTTATGAGAAAGTGCTGCGAGCGCATAGGCAGTAATCCTTAAGATGGCAGCAGTGCAGGGCATGTGAGAATGATGCAACATGAGCGAGGAGGTCATAGCAGTTAGTTAGCCAGTTGACGTAAGAAATGTACCCTATCCAGTTTTTTCCTTTCAGTTTTCATCCAATGAACTACTCTATATTTCTTCTTTTTTATAAAGTTGAATCATTGTAGCTATGGCATGATGATTCCAACTCCCAAGGTGGTGGATAACAATGAACCCTAAATTGGGTCTGGAAATGAATGGGCAACCAAAACAGCAGTTTTAAAATGGGGGTTATTATCACAACCAGGAGGCATGTTCTATTTTTGTCCTCTAATCCCTATACCAGGGATCTGCAACCCGCGGCTCCGGAGCCACATGTGGCTCTTTTACACCTTTGCCACGGCTCTGGGACAGATACTAGCGAGGGGAGGAGGCGCATTGTGCGCCCCAACACTCCCCACTGTGGCAGGCGCTGTACTGGCTGTGACGTCGCATGGGGGCGGTGCGTGCGTTAGTCACGCACCGTCCCGACGTCACCTTCCCACCCGCTGTCAGATAGGAGGGCAGCGGCGTGCATGCTTTAAATGTCGCAATGGTTTTGCGGCTCCCAGGTTTTTTTTCCTTCGGAAACGGGTCCAAGTGGCTCTTTTTGTCTTAAAGGTTGCAGACCCCTGCCCTATACCGTGGTACCTTGGGTTACATACGCTTCAGGTTACAGATGATTCAGGTTACAGACTCCGCTAACCCATAAATAGTACCTCGGGTTAAGAACTTTGCTTCAGGATGAGAACAGAAATTGTGCTCCGGTGGCACGGCGGCAGGTCATGCTGAATATAATAATAAGGCCAGAAGGGGCTGGGTTTCACTTTCTATCTCTCTCTCTTCTGGTGTGGTCTTCTGTATATGGTATGCTTAGTGTTTTAGACTTATTATCAGTTATTGTAAGTTTAAGTTAAGACTGCTGCAACTGGATTTCTTATGGACAGGGTCAATCCTGAATGTATTGGATTTGTGAACATTATGCTTATTTGCCTTCAGTAGCAGTAAAGCTCTGCTGGATGAAATATTAATTGCCTCTGGTCTATTTTGGGGGAATCCTGCAATGTGTTTTTACGTTGGTAACTATACGTCAGAGTTCTGCTCTGGATCAATAAGAGTAGAATTTAATGAAAGAAGAAGCCACTTATTACCCACTGGTTAAGTCTTAAAATACAGTGGTACCTCAGGTTACATACGCTTCAGGTTACAGACTCCGCTAACCCAGAAATAGTGCTTCAGGTTAAGAACTTTGCTTCAGGATGAGAACAGAAATCGTGCTCCGGCGGCAGGGCGGCAGCAGGAGGCCCCATTAGCTAAAGTGGTGCTTCAGGTTAAGAACAGTTTCAGGTTAAGAACGGACCTCTGGAACGAATTAAGTACTTAACCAGAGGTACCACTGCATTTTAGAATCAATTACAGTGGTACCTCGGGTTACATACGTTTCAGGTTACAGACTCCGCTAACCCAGAAATAGTACCTCGGGTTAAGAACTTTGCTTCAGGATGAGAATAGAAATCGTGCTCTGGCGGCGCGACGGCGGCAGCAGACCCCATTAGCTAAAGTGGTGCTTCAGTTTAATAACAGTTTCAGGTTAAGAACGGACCTCCGGAACGAATTAAGTACTTAACCAGAAGTACCACTGTAGTTTTTGGGGGTTGGTTTTTTCCAATTTATGCTCCTGAAAATACCACTCGGAGAGACTTGGAAGTCAATAGATAGTCTTGAAATAGTATCCCAGCCTTCTCCAGCTTGGTGTTGGTCAGATGTTTGTCCCTCCCCATTGGTTGTGCTGGCTGAGGATAATGGCAATTATAGACCAACACACCTGGAGAACACGAGGTTGGGGGAAAATGTGATATGCTATTAAATGACAAAACAGTTCTTCAAACTATCCTGTTTTTTTAAGGAAACTTCTACTGGGTAGTCTGCACTGGCAGTAAGGAAATTAACCTTGATTGCTGGTGGTTTTTCCAGAACATGCTTTGGAAAAAGATTCAAGAACTGAAAGGGGAAGGAACTGAAATTAAAGAGATTTGTTTATGTAAAAATTATATAACCAAGTGTCAAAGCTGTAAATTTTTTTTTTTGCAAAGTTTGCCTCCCTTTATTGAGCACTCATGTTCAAAAAACAAAGTCTATTTTTGGGCTTCAGCCTTTTATCCACTGAAGGTGACAGGACTTACTTCTGAGCAAATTTGTATGGGATGTCATGGCACATGTTCATTTTCTTTTGGCTCAAGTTGCTTCAATATTTTTACAAAAAATACTCACGCAAAAAAAATTATGTGAGCACACCTAAACTCATTATATGTTGTGGGAAAAAACAACTTTGATGATTATCCAGGCAATTATTCTTGGATGTAATTAGCATTCAGGATCAGAACTGAAGACTGAACAGTCATTTTCCTTTAAGAGACTAATGTGTTTGTTAATGGTTTCAAACGTTCTTTGTTTCACTGTTGAAATAATGAAGCTGCAGATGATTCTTTTGCTTCGCCATTCAAGATCCACCATTTAAAGTGTTCATAATCCTTAAAGTACCTTAAAAAAAACCCCACAGAACTGACATATTATGGGAGAATTCTTATGACCATGCCTTTGCTTTCATTTCAAGGAACGTCGAATAAGAATTGCACCAGATTAGCACAGGAGAATTTGCTAAAATTGATGAAGTTTGCTGGTGAATTTAGTTAGTATTTTCAAAGATTAATTCTTGGCCCTCCATCACAATCTTCTTCTTTGGTGATCACTTGTAGCCGAATAAGATTTTCATCCATGAACACAGTCTTAGCGGAGTGTCAAAAGATGACACAATATCATAGAGGCATCAACATAGTTTCTGCTCTTTAAAAAATCAAAACAAAACTCTATATGTTCTGAGTCGTCCTGGGGTCAACAAACGCTGGCTGCTCTGCCTGGGTCACACCGTGGTTTATTAAACTATGGCATCGTGTTAAATTGCTGGACAAGGTTCACACATAACAATGGCTTGACAACAAACCACAGTCTGAAACCATGGTTTGCTGGTGCCTTATGTACCTTGGTTTGTTTTCAATATTGCTTGCTGTCTCACCCTTCCTCAACTGTTCTTTGTTCTCTAGTAACATTTTCCATTGGATTCAGGTGTTGACAAGAAATCTCACTGTTTCTCAAAAGCTCCTGCAGAGATTTGTTGGACTGGAGCGCAGACGTGATGTGATTGCCTTTTGATAAAAACCCAGTATTTCTTCTAGTTGGGTATCTGTTGCACGCCATAGAAAACTCTCTTTGGACCTTGAAGTCACTTAAACTCCTACACTTTTGCCAGCAAATTCCCAGAATTAGAAGCCTAACCTTGCTCAGAACTGTGGCTGGAGATCCTTCTTGCCTAGTGAACAAGTTCACCACAGCAATTACTCTATAGGAATTGAAGTTGAAAATAAATAAATAGATCCTATGCTGATTCCAGGGAAAATCCCACCACCTTTTACTTTTATCCCAGTTTACAAGAATCCTTTCCGGAGCTGAGCAGAAAGAAAGCGGTCATCTGAACGCTGCTGACCACTCAGAGCTTGGGGCTCCTTCTTCCAGCTGCTTCTGTCTGTCTTCATCACGCTGTTTGGTATCATCTATGTGGTGCAAATGTTGAGTCAGCTGTTGCTGAAGCTACTGCTCTTTTGCAATCACGTGGCCGGCAGGGACTACAGGAAGCTGCGATTGTTCACTCGGGAAAGTGACACGAGTAAAGCAAGGGTGTGGTTGATGAATGTGGGTGGTTTTCTTGTGGTCTGCAGGATCAGAAAGACTGCTTTGACTCTCTCCGAAATGCAGGCTGAATGGACCACGAAACAAAGGGACTTGTGCCTTCTTAGCAGCACACAGGGAGACCAACACTTACTGGAATGCTAAGTCCTTTTGCGATGCTTTTAAGGACAAGCTCCTGCTCTTTTGCATATTGAAAGTCAATTCAGGTTAATTTGAGAATGGAGGTCTACAAAGGCAAGGCGCTTCATTATCACCATGACATTTCAGTAGCTTCTGGGGCAGTTGCAATGGATTAGGCAAAATACCAGCTCAGCAGAGATCCGTTCTGTGGCCCGAGTATACACTTCAGAGGATGGCATTTGGGTCACACAGCTGCATGTACTTCACATAAGTCACTACCATATATGCTGGCTCAGCGGCTCGATTGCAAAAGCGGGGAGCTTAAAGGAAAGAGAGGGATGCCTGCAACCCATCAGCTAATTTTCGCAGCAATTTTGCTTGCTAATAAAATGTATGGAAAGATGTCTGCATGGTGATGAAAAGAAAACCCACGTGGAAAGTTGCACACTTTAGTTGATTAATGCCACCCACTAATCAATTGAAATTAAAATCTTATTAAAATCTCCTCCTACTGCAGTTAATTGTTGGGGGCTGACAGTGCCAGCACAATACATTTTCCTACCTGAAGATTAAGCCAAATGATCCTCTCCTTCTGTTTTTGTTTTTTTAAAAATAAATGTTGCAGGTTAGGTTACTTCCTTGCATGAAAGAGCTAGCCCGAGGAGCTGAAAATTAAGTGAAGTCCTACATCTCTTTTAAGACCTACAGCCATATAGGCTATGTAAAATATCTTTTAAAAATACAAATAACACAATAGCTCATGTTGTTTGCATTATTGTTGCATACCCTCCAACATTTCTCCAATGAAAATAAGGACGTCCCATTCCATAATAATAATTTTACTGTTTATACCCCACACATCTTACTGGGTTGCCCCAGACACTTTGAGCAGCTTCCAACACAATAAAAACAAATAAATAAAATAAAATAAAAACACAATAAAAACACAATAAAACGTTAAACATTTTTTAAAAAACACTTCTCTGTACAGGATTGCCTTCATATATAAATAAAATAAAAAAATAAAAAAAAATGTCCAGTAGCACCTTAGAGACCAACTAAGTTTGTTCTTGGTATGAGTTTTCGTGTGTGACAATTTTTTTATTTTTTTTATATATTTCTACTACGTCAGACCAACACGGCTACCTACCTGAATATAGGATTCCCTTCAGACGGCTTGGAGGTCGGATAACTCCATACCCTCCAACATTTCACCAATGAAAATAGGGACAACCTAAGGAAAAGTGAGGGACACGGGTGGCGCTGTGGGTTAAACCACAGAGCCTAGGACTTGCCGATCAGAAGGTTGGTGGTTCAAATCCCCGTGATGGGGTGAGCTCCCGTTTTTCGGTCCCTGCTCCTGCCCACCTAGCAATTCGAAAGCACGTCAAAGTGCAAGTGGATAAATAGTTAGCACTCCAGCGGAAAGGTAAACGGCGTTTCCGTACGCTGCTCTGGTTCGCCAGAAGTGGCTTAGTCATGCTGGCACATGACCCGGAAGCTGTACGCCGGCTCCCTCAGCCAATTAAGCAAGATGAGCGCTGCAACCACAGAGTCGGCCACGACTGGACCTAATGGTCAGGGGTCCCTTTACCTTTTAAGGAAAAGTGGGACATTCCAGGATCAAATTAGAAACTGGGATGGCTTCTCTAAATCAGGGATGTCCCTGGAAAATAGGGACACTTGGAGGGTCTGTTGTTGTAATCAGAGCTTCTGTACTCAAAATTACTCATTTCCCACATAGTTCTGCCCTAAGGCAGCTTTCTACATTTTGCAGTATAGCTTTGAGCAGTGTTGTTGACGTTCAGGTGAAATAGGTGCCAGTATATTCTTTAAACCTGAATTTCCCACAGTAGTGATACGCAGGTCTTTGACATGTTAATTTGTAGATGACCATTATGGATCTGGTTCTAATTTGGCCATATGCTTTATATTTCAAAATTTGAAATATAAATCTAAATATATTTCAAAATTTGAAATATAGGCAAAGAATGGTCTTTTGCAAAAAGCAAGCAAGCAAAGGTTCAGTTAACAAAACAGACAGGCCTGTTTGTTTGTTTGCTTCCTTCCCGATCCTTAAAAGCACTTTCGTTGGTGTGTGTGTTTGTGTGTGATAATTGCATCTTAATTCAATAAAACAATCAATTAGTTGATTTTAAAATCAATACTGAAGAAGAGGTCTGTATACAATCCCTGCCCCCCTACACACACACACACACACACACACACACACACACACACACTCTATTGGGTATTATTTCTGTGTTCTCTTCTATGCTCTTGCTCAATGGCAAGCCAGAATTCATTCAACGGAACTACAGTCATACCTTGGATCCCGAATGCCCTGGAACTCGGACGATTTGGCTCCCGAACGCCGCAAACCCAGAAGTGATTGTTCCAGTTTGCGAATGTTCTTTTGGAACCCGAACGTCTGATGGGGCTTCCATGGCTTCTGATTGGCTGCAGGAGCTTCCTGCAGCCAATCAGAAGCCATTATTTGGTTTTCAGACATTTTGTAAGTCAAATGGACTTCCGGAACGGATTCCATTTGACTTCCAAGGTACGACTGTACAAGCTTCTCCTGGGTTTTGTGCTATATTTTAAACCTAGGCAAAGGTTTGGTAAAAGGTAATTATTCTGTATCCTTAGGGAATTATCCTTAGGGAAATTACTCAAATTCTAATTGGGTAATTGAATTATGTTTGCCTATGATTCTTCTTGATATGTTAAGCATTATATCACTGGCTGAAGCTTTCAGATACAGTTGCTAAATATCCACGCCATCCCCCATACTTAGGTTCCAGAATCGTGGAGATGATATAATCTCTTCTTGGTTCATTTACTCAGTCCAAATATGTCCAACTTTACTGTGAATGCTTTCCCAGTATAGAGAATGGCTGGAATTGGATGGTATAAGATTAATGTCTTTACACAGCAAATTATTTGCTTGACTTTTAGGCTGAAGACAGATGGTAGTTGCTCCAGAGGGTAGAGGATAGCTTTGAAAAGGAATAATCACTCCTAATGTCTACAGGCCTCCTCCATTTGCCTCTTGTACAATCTGTTCTGCAAATTTTCACTTGGGACTCAACTATATGGCTGCAAATAAAACGTTTTAAGTGTGTTTTTAGCGCGATATACAACGTGACACTAGATGGCGATGGTGAGCCTCATGGAAAATTCAATGTACTGTATTTTTAAAAACACTTTTAAAACAAAGCATTTTCAGAACTTTTTTTTAATCTGTGTGTAGATTCCACCTTGGTTTTGAAAATCTCCGAAATGCATTAGACTAGAGAGCTGGTGAAATTTGTGTGTACGTTATGGGAAACAAAGTCTCTCTTGCTAATTGGCCAGTTCCCTTAAAATCCATTGTGATTCTCTAGTCTTTCAGGGCAAGTCTGAGCATGTTTACTTTGAAATACATCCCAACGTCTTCATTGGTTATCATAGTCCAGAGGAGGGCCTGACCAGCTGGAATCTTGACTAGGAGCATTCCTGTTAGAGGGCTAGGATTGTTGTTGTTTAGTCATTTAGTCGTGTCCGACTCTTCGTGTCCCCATGGACCAGAGCACGCCAGGCACTCCTGTCTTCCACTGCCTCCCGCAGTTTGGTCAAACTCGTGTTGGTAGCTTCGAGAACACTGTCCAACCATCTTGTCCTCTGTCGTCTCCTTCTCCTTGTGCCCTCCATCTTTCCCAACATCAGGGTCTTTTCAAGGGAGTCTTCTCTTCTTATGAGGTGGCCAAAGTATTGGAGTCTCAGCTTCAGGATCTGTCCTTCCAGTGAGCACTCAGGGCTGATTTCCTTCAGAATGGATAGGTTTGATCTTCTTGCAGTCCATGGGACTCTCAAGAGTCTCCTCCAGCACCATAATTTAAAAGCATCAATTCTTCGGTGATCAGCCTTCTTTATGGTCCAGCTCTCACTTCCATACATCACTACTGGGAAAACCATAGCTTTAACTAAATGGACCTTTGTTGGCAAGGTGATATCTCTGCTTTTTAAGATGCTGTTTAGGTTTGTCATTGCTTTTCTCCCAAGAAGCAGGCGTCTTTTAATTTCGTGGCTGCTGTCACCATCTGCAGTGATCATGGAGCCCAAGAAAGTAAAATCTCTCACTGCCTCCATTTCTTCCCCTTCTATTTGCCAGGAGGTGATGGGACCAGTGGCCATGATCTTGGTTTTTTTGATGTTGAGCTTCAAACCATATGTTGCACTCTCCTCTGATACACTGCAACAATCTGCTGTAGACATCATGTGTCAAGTTCAAATCTCCCTAAAACGTCTTGCAAGCAACCTCTCATGCACCAGTTCGGTTTTGAAAGGAACTCTTCCAAAGAGTGCTTTTTTGATCTTCAGTTCTTGCAAAGCTTATCTCAGTTGTTGATAACACTGTTTAGAGGGGGGAAAACCCCTGGACAAATACTTGAGATTAGTCGCCTAAAATTAAACTTGGGCAAACGGAAGAAACAGTTGAGGTGATTAAGATGCAAAGGGGATACAAGGTTGCAGTCTGGAAATTGATGCTATGCCATTATTTTCTGTCTCATCTGGGAGATGTTGCAGTCACTTTTTCTCCCACAGGTTTTGCATATTTCCTAAGGGAAGGTGAGAATCTACTGCTGACTCAGGAGACGCAGGTGGCGCTGTGGTCTAAACCACTGAGCTTCTTGGGCTTGCTGATCAGAAGGTTGGCAGTTCGAATCTCTGCGACAGGGTGAGCTCCCATTGCTCTGTCCCAACTCCTGCCAACCTAGCAGTTTGAAGCATACCAGCGCAAGTAGATAAATTGGTACCACTGTGGTGGGAAGGTAAACGCTGTTTCCGTGCGCCCTGGTTTCCATCATGGTGTCCCGTTGCACCAGAAGCGGTTTAGTCATGCTGGCCATATGACCCGAAAAGCTGTCTGCAGACAAACGCTAGCTCCCTCAGCCTGAAAACCGCAACCCCATAGTCACCTTTGACTGGACTTAACTGTCCAGGGGTCCTTTACCTTTACCTTTACCAAAACGTTTGAAAGCCAAAGAGCGGCTTCCAATTGGCTGCAGGAAGCTCCTGCAGCCAATCGGAAGCTGCAGAACCCCTGTTGGACCTTCGGGTTCCAAAGAATGTTCGCAAACCGGAATACTCACTTCCAGGTTTGCGGCTTTTGGGTGCCAAAATGTTCGGCTCGCAAGGCATTTGGGAGCCAAGGTACGACTGTATATATTAAAAAATCTTAAACAATTAACTTAATGGTTTTACTGAGGGTCCTTTACGTACTTCAAATATGAAGCACTAAGATATCTCCTCCATCTCAACAGGCAAAAACTGATCCTATGTATGGTGTCTCAGAAGTACGTCCCGCTGTGTGGCGCAGACCTTATCCCCAAACCTCCTCTAAATTAAGTCTACTTAAATTACTGTATTCCTCCTAATTAATATTCTGCCTACATGACGATTGCTCCCAGTCAACTTCTCCTAATATATTATGCACTCAGATCCTGCCCTCTGCTCCCACCCTCATACGCCATAAGATTAAAACTTTCTATTTAGTTTGATTGTGCACTGACCACAGGATTGGGTTCAGATCTGTCTCTCATTTTAGGAAGCAGTCTGATCTATTCTAAGTCTTTTTCTGAACCATCCAATTATATTTTTAATTTCTGGTCTGAAGCAGTTTAGCTAAAAGCAAAGCTCTGTTTCTCACCATTCAGTATTAGAGAGAATAAAAAGTGGCCGTATTATTATTATTATTATTATTATTATTATTATTATTATCTGCTTCTTTTCTAGAAGTGGATGACATTTGTAGGCATAGCAGCCGCCCCTCAGAGTGGATTAAGACTGCCAAATTACAAGCAAATCCATCCAGAGGGCTGGACATTTTGTTTCTTTGTAGAAAAAGGAATTGCCTCAAACTTGTTTGTTGGAGGGGAGAGCCGGATGAAATTTGCAGCAAAGGCATCCCTGCCAAATTTCAGAAGAATGGCTGTGATGCTTTTCCTGCAAGAAAGGCTTTGCAGTTTGGCATGTGTAAAAAAAGAGGAATCGCTTAATCACCCATAGTGTTTTGTGGCTTGAAAACTGAAGACACACGAGAGGCGCTCCTGAATAACAAACGCATCAAGTTGCAGACAAACAGATCCAGGGGCTTTTGTGCTTTAAAGTTGATTGGAGGTAAGTAAAATGGATTCACTTTCCTCTGTGTGGTCTTCTTTCTACCTACTTATCCCTCCCCCAAACCATTGTGACTGCAGAGCCATGGTAAATCTTCCCTGCTGGTTAAAAGTGAGATATGGCGAAAGACGCTCCCTTTTCTGCACATTTCCTTTGTATATTGTAAACTTTACATCTAGAAAGCTCCACCCTTCCTCTACCCAAAACAGGCGTTTCCTGTATGCAGTGCTTTTTTTCTGGGGGTACGCATACCCCTCAACATTTTGTGAATCTTTGTACTTTCGTCCATTTACTGTATTTATTTCCCCCGATTTGAACTATAAAATGTTGGTTTTATTGAGTCAAAAGGAGAGTACCCCTAAACATTTTTTTAAGAAAAAAAGCACTGTCCCTACCTGGAGATGTTTGAGATTGAACCTGAGAACTCCTGCTTGTAAAACAGATTGCCTAATGCTGTGTTATTGATATGCGTTTCGTATTGTATTTAAAAGGAGATGGGATGGTTCTCTTAGAAATCAGGATAATCTGAAATGGAGATACAAATATAAACAGAGATGTTTCAACAAGATGTATCAGGTGCCTCAAAGTTCTAAAGAACTTTGTTCTAAAGAACTTTGAAGACTAAGGAGCAGTGCCCAGGTAGGTGGGTTGTCAAGGTAACAGTGACCTGCCCTCCTTTGTGACATCTTTTTCAATTCTGGCTTAAAAGTCACAAACCAGAGGTGTCCAGTCCAGGAGTCAGGAGGTAGAAAACATAGGTTTTGGTTGTGTGGTTGTACAGATAAACTTCATAATGTTAAAAATGTAAGGATTTCTTCTGTTGCTACTCAAAACTTGGCGTGAGGGGACTGGAGTCACCCATGTTGCCTCGTCTCTCTTGAAGGTCACCAGTTGCTCCCCTGTGATGCTGCGTCCAGACTTCATTTAAGGCAGAGCTTTCCAAACTGTGTGTTGCGACACCTGCAGTGTGTATAGGTGTGTCATGCAAATGCTCGCTTGCTCCTCATGGGGCTGGAATTGGGTTGGTTTAACCTCCACTGTTTGGCGTTCTTCCTGTGTGTTCCCCCTGCTTCCAAACTGCAGCTCCAAGCTTCAGTTTTTCTGAGATCAGCATTAGTTCAAAAGCCACCCTATGCTAAGCTGGAAGGAATAAAGAGGTAGGTGCTTTATTTACACACACACACACTCACTGGGACCCACCAACATCTGCCCAAAGGTCAGAAGGCCGCGCCACTGGTCCCTTGTGATGCGTTTGCTAGTGTAATGCTCTCCCTTCCCTAACCCAGCCCTAAACGCTGGACATGACATCTTCCTATGTTAGCAATAAAAAATATTTGGTTCTGCTGATCACACTGATGCTTAATCAATGTTTGGTAATAATGGATGGTGGGAGCTCTGTTGTGAAGGATGCATTAATTTTCCGGGCCTGCGATGATCTTTCTCCTTTTGCAGCATCCTTGCCAGTCATGCCATCAAGTAGCTCTCTTAATGGATGTTGCACATCTAACCCTTAACAGCTGGAAGAAAAATGGCTTTGTTAATGGGCAGCGCAAGACGGAGCTTTGCATTCAAAACAGTGCTGCAGAATTAAGTGGTGGAAGGGCATTGGCCCTTGTATAACACCAAGCCCATTGTCTGCAGTTGGGGTTTTTTAAGGCGGTTTGTTAATAGGGCAATAAAAACGTAGTAGTTAATAGCCAGGATTTTCATTTTTTCCTCAAGGCTGTTTGGATATTTCCCCTATGGGAGCACATGTTTAATGTTTAATAAAAGGAATTATGTTTGCAGTTAAACCAATATTCTTAGGGTGATTTTCAGCTAGGTTTTACTCGGACTGGACTTGTTGAAATGAATGGACCAAAGTTAAGTCATGTTCATTAATTCCAGTGGTTTACTCCAAGTAAAACTTAGTAGAGCGCCACCCTTGATGCTTTCCTGCCTGAGATCATCACCGTCTATTTATTCGTGTGCCACTTTCCCAGAAAATTGTTCTGTAAGTGATTCACGGCATATTAAGTGGCTGGAAAGTAAAACAATGCAGGAGACGTATGAGATACAATTAGGAATAATTACAGTGGTGCCTCGCAAGACGAAATTAATTCGTTCCTCGAGTTTTGTCGTCTTGCGATTTTTTTCGTCTTGCGAAGCACGGTGTCGGAAAAGTTTTGCAAAAGCTTCAAAAATCACCAAAGTCTTCAAAAACCTCAAAAAAGGCTACCACACCGCGTGCTATGAGTTGCTCCTCGAAGTCAAGTTGCAACTGTATTAACGGTGTTAAGAAAAAGGAAACAAACTTGCAAGACGTTTCCGTCTTGCGAAGCAAGCCCATAGGGAAAATCGTCTTGCGAAGCAGCTCAAAAAACAAAAAACCCTTTCGTCTAGCGAGTTTTTTGTCTTGCGAGGCATTCGTCTTGCGAGGTACCACTGTATAATAACAGTTAGCATTTAAAAAAACAAAAACAAAACAAAACCATATACCCAACCTTCACAACATCAGCTTTTACATAACGTCACCTTTTAGTTCAGCTATGTACATTTCTCTGATGAAAAATGGGATGTTCTATTCTACATCAGGAAACCTCTTCTGCATTTGATCTCACTGAATATATGTATATGTCATAGACACATATACATTAGTCCAGTGTTTCCCAACCTTGTGCCTCCAGCTGTTTTTGGCCTACAATTCCCATCATCCCTTGCCACTGGTCTTGCTAGTCAGGGATGATGGGAGTTGTAGTTCAAAAACAGCTGGAGGCACAAGGTTGGGAAACACTGCGTAGTCACTGTGGGCCAATGGCTGAACCTACCTCACAGGATTATTGCAAAGAAAAAATGTGTGAGGGAAGGGATCGTGTGCAACATCTTCCACTGATAAATGGAATGAAATATTCCTTTAGTGATAAGCTGTCTTGAGTCCCTGTCAGGAAAAGGCAGGGTATCATCCTCACCATCATAACCAAGTCGATTGGTGACCTCTTCCTTCAAAATTATAGAAAGGGCTTCATATGCCTGCTTCACCATTTCCTTCATTTGGTGCAGGTATTTTATTTTCAGTATAAACTCCATTTTTGCACCTACGCACAAACCCCACTTTTAATTGTTCTCCGAGACATGGAGGGGAGGAAAAGGGAAAAGTGGGACATTCCGTGATCAAATCAGAAACCAGTATCTCTTCTGTAATTCCAGGGTTGTCCCTGGAAAATAGGGACACTTGGAGGGTATGGACAGGCTGTCAAGAGAGCTGTGCCCTGTGTCTATGGGTCAAATGTCTTCTCTTGTCTCCAGCCCATCTATTTCCCATAAGGTTTTACCAGAACGGAATTCAGCAGCACTCCTGTTTGCCAGGTATCAGCAAAGATAAACTTGCATATTACAAGGATACAGGAAATTGTCTTACGCTGAGCCAGACCATTGATCCATCTAAGTCTTCTTCTTCTTCTTCTTCTTCGATCACTCATAGCGAAGTAAGATTGTCTTCCATAAACACAGTTTTAACAATGAGTCCGTAAGTGACTGTGGAGGCCAATTCTGCATCCACACATCCTTCCAGAGTGGGGACATAGGTTTCTGGGTGGGAGCTGATCATGGTGAGGGTTTGCCAAACGTGCCTTCCTCTTAGCACTTTTCTCCCTTTCGTCTTAAGTTTGAGCGTCTTCAAAGCCTATGACACCTTTGGTAAAGGCTGTTCTCCAATTGGAGCGCTCGCAGGCCAGTGTTTCCCAGTTGTCAATGTTTATCCTATATTTTTTTAGATTTACCTTGAGAGAGTCTTTGAACCTCTTTTGTTGACCACCAGCATTACACTTTCCATTTTAAAATTTGGAATAGAGTAGTTGTTTTGGAAGACGATAATCAGGCATTAGCACAACATGACCAGTCCAACGAAGTTGATGTTGAAGAATCATTGCTAGTGTCCATCTAAGTATTCTGTACACTGACCAGCAGTCCCTCTCCGGGGTTTCAAGCAGAAGATACCTGGAACTGAACCTGGGACTTTTTACATGCAAAGCTGATGTTCTAGGACCAACCCTGCCTGTCAACATTTGCCGTAAAGAAATGATTTGAAACCCGAATTATCCTTCTCAGAAATGTCATCCTGTCAAGGCAAGATTCAGGCACAGCTCAGCAGTAGCTCACAAGGTGCCAGCAAAGGCACTCTTTATTCAGAGAAAGAAATCAGCGCAGGGCTAAGGAGCACAGACACTTTCTTTATCCAGCTCGTCCCTTTGTCTTTTATGGGAATCCTGTGGTTGGAGTACCTTCACAGACGTACTCTTGCTAGGGGAAAATTTTCCATGTGAGCAGATAAGTAACTGCATGAAATAGTGGAGTAATATAAGGGGTAATTGGACCCGTCTTTAAAAGACTCTGTTATGAGGTGAATGACTGCAATCGCCTGCCACTAAATTCATTCCATTTGAAATGGCTTATGGGCAGTAAAAAAAATTACGAACACGGTGAGCTTTGGTATCCTATGAGCATTGAAACTGCAGAATGGAATGGAATGGAATGATAAGGCTCTGAAAATGCAGCTTAGGTTTTTCTGGAGACTTTGGGATACATTTTTTTAAAAAAATGAAGAATATCAACTGACTAAAATAAGAATTTTAGGCACGTGCATCCAAATTGTTAAGAACCGCTCCATCTCAGGTCAAGTTGTGAGAGCAAACGGCCTAGATTTTTCTACACAAGGTTGTAGGGTACTACATGAAGTCGCTTCTGGTTCATTTGAAGAATTGGGGAGAAAGCAAAACAGAGCACCATTCTCTTGCACAGCCTCTGTGCAAAATGGAAGCTGGGTGAGCGGTGCTTCTGGGGCAGTCTTCCTTCTCCTGAGGACCTCCAGATGGTTTCAGATACAACTCCCAGCAGCCAGAGGCAGCATGGTTGATGGGACCTGTAGTCCAAAACATTTGGAGGGCATCAAGCTTGAGAAAGCTAGCCTAGAAAGAGAACTAGCCTTTGATGTCCTTAGCATTCCACCAGTCTTCAAATTCTCAGTATGTGACTTAGGAGTAGCAATATTTTTCAAAATAACTTTTGTTTTCTCTCTTAAAGTGTGGGGTTTTTTGGTAGCCGGAAATAGAAAGTGGAAAGGTAATGATGCACTAGCTTAAAAGGAGCGGAATGTATTTCTGAAAGTGCTTTTATGAAAAGAAATTATACATACCAAGAGCTTTAGCCTAGAAATGGTGTGACAAGCTAGAGAGATAGCAAGCATTCAAGTGAATTGATCTGAAAAATCACCTACTATCCCAAATTATGCAACAAAGCAAAACTTCAGAAGAGGAAGGTTGAATAATACTTAGAACTCTTCGGTTTCTTATATTTCTGAAAGCCCTAGGAGATAGTTTAGGTTCGAAGAGAGGGAGACAGACTCTCCAAGTGTTCCTATTTTCCAGGGACAGTCCCAGATTTACAGAAGCCATCCTGGTTTCTGATTTGATCCTGGAATGTCCTGCTTTTCCTTAGGATGTCCCTATTTTCATCAGAGAAAGATTGGAAGGCATGGAATAGGATGTCTCTATTTTCATCAAAGAAATGTTGAAGGGGATGGGGTGAGTGTGGAACAAGATAGCTCAGTGGGCATCATGGCTGAATGGGGATTTGAGCCTGTGTCTCCACAGCCCTAATCCAACACTGTAACCCAGGAGTAGCCAACATGGTACTTTCCCGAGTGGTACCTCGGGTTAAGTACTTAATTCATTCCGGAGGTCCATTCTTAACCTGAAACTGTTCTTAACCTGAAACACCACTTTAGCTAATGGGGCCTCCTGCTGTCGCCGCGCCGCCAGAGCACAATTTCTGTTCTCATCCTGAAGCAAAGTTCTTAACCCGAGGTACTATTTCTGGGTTAGCGGAGTCTGTAACCTGAAGCGTATGTAACCCGAAGTACCACTGTAATCCCAAAAGGCACGAGGCCATGACATCATACAGTGGTACCTCGGGTTACAAACACCTCAGGTTACAAACACTTCGGGTTACAAACTCCGCTAATCCAGAAGTAGTACCTCAGGTTAAGAACTTTACCTCAGGATGAGAACAGAAATCACACGCTGGCGGCGCTGTGGCAGTGGGAGGCCCCATTAGAGAAAGCACGCCTCAGGTTAAGAATGGTTTTGGGTTAAGAATGGACCTCTGGAACGAATTAAGTTCGTAACCCAAGGTACCACTGTATATTCTTTGTAAATATTTTATTAGTTTAAAAAGGTCTGGTGTGATATCTACTATAAACACTCCATTTCTCCATGTTTAATAGGTCATATTCACTTAAAACATTCAGCCCTCAGGCTAGCGGTTGTGGTCCTGGATTTCTAACATCATTCTTTGGCTTCTATTCATCTTCTCTTTCCCACCCTCCCAATGCTTTCCTCCCCCCAAAAAAATCCCTTTTAAAACTCGAGTCTGGAAATGTGAAGAATGGAGGGATGAATGGGTTGACTTGTGCGGATGTATAGTCTAGAATCAAGGATGATCCTTTGATGCTTATCTTTGTTGTCATTCCTCAGTCCCAAGAATGTAAGGCTGGGAGATAAACCATGACAAAACAGTGATATCACCAAGGAAATAGAACTGCCATCGCTCAGTGATAAGTGCAGTGCCTTGCATGTGAAGGTGCTCCTAGGTGTAGTCTCATTTGCGTGTCGAGGTCCCCAAGCCACCCCCCAAATAACTCACAACGCACATTTAATTTTTGTTTAAGGTTTTTGGCATAATTTTGGCCACAACTTTATTTAAATACAAAACCATGAGTGGTTGTTTAGGCATTGGTTAAGACTATCTGTCCCCCCGCCTGGGGACAGAACTGACTTCCGGGCACCACCGAAAGACAGTGCGGGGAAAGCAAGTCGGGGAGAAATGGAGCTGAGTCACAGACCCTCAATTCTCACCCACATGCTCCCCGAAGGCTTGCCGGCCCTAGTCCCATTCCAGGGATTGGACGAAAAGATGGCAAGCCCCAGGATTCCTTTAACGGAATTCCCTTTCTGCAGCAACCATGGAGGGGCAGGCCCAGCCTATCCTAACTCCTCCTCCACCAATTTATAACCAATGCCTAACCACAACCTTACAAGTTGTGACGATTTGCTACGCAGTAGGCAAAAACCAAATGGCCCAGCCAATCTGCCAGATGGACAAAATTCCTACCAGGCCTCTGTCCCAACGGCAGACAACCCCATGACAGGCATAGCAAGGTCAATGCAACAACCCCTTACTCAAGGGCGGGTGGGCGGGTGATCCGTTGCACGCAGCAAAGAAAAAGATCCAGGCTGCGTGCAGAGTATTTAAACATTTTACCCCTCCCACCAAAATTGCAACATAACTTTTACCCCAGCAACCCAGTGAACCAATCACTGCCCCAGGCCATCTTTAGAGACCCTGCCTGGTAACAGAGGGGTGGCTCAGCAGACCCCACCGCAACACGTGCTCTCCATGAAGGAGAACACGCTTTCCAGAGCTGGGCTGGGAGAGACCCCAACTCAGAGCCACTGAATCACTGCCATTCAGTATGACAATACTTTATGTTTCCTCCTTTAACTTTTGTGCATCGTTGGCTACCTCAGAAATACCAAACAATGTGCTGGAAGTGTAAAGACATTTCACTTACTTGGCTGGTTTGAGAAAGGAACTGGAAGTTCCCTTTTATTGTTTTTAAAATATCAAACTACAGCTACAATTAAATGCTGACTTCCTGTGTGTGTTGGCTTTGGGAGTTTTATTGCATCTGTCTATGCTACAGCAGGTTGAAAGGAAAGATTTGAAAGGAATGGAGGTGTTATTTCCACATCAACCAGACCAAATTATTTGTAATCTCTCTACCCCAAGCCTTGCCTGTGTGGGAGAACAGAGCAAATAAGAGAAAAGAGATCAGCTTTATTCTCATACTTAAAAAATAGGTAAAGGTAAAGGGACCCCTGACCATTAGGTCCAGTCGTGACCGACTCTGGGGTTGCGGTGTTCATCTTGCTTTATTGGCCGAGGGAGCCGGTGTACAGCTTCCGGGTCATGTGGCCAGCATGACTAAGCCGCTTCTGGCAAAACCAGAGCAGCGCACGGAAACACCATTTACCTTCCCGCAGGAGCGGTACCTATTTATCTACTTGCACTTTGACGTGCTTTTGAACTGCTAGGTTGGCAGGAGCAGGGACCGAGCAACGGGAGCTCACCCCGTCACGGGGATTCGAACCGCCAACCTTCTGATCGGCAAGTCCTAGGCTCTGTGGTTTAACCCACAGCGCCACCCACGTCCCTGTACTTAAAAAATAATAATTTGTTAATGTGTAATTTCCCACTTTTTCCAGCTTGTGATCAAAGGCAACCTGCCAGCTAGGTAGGTGGGTTTATAAACTTCTCTTTTTTACGGCTTCCCTGGAACACAAAATGGTGAGGAAATGTCAAGCAACAGAGCATTGCCGTCTTGGGTTTGTTGAATTACAAGTTGTGCAGGCTCGCTCGATCGGCATTGAACCATCACAATAATATTGAAAGGTTTGGCTGGGGCTGTTGGGAATTGTAGTCCAAAACACCTGGAGAGCACCAGGTTGTTGAAGGCTTATACAGAATAGCACAATATTCCTGGTTTGGATGGAAGTGTTTGGTTCGGCAATTGACAGATAATAAACAACTGACCAACAATAAATAGGTAATGTTACTGGAACATGAGTGCTTTTGCAACGCTTTATCATGAAGTAGCTGTAATGTCAGAAGACAATCTAACAAACGTTTAGGAGGGGAAATAGAGGGACACAGGAAATTGTCTTGGCCAGGATTCAATCATCTGGTCCATTTCAAAGCGAGGACAAGAAGTCCGGTTATCTAATTGCATATCTGATGTTCTCGTGACGATATCGCTCCTTACAAATAGCTCTCCTTACGTAAATAATGCATGGCAATGAACTTTGTGTTGCAGAGCAGTATGAAAGATTCTGAATGTTCAGACGGCAGGAGCTTGTGTGACTTGTACACACACCCACAAAACCACACACAATCTGTAAAAGATCAGGCATCAAGAGAGAGACTGAGACACTTTAAAGTATATGAGACACAGGTATATGTGGAATAGACAGTCAAGTAGCACGAAATCCCTATTGAAAAGTACCAGGTGGATGAAAGGAGTCTTGTGGCTTTTTCTGTAAGGATATCTCCTTTATTAAGGAACTGCAGAAAGAGAGGGAAGGAAGTCAAGTTTTGAAATGTTAAAATGATTGTAAAATTAAGGAAATGTATAAACCTGAAAAGTTTAAATACAAATTAATAAAATAAAATAAAATAAATACACTTTGAATGAAAAACTGCAGTTGCCGAGGTTAACCTAGAAACACTGAAACACAAGCTGGCTTCTCATTTTGACTGAATTGGCACGGGATAAATACTGCTGTTTTGCAGCCATTCACTAATTCTATGGCCTAGCAGTTGAGTGGTTCCGCCATCATTGCCAGCAGAGGATGCCATGGCAGTCATTTGCTCAGTCGAAACTTTACTGGCTCAGTAGGCACCTTGGCAAATGAACTGAAAAGAAAGGCCGGGTTCCCACTTAGAAATATAACGAGGAGGTCATCTCTTGCACCTGAAACATTAGAGATTTAGCAGGCTAACAGTCCAGTCCTCTTAAGAATTTATAGTGCAGCTGCATAGATGTTTGTGCTAGATGACTGACTTGAGGATTTCTGGCCACTGGGGTCCTTTGTAGTAATTGGTAGTTCATTAAAAGGACTGTCTGTGTGCCAATGGTGCTGCACTTTCTGGGGAAAAAGGGAAGTTGATAACGGTTCCCATTTAATTTCATATATTGCAGTCGCAGGCTTTATTAGCAGAGAGCGAGGAGTGAAAAGAAATGTGCTGTCTTGACCTCTTCTAACTTGTGAGATACCGTTTTAACATTGTACCTGCTAAGGACAAAATAGTTGGATTTTTTTTTTTTAAGCAAGAAGAATTTGCTTTGAACTGAAAGCCTCCAGTCATGGTGTTTGCAGCTAGTTCATAAAAGTTTCTGAGCAGATGAGCATGTTAATGAAGTCCTGGCTCATTTGTTTTAAAAGAGAAAATGTAACTAGAAAAAGGGACTTTAGATTAGCTCTGAATATGTGAGTGGTAACCTGGTTTTAATCACTGGATGGTCTTGAATAGCAATGACTCATTGCTAGCCTTTCCAAAGGCAAGGCAGTGTTTGGTCTAATGTTTGCTGCCATTCCCTCCAGGTTAGGATTAGGGCTGTTCCAGAAGTTCTGGGTTACCTGGTAGAGCAGGTAAACCACTGAATCTGCTTTGAGATATTGCTTCAACATGCTCACCTGTTATGGAAGGACCTACAGTTCTAAGTGGGGTTAAACCTCTAAGACAAGGTTCTAATCAGTTGTATTTCTTGCACCACCAAGTTCAGCTGTTGCATCTTTTGCTAAGGTGTTGCTTTATTGATTGATGCCGGACTTGAGATAGCATATCATCTGTATGCGGATGAAACCCAGCGCTACCTCTCTTTTAAATCAGAACCAGTGAAGGCAGTGAAGGTCCTGTGTGAGTGTCTGGAGGCAGTTGGAGGGTGGATGGTGGCTAACAGATTGGGGTTGAATCCGGCCAATACTGTTTGGGGGGGGCGGAGGCAGGTGTGGAGGACTCCCTGGTCCTGAATGGGGTAACTGTGCCCCTGAAGGACCAAGTGCGCAGCCTGGGAGTCATTTTGGACTCACAGTTGTCCATGGAGGTGCAGGTTAATTCTGTGTCCAGGGCAGCTGTCCATCAGCTCCATCTGGTACACAGCCTAAGACCCTACCTGCCCGCAGACTGTCGCATCAGAGTGGCGCATGCTCTGGTTATCTCGCGCTTGGACTACTGCAATGCGCTCTACGTGGGGCTACCTTTGAAGGTGACCCAGAAACTACAACTAATCCAGAATGCGGCACCTAGATTGATGACTGGGAGTGGCCGCCGAAACCATACAACACCAGTCCTGAAAGACCTACATTGGCTCCCAGTACGTTTCTGAGCACAATTCAAAGTGTTGGCACTGACCTTTGAAGCCCTAAACGGCCTCAGCCCAATACACCTGAAGGAGCATCTCCACCCCCATCGTTCAGCCAGGACACTGAGGTTCAGCTCCAAGGGCCTTCTGGTAGTTCCCTCACTGCAAGAAGTGAGGTTACAGGGAACCAGGCAGGGGGCCTTTTCAGTAGTGGCACCCGCCCTGTGGAATGCCCTTCCATCAGATGTCAAGGAAATAAACAACTACCTGACTTTTAGAAGACATATGAAGGCAGCCCTGTTTAGGGAAGTTTATAATGTTTGATTGTGTTTTTAATATTCTGTTGGGAGCCGCCCAGAGTGGCTGGGGAAACCCAGCCAGATGGGTGGGGTATAAATAATAAATTATTATGATTATGATTATTACTGACCAGCCTCCTCACTATGGCAGCAAGTTCTTGCTGGGTGACAGTATGGTATACAGGGAAATGAAATGTAAAATATCTCCTCAGAATATGATGGATTATCCCTTGCCACATTCCAGAGAAACACTGGGCATGTCCCAACTTTGACAAAACATAAGACCTAGTGGAGTAAAGTCTGTGGTTTGGTAAAGTCCCTTCCATTTTGAAACTTATTGGCAATCAAAAACTAGTGAAAGAGTCACCATGCAGTTATTTTCCCCATTGGTGGCATGCTGGTCAAATTGTCTTCTGCTTTAGTCCTCGTGTGACAAAACCCCAGTGCTAGAAAACAAGCTTGTGACAACTCGTCCATCTCTAGAAACAGTTATCATTCAAGCAGCCAGCCATGTCTGCCCACCTCAATGATTTCAGGCAATGTAGGGAGCGTGTCGTGTGAGAGGAATGGGATGGAGTCAAGTGCCATGTGTTTTTCATCTAGCAGTGACACAAGACTGATATCGATATGGATTCAGCAGCCGTGAGTAGACTTAACTGAATCTTCCCTCTCCTTCCATAAGCTAACCGATCTCCTTTTCTCAACGATTAGTCTTCAGTTTGATGCCAACTAAACATCAAGTTGAATTGCTGTTGTGATGAGATGTCGGCTGTGTACTCGCTGGGAGGCCTTAGGCTAGCTGCTAACTCCCCACCCCAGCTGAATTATTGAGATAACGTATATGAACTTCTTCAAACATTTGAAATGTGCTGCATAAATGCCAAGCGGTAGTAGAAGACGGTGCAAAACTGAGCCACAGTTGTCGTCTGGCATTTTATTTTCTGCTATAATTGTTTGCTTTTTCAAATTAATAACCTGCATTTAAGCTACCAAATACCAGTTCTGTCGTTTTCAGCTAAAATCCACAAGCCATTTACTTCAGTGCAGAGCTCTTTGTGTCTGTTGAAGAGCCCTTAAACGAGCTGCTCTGGCTTCGCCGCCACCTCCTGTGCTACCGTTGAAGCAGTGATTGACAGAGGTTTTTATGAATGTATACTCTTTCTCTCCTGCCAGTGGTCTCTCACGCACGCACAAATACAAATGCCGCCTGAATTTGTCACATTAAAATGTTGGAAAGCGGCGTTGTTTACTCATGCCAGATGCTTGGCAAATCTGAGCTAGCTGAAAGCTGGCAGAGCCTCGCTGTCATAAGTCCATTACAGGGCAGGCGTTTGCTTTTCGAAGGACTGAATAAAGGCATAGGGATGGCACAAGATCAGTCGTCCTTTTCTGCTTATCAACTCATGGTACATAAGAAAGATCCCAAGTCACTTGTTCAGTCTCTAGCAGGCATCTTCAGACACAGAACCCACTTTTTTTTATTATTATTATTCAATTTTACACTATACATTTGAATTCGAACATTAATCATAATCGTCAACATTTAAGATTCCCTGAAGCCTTAGACTTCCCTTCACCCCTCCATGGTTTCCATTATCAAACTTTTTTTACTGTGTCATATAGTTTCTCCATTTTTCTTAAAATAGTCCATTTTTACCTTAGTTTTTAATGCAAGTGTTACTCATATCCTGCCAAAGTTTTTAGTTGTTTACAGTATTCTCTGAAGTAAATTGTATTTTTTCCCCATTTCTATCTTCCTGGTTTCTGATTTCCCTGACCAATTTCTCCATTTCAGCGTAGTCCATCATCTTCATCAACCATTCATCTCTGATCTTGACTTTTATCTTCTTTCCATCTCTGGGCCAGTAGTATCCACGCTGCTGTCATCACATACATGAATAATCGTTTCTGTTCCTTTGGTATCTCTGCATCTAAAATTCCTGTAAAAAAGCTTTGGGTCTTTCCACAAATGTTATTTTAAACATTTTTTTCAACTCATTATATATCATTTCCCAGAATGCTTTTGTCATCTTGCACATCCACCACATATAGTAGAACGTGCCTTCCTTCTCCTTATACTTCCAACATACATTTGAAGCAGTTCTATACATTTTTGCTAATTTTGTGGGTGTTAAATACCAACAATACATCATTTCCATATGGTTTTCCTTCAATGCACAGCATGCTGTAAATTTTCAGTCCTCCCTCCATAGCTTTTCCCAAGATGACACAGAACCCACTTTCAACCGAAACACTCTTTTGGATACCCAGTTCTTAACTTTTTGCCATATATTTGCATAGTGGTTGCTCTCCTGTTGTGATCTATTGTGGATCTGGCCGCAGCCCACTACTGGGCCCCAACCCACCAGTTGAAGACCAGTGGTCTAAAGCAGCGTTGGAGAACCTGTGTGCCTCCAGATGGACTACATCTCCCATCATTCCTGACTATCTGCCAGGCTGATAGAGCTGTTGGGGGTTGGAGTCCACCCACATCTGGAAAGTCACAGGTTCCCCACCCCTGATCTAGGGAGTTTAAGGTAAATATGAAAAGAGTAAAAAAAGAAGAAGAAGAATAAAGGTAAAAGTAAAGGACCCCTGGACGGTTAAGTCCAGTCAAAGGTGGCTATGGGGTTGTGGCGCTAATCTCACTTTTCAGGCAGAGGAAGCTGGCGTTGTCCACAGACAGCTTTCCGGGTCATGTGGCCAAGCAGGACTAAACAGCTTCTGGCGCAGCAGGACACCGTGACAGAAACCAAAGTGCACGGAAACGCCGTTTACCTTCCCGCCGCTGTGGTACCTATTTATCTATTTGCACTGGCATGCTTTCGAACTGCTAGGTTGGCAGGAGCTGGGATTCAAACTGCCAACGTTCTGATTGGGAAGCCCAAGAGGCTCAGTGATTTAGACCACAGCTCCACCCGTGTCCCAAATAAACAATCACACAATCACTGATAGGTCCACCCGCCATTGTGAGGCTCAAAGCAATGAAGATGATGCCTTCCCAGCTGTTGCCATTGGCTGTGGGTTTCTTGTGATGTCACAAAAGCACTTGGCAACTAAGTAGACATAAAGCCAGACCAAGGGGAAAGCCCTTTTCTATTTCCAGCAGGACACACCTGGCAATGGATGTGACATTCAGCACTGCCCAGGATTCTTCCACTTGGAGGAGGGGAAGTGGTGAATGGAAGGAGGCAATCCTCTGGCAGTGGGATGCTTGGGAGCGATAATAAGGCAAGTTTGCTTGCTTGAAGGCTGCTGGTATCTGTGGTTGGAAGCTGGCAGACGTCTCATGATGGACCTAACAGTAGCTTCTGGCACAATGGGACAACGTGACAGAAGCCAGAGTGCACAGAAATGCTGTTTACCTTCCCACCACAGCGATACCTATTTATTTATTTATTTATTTATTTATTTATTTATTTATTTATTTATTTATAAATATTTTATTAAGGATTTTCTTGTTTTACAGAAGTGTAGTGCCTCGTGTATTTTTTTTCATGTAACATTTTTACAAATCCGTTTCATTTGTTGAGGCATTAGGGGGAGAAGAAAAAGAAAAAAGAAAAAAGAAAGGGGGGGTGGAGAGAGGGAAGATGGATGGGGGTGTGGTCGGGTGGCGGTGTTTCTATTATGTTTAATGTATGTAGAGTTTGGTGTCAGCGTTAGCGATACCTATTTATCTACTTGCACTGGCATACTTTCGAACTCCTAGGTTGGCAGGAGCAGGGACAGAGCAACGGGAGCTCACTCTGTTGCAGGGATTTGAACCACCTACCTTCCCATCGGAAGCCCAAGAGGCTCAGGGGTTTAGACCACAGCACCATCTGCCTCCCTATGAAAGGGTAAACATACAGGATATGCAACAAGCCCCCAATATTGCAATATTTATTTTCTTTCTTTTGTAATTGATAAAATAAAAGAAACTACTTAGCACCGTGCAGCTAAGCACCACAGAGAGACCTTGTTCTCCTTATAATAAACCTGTGAAATAGGTATACCTTCTCCCCGTATTTCTGGTGTCACAGAGGGTGGTTTGAAACTGAACTTACATACCCTCCAACATTTCTCTGATGAAAATTAGGACATTATATTCCATTATTATTATTATTATTATTATTATTATTATTATTATTATTATTCCCCACCCATCTCACTGGACCCCAGCCACTCTGTGCTGCTTCCAACATACAGTGGTACCTCAGGTTACATACGCTTCAGGTTACAGACTCCGCTAACCCAGAAATAGTGCTTCAGGTTAAGAACTTTGCTTCAGGATGAGAACAGAAATCGTGCTCCAGCAGCATAGCAGCAGCAGGAGGCCCCATTAGCTAAAGTGGTGCTTCAGGTTAAGAACAGTTTCAGGTTAAGTATGGACCTCTGGAACGAATTAAGTACTTAACCCGAGATACCACTGTATATTAAAACATTAAACATTTAAAAAGTTCCCCATATATGGCTGCCTTCAGATGTCTTCTGAAGGTTGTATAGTTACTTATCTCTTTGACTCGGGGTTGCATAACCCCATTACCCCCTCCCCCCAATATTTCTCTGGTGAAAATAAGGATGTCCTAAGGAAAAGCAGGACATGCCGGGATCAAATCAGAAACTCTGACGGTTTCTGTAAATCTGGGGCTGTCGCTGGAAAACAGGGACACTTGGAGAGTCTGAACTTAAGTTCCTGATTTGTGGCCTAGGCTTCTAAGCAGTGGACTGTACCTAGTAATGTTAGAGGCATATCAGTGAATATGCAACACGATTGGAGCTCTCATTTCTCCAAAATGAAGCAGATAAGCATGTGTGTCTGCTTTTTATCTGAAGTCACCGATTCACAATGCAATGCATCGTATCAGCATGTAATCCTGTCAGCTGCACTTGGATTTAAAGGGGAAGGACATAAAATTAAACAAGGTCATAGTGCCTATGGGACGATGCCAGAGTATTTGGAAGATAGTAGCAATTCTTTTTAAAAAATCAAAATTGTGACAAAACTTCCCGATCTCTCTCTCCTCTACCTTCACACCAAACCTTCAGCAATTGGCCTGTATGTAGAATTACTGAGGCCACCATTCTTTTATTTTAGCAATCTGTCCAAACTACTCTGCAAAACACCCCCAACTTCCTTTCTTCTTTGGGTCCATCATCTATCTGTGACGATAATAGGTTTCCGAGAATAGTGCATGCAAACATCAAAGTATTACAAAAGCAAAGTACAGTTTAAGCCAAAGGCAGTTGGAAAATGTGTTGGCTACCTGCTCAGGCACAAATCGTAATAGCGAGAATTGTCCCCCTTTCAGCTCTACGGAGCACAATGGCTGGTTAGTCCTGACTTGCCATAGGCTCTTTATTGCATAAACATTAGCGTGCTAATAGCCAGTGGTAGCTCATCAGAAATGACAGCCTTGCCTCTGGAGAAGAGAAGCAACAGAAACAAGCCTGAGGACCACTGCTGCTGTTTAAGAGGTGCATCAAGGCGAACTCTCTTGCCGCATTTCATTCTCGTTATGTCACTCACTGCCCTGCCATGAATTTATGCATGCTTTCTATAGGGCTATGTGTGGTCGTTTTAATGGAATCGGATCCCACAAACACACGTGTTAATCTTTTAAATGTGCAATAGCATCTGTGCATCCATATATACCCTAATAAATTTAATAGTGTCTCCAAAAGTTTAGGGTCTGGGCAAGATGAGCCAAACGAATGAGATGGCCCGGATCAGAAATAATGAAGCAATGAAGTTTTAGCTTTGACGGAAAGAAATGATCAAGGAGTCTCCAAATGCAAGTCTGGGGTAAAGGTGCGGGTCCTGGATCTGCAAAGGGTGCATAAAACTTATTTCGTTTTTACATTACCCCTTTAAATTAAAACTAAGGCCTGCAATGAGCTTGAGATGAATGTTAAGCTTACATTTTATAGCTGACATTTCCATTGGCACGTGTGAAACTTGTGGGATGCAAAGCTGTCAGTCAAGTCCAACATTCCGAGAGGACTAACTGCCTCTATGTGGCCGGCAGTTTGGTCAGTTGGTCGGTTGGTCAGTTGCTGCTAGGAGTGTTAACTGGTAACTGCTCGGATGCAGTCTTCTCATGACTCACTACTATCTAGTATATAGTTTACAGTGGTACCTCACAAGACGAATGCCTCGCAAGATGGAAAACTCGCAAGACGAAAGGGTTTTTTGTTTTTTGAGTTGCTTCGCAAGACGAATTTCCCTATGGGCTTGCTTTGCAAGACGGAAACGTCTTGCAAGTTTGTTTCCTTTTTCTTAAAACCATTAATACAGTTGCGACTTGACTTCGAGGAGCAACTCATAGCACGCGGTGTGGTAGCCTTTTTTGAGGTTTTTGAAGACTTTGGTGATTTTTGAAGCTTTTCCAAAACTTTTCCGAAACCGTGCTTCGCAAGACGAAAAAATCGCAAGATGAAAAAACTCGCGGAACGAATTAATTTCGTCTTGCGAGGCACCACTGTATTTGTTATGTAACCTAAGCCTGCCTTCAGGAACAACTCTGTAAACCTGAATGAATCTGATAGTAAAGTAAAAAGGTAAAAGGACCCCTGACTGTTAGGTCCAGTCGTGAACGACTCTGGGGTTGCGACGCTCATCTCGCTGTACTGGCCGAAGGAGCTGGTGTACAGCTTCCGGGTCATGTGGCCGGCATGACTTAGCCACTTCTGGCGAACCAGAGCAGCGCACGGAAACGATAGCAAAGTACTGTGTGTTCATATGATTCAGGTTCATGTGTGTTTTCTTTAAGAGGGACAGAAAGGGATTATCAGCCAGGAAGGTATAATTATTGATAGGACTCAAACGAGTTAGCAACCGGCTTGTTGTTGCATAAACTCAAACAGGGGATCGTTTAAACTCTGCTAAATTATATAAACGTTCCCACAAAACTTCTATCAGGGTGGTATCCTCCTCCTCTCTAACAATGGGATTTAATCTGGGTTTCTGGTTGTTCTTTGGTTGTCCACTGCGGCCCCTCAATGCTTTCCTGCTAGAGGAGAGCTGGGAACTGAGTTTCTGTAGGCTCGTCACCACTAGGAATCAGCTTCTCGGCCAGGCATGTGCAGAGTGGATGGGGGACAGTTATGTACACATGCCACAGGCCTTGGAGGGACTGGCTGCTTTTTTGTTTGAGTTTATAGGTTAAAGGTAAAGGACCCCTGGACAGTTAAGTCCAGTCAAAGGCGACTATGGGGTTGCAGCACTCATCTCGCTTTCAGGCGGAGGGAGCCGGTGTTTGTCCGCAGACAGCTTTCCAGGTCATGTGGCCAGCATGACTAAACTGCTTCTGGTGCAATGGGACACCATGATGGAAGCATCATTTACCTTCCCACCACAGTGGTACCAATTTATCTACTCGTGATGTATGATGGTACGATTGATTTGGGGTCTTTAGATTTCATGCTTATCCCAACCTGTTAGTTACAGCACAAATCTGACTAAGGTAAAAGTAAAGGTACCCCCTGACCATTAGGTCCAGTCACGGACGACTCTGGGGTTGCGCGCTCATCTCACTTTCAGGCCGAGACAGCCGGCGTTTGTCCGCAGACAGCTTTCCAGGTCATGTGGCCAGCATGACTAAACAGCTTCTGGTGTAACAGGACACCATGATGGAAGCGCATGGAAACGCTGTTTACCTTCCCGCTGCAGCAGTACCTATTTATCTACTTGCACTGGCGTGCTTTCAAACTGCTAGGTTGGCAGGAGCTGGGCCAGAGCAACAGGAGCTCATCCCGTAACGTGGATTCGAACCTCTGACCTTCTGATCAGCAAACCCAAGAAGCCCAGTGGTTTAGGCCACAGCGCCACCCAGATCCTTTTTGAGTTTGAGTTTATAACCTTATTCTTACAATACTCCCGCCCTGGGCTTCAGACAAGCTCTGCACGGGCCTATCAGAAGTTGTACATTTTTACAAAAGTTGACCACCATGAATTTAGCTTCTGGCACACAGAGTCTCTGCAGTGCTCTTGCTACACTTTTAGCTGATACTTTAATAAATAACTAAATGGGTGGTACTTATTTCTCCTCATACAGCTGCCTCGCTCGATGCTTCAGCAGGTTGAGGTGTTAGGGACTTGCCTCTTGCTTGTAGATTGTTTATGGGATGCTGGTGATATCAGCTCAACTTCTGGCATGTTTGGAGGAAGCAATTTATCTGGACCAAATTCTAAGAAGCCTCAGGCCCTTACCTTGAAATGACCTTGGTCATCAGGGAAGAGGCAGGGAGAGTTCAACCTTGTTGAGCCGCTTTTGATCTTGTTGACCACAGCATCCCCTTGCAGCTGCTCCCTAGGGAATTGGAGACACAGTGGTTCTCCTGAAAGGTCACTTTCAGAAGATAGTATTGAAATATGACTGCTTGGCTACTATTGGGATTGGCCCAAGGTCCCATAGGACTAAGGGATGCGAGTGGCACTGTGGTCTAAACCACAGACCCTAGGGCTTGCTGATCAGAGCCTAGGGCTTGCTGCCCCCCGCCCCCCTTTCTACGCCCCTGGTTCCAAGGCGTTCAGCAACCAAGGTACGACTGTATATTTAAAGAAGATGAATAAATGAGTAAATTAAGTTAATTTGGATATGCAGAAGATATTAAAAACAAGGAACTGCAGAAAGAAGGGGAAGGATGCCAAGTTCTGAAATGTCAAAATGATTGTAAAATTAGTGAAATGTATAAAATTAGTGAAATGTATAAACTTGAAAAGTATGTATGTATGTACAGTACGTATGTATATAAATGAATGAATGAATGAATGAACTGCACGGGTTACCATTTTTTTTCTCAGTTCCAGGTGCTTTTATCTAAATATAAAGTCCAGGACATCTTGGCAACCTCTTGGGAATATTTAAAATTATTCCTCCTCCTGTATTGGCCTGCCTATGGGCTTAAGATCCGCCAAGGAACCTCAATTATGATTCCAACAGAGGATTGGTGGTGTGAGAACTTGCGGCACGACCTCCCTGCTGAAGCCTTGTTCTGACTTGATGGCATTTTGTCAACAGGTGAAGACACACCTGTTTGCCCAGGCTTTGGGGACAGAGTGAGGTTTACTGTCAGTTCTGTTATCCTCGGTTATTGATTTAATTTGCCTGCTGCTTCTGTGGGGCACGCTTCTGACAGTTAAAGTATTGACTTAATTTTTTTGTGAGTATTGGATTTCAGATGAGTTATTTTATTGTTTTAATGCCATATATGAACTTCTGTCCAGGGACCATGAACTAGTGGGTGGGTTTATAAAAGCTGTAACTAAAAAAAAATAAAAACGATCATTATTTATTACACTGCTTAATGCTGGAGTAGGCTGACAATTAAAAATAGATTACATTACCCATCCGTATGCATCTCATCACTGCTGTGTCTGCAGTTGTATACACATTTGCCTTGAAATAAGTCTTATAACTCAGTAGGGCTTACTTCTGAGTAGACATTTATAGGAATACACTGTAATTCCCTGTTCTGTTTTTGGTTACAGTCTTCAGATGGGAGCTTTTTCACTAAATTTTCTTTTTTAGGAAATAAGTTTCAATAGATGGTGTGGGAACACATGCTAAGCAGACATCCTTCTGGATCATTGTTTCCTTCTGGTTTGGGGAGTTTAAAAAGAAACAATGGGCTTTTTTAGGCACCAAAGCTACGCATCATGTTTATATTGCAGCCTGACTATTGTGTCTGAAATCCAACAGTTCCTCGCTTCTCTTTTCTCTGCCCCACCTCTCTTTCCCCAGCTGTGGACATAACGAACCTAGAAGGAGAGAATTACTGGAAAGTATAAACTCTAGAGGAAACAATCTGCTGTACCAGAGTTGCTTTTGACAGACCATTAAACAAATTGACATCACATATGAATAACCCAGAACAATGCCCAGATGGTGTGGGAACTGTAATTAACCAGGAGCAATTCAGCCATCTCAACTGTGTGAATAGAAAACTTGAAGAATTAAAAGTGCATGAGGAGTTTGGGGGGGAGGGAGGGAGAGATCCTGATAATTGCACATAAGTGGGATTGCTGTCATGAAAAGAGGATCTTTCAGAGTTCCGAACGATGGCAGGGACTCCTCTCAATGTATTAATGGTCAGTTTTATAACCTTCAGTTCATGCCCCTGTGATCTCATTTAACCTAGACAGTTCTCACTGCTTTGACTTATTCGTACAATACACCCATATCTCCTGATGTCATCCTTTTTTAAAAGTGGCAGATTTTTATTTTTTAAGAAGTGCATGAGCAGACATACTGACTTTAGTATTTTGCAACCTCACATGCCTCACCATTAAATGCTTCTTGAAATTTTGTCACCAATGTAATTCAAGTCTTTCTTTCCCCCCTTCCTCTCCATCTCCCCCCCCCCCCCAGTTTTTAAAGGGTTGCTGGTATATTCTACAGTGGTACCTCGGGTTAAGAACTTAATTCGTTCTGGAGGTCCGTTCTTAACCTGAAACTGTTCTTAACCTGAAGCACCACTTTAGCTAATGGAGCCTTCTGCCACTGCACCGCTGGAACACGATTTCTGTTCTCATCCTGAAGCAAAGTGCTTAACCCAAGGTACTATTTCTGGGTTAGCGGAGTCTGTAACCTGAAGCATCTGTAACCTGAGGTGTGTGTGTGTGTGTGTGTATATATATATATATATATATATATATATATATATATATATAAAACCTTCGGAAGCAAGAGAAGGCCTTCTGCTAGCCATTGGGTTAGAGCAGGGCTTCCCAAACTTGGGTCTCCAGCTGGTTTTTTTTTTTTTTTTGGACTACAACTCCCATCATCCCTAGCTAGCAGGAACCGTGGTCAGGGATGATGGGAATTGTAGTCCCCAAACAGCCGGAGACTCAAGTTTGGGAAACCCTGGGCTACACATTAGGGCCCAACATTCTTACTCCATTTCTCACTGTTTCTAAAGCACTTCTAGCCCTAATCTTTAAGTGCTTTCATTCCTTCGTTCCTCAGTTAAGCAGAAGATAGCGTGAAAATGAATCATAATCTGCATGTGCATTTCTTATTTAGCAGAGCTCAGTCCAAAAACCTGGATCTTCTTGGCACAGGATTGGAGTTTGTTACATGGTTGTGATTAAGCTGCCGTGACCCGCTTACCTATTCCATGGTGATCAGGAAATTCAATAATAGCTGTGTTAATTAAGCAAGAGACAACACTTGATGTGCCAGAGGTGTGCTTGGCATACAATGAAACTTTCAACCTGTGTTCACATCGCCTAATTCTTAAGGCTAGAGCACATGCTTAGTGGAACCATGAAAAAGTATTAAGAAGTATTAAGTTGCAATACAAAGCTGTAGTGAACATAATCATTCCAGCCATTTGTACACTGACATTCATAAACATTTTCCCCAGAATGGTTTGCAAGACAATTAAAAATCCAGAGCAGCAGCAATAAAAATATATATGGTGAAATATTAATGACTAGGAAAACAATTTCGAAAATTTCTGAAATTGCCAGTGATTTAAAATGCCAGGATAAAATCATCTTAACCTGGGGCCTTGAGAGCTAGTGTGGTGTAGTGGTTAAGAGCGGTAGATTTGTAATCTGGTGAACTGGGTTCGCGTCTTTGCTCTTGCAGATGCAGCTGCTGGGTGACCTTGGGCCAGTCACACTTCTCTGAAGTCTCTCAGCCCCACTCACCTCACAGAGTGTTTGTTGTGGGGGAGGAAGGGAAAGGAGATTGTTAGCCGCTTTGAGATTCCTTTGGGTAGTGATAAAGCGGGATATCAAATCCAAACTCTTCTTCTCTTCTTAAAAGAGATTGGAAAAGGTGTATGTCTTTTTGGGAGTGTTCCAGAACTGGGAAACCACAAATGAAAAAGCCCTTTGTTGCCACTTGCTGCTCCCAGTCACCAGTCTAGTTGCTGCATTCTGGATTAGTTGGAGTTTCCAGGTCACCTTCAAAGGTAGCCCCACATAGAGCCCTTTGTGGTAGTCCAAGCGGGAGATAACCAGAGCATGCACCACTCTGGCAAGACAGTCCATGGTAGGTAGGGTCTCAGCCTGCGTACCAGATGGAGCTGGTGGACAGCTGCCCTGGACACAGAATTAACCTGCACCTCCATGGACAGCTGTGAGTCCAAACTGACTCCCAGGCTGCGCACCTGGTCCTTCAGGCACACAGTTACCCCATTCAGGACCAGGGAGTCTCCCACACACCCCACACTCCCTGTCCTCCAAAAACAGTACTTCTGCCTTGTCAGGGTTCAACCTCAATCTGTTAGCTGCCATCCATCCATCCTCCAACCGCCTCCAGACACTCACACAGGACCTTCACCACCTTCACTGGATCTGCTTTAAAGAGAGGTAGAGCTGGGTATCAGGCAGAAAAACTTCTGCTTCTGCTAGGATTTGAGAAGACAGAAGGTGGCCCCCTTATGGACTATTCCAGTAGCCCAGAGCAGGGCCGGATTTAGGTTTGATGAGGCCCTAAGCTACTGAAGATAATGGGGCCCTTTATATGTCCAGCTGTCCTTTGTCACTGTTTTTTGTGTTGAATATATTCTATATGGTAATTTATGGACCTAATAGGTATCTAAAGCCATTTGCACATAACAAAATATGCATTTTATCGAAGTGATTGTTGAACTGAAATACAATTAAGAAGAAGTATATTAATAGTGAAATATAATTAAGAAGAAGTATATTCATAGTGAAATAATCATTAAGCTCTAACTTAAAATGATTTTTTTATTCACAACAGACTTAATAATGCAAATACATTGGCATTTGGCAATAACAAAAGTTCCTTTAGAAACACAATTTACAAAGACGCATAATTTGGGGGGGGCCCCCAAGAGAGTGGGGCCCTAAACTATAGCTTGTTTAGCTTATACGTAAATCTGGCACTGGCCCAGAGATATGACTTCGTGTGGCACTTCCAGTTTGTAGGAAACTAGTAAAACCAGCCAAATGCTGAGGTGTAAACCTAATCAATGTTTTAGTTCAACCCAGGGGTCTTTTTTTCTGGAGCCCAAGAGCTGCACAGAGCACACTCTGTCACCTTCTCATTTGGCTTTTGCAGCCATGCTAACATGCAGTGGTCTAGTTTTTCACTTTAGCCAGTAAATGTGAAAGTCAAACTGAGGTCAGGCTTGGAAGAAAAGATGCGCTGTAGTAAATCAATGTGTCATAGGATCGAATTAAGCCTTCCCTGTTTTTGAAAATACACTGCAAGTAAAGGATCTTTTTATCTGCGCCTAGATAGGAGGTCACCGTTTCTGCAGAGTACGGATTCTTGTGACTTTCTCCCTCGTTGCGAGAAATAAGGAAAGCCGCCTCCAATTCCTTTCTGAGCCATAGCCACCCAGCCATTATTTTGCTCTGTGGCTCCTCCAGCGATAAGAGAGATTTGCCAAGATTCATGATTCAATGAAGGCTGTTGCTGCTGAAGTTGCGAGATAGCGGTTCATTACAAGATGGAATTGACTTATCGCGAAATACAAAGGACCTAGAGCTGTTTATCCAAACATTACCAGTTCCCATTTTAATGGACAGCCAAGAATAAATAAATAAAAAGCAAACACAACATCTACAAAATGAGAAAGTTAAAACATCGTCTACTGAGCAGGATATTCGCAGTGCAACACATAGTAATATATCTATTTTTTTTAAAAAAAGAAGAAAATACAATGGCTTCGTTTACTTAAGGAACAAAAGCATCCCCTGCCACTGGCACATCTGAATAACTTCTCTGGGAAATTGGGGGCTTTGGGGTGGTTTGAGGCGACTTTTGGGGGTGGGGAGTCACTCAAAATCAGATGGCACATCCAACGACAGCCTTCCAAAATTCCCTGAGGCATCATTTTATTCATGCACATAGTGTGCGGTTTGCTCCTCCATGTTTAAAAAAACTTTTAAAAATAATATATATTTTAAAAAAACACCTTAATATTGGAAGATTCCAAATCAGTGACATTTATTCCAAACACCAATTCCCATCATTGTATTTTACTTTTATCATCTTTTCCATTTTTTTGCTACCCGTTATTGCAGTATATAATCTCCCATGAACTGTGCATGTAGTGAAATGGCGTTGACAGTGAATGGATTTCATTATTCAGTTTTGCAAAGCAAAAAAAGAAGAAGAAGAAACCATTGGCAGCAAATGGCTTGAAAATGAAATTAAGGCATATTGAGAAGTATCGTGAGTCATGGTTGTGCACTGAAAGTTTTTCTTTTAAGTGTGCAATAAATTGAGGAGTAGTTACAATGGATTGCTTTAGCCCCTTTATCTAAAACTCATCATTAATTCTGGGAGAACAGCTCCTTGCTCCCCCAGTTGCACTGCGTAGGTAATTTATATAGATGTTCATAAAAGACCCTCGAAGCTCTGTGCAGTTACTTTCAGACCAACTCAGCTGAAAATTTCCTATACCCCAGAATCCAAAGCAAGGGTGATACGAGCCCAAAGAAAACCAGATAGATTTGCTTCTTCTGTATTGATTAAATCTGGCATGGCTATATGTTGTAAAAGATTACTGCAGAATCCAGTGGGTTGCATCCAGTTGTCTCCCTCCACTGATGGAAGGCTCTTTGATCTGATAGCAAAAGCTTCCAAGAGCAGCAAGTGATTTTCGCTGATTCTTCGTTTGAGCTGGCAAATCAATGGTTTGCTTGTTGTGGACCGCGAGACTTTCAAATGACACTTTTTTGTCCCTGTCAAGAGGGCAGAATCAGATGACCACAGTGCAATCATTTAAAACTGTCGGTGTGGTGTCTGAAATCTGAAATCATGTTGTGAGATAGTGCCCTATATCCTCCAACCAGAATACCGTCTTCAGGTATTCTGGAAAGAGGGCAAAGTGATGTAGATGTAGAATCCTGGTTTTGCAAGCATCTTCATTATATAGGGAGCTCACACAAGCAGAAACAACCGCTCACACTTTAGACTAGTAGTTCCCAACCTTTTTTTGGCCGTGCCCCACCTAGGTAAAAGTAAAGGGACCCCTGACCATTAGGGGTTGCGGCGCTCATCTCGCTTTATTGGCCGAGGGAGCCGGCGTACAGCCTCCGGGTCATGTGGCCAGCATGACTAAGCCGCTTCTGGCAAACCAAAGCAGCGCATGGAAATGTCGTTTACCTCCCCGCCAGAGTGATACCTATTTATCTACTTGCACTTTGACGTGCTTTCAAACTGCTAGGTTGGCAGAAGCAGGGACCGAGCAACAGGAGCTCACCCCGTCGTGGGGATTCGAACCACCAACCTTCTGATCGGCAAGTCCTAGACTCTGTGGTTTAACCCACAGCGCCACCCGCATCCCTGTGCCCCACCTAAGAATCTCTAAAATCCTGATCTCCCCACGCCCCCATGACATGTTATGTTTTCCATTGATATATTATTGACATCTAAGTAATTTTTTGGCTTATTATATATATCAGTGGCAGTAGTGGTGCTCTCTCTAATGATTTGCAGAATAGCATTTCTTCAGCTAAAATTGCCTTTATCAATATACAGTGGTACCTTGGTTTTAAAACGTAATCCATTCCGGAAGTCCGTTCCAAAACCAAAGCCTTCCAAAACCAAGGTGCACTTTCCCATAGAAAGTAATGCAAAGTGGATTAATCCATTCCAGACTTTTAAAAACAACCCCTAGAAGAGCAATTGAACATGAATTTTACTATCTAACAAGACCATTCATCCATAAAATGAAAGCAATAAGCAATGTACTGCAGTCACGCAATCAATCAATCAATCAGTAGCTGAACTGGGTTCCACACAGTCACAAAAACAAAACAAAAAAGCCGCAAAAACAAAAAACACAAAATAAATAGCAAAAAGAGACAGACCTCAGCGTAACACTCAAAACGGAAGTGTGGCACTCAAATTGGAAGTGTAACACTCAAAAGGGAGCATATTCAGCTTCTGATACTGAGGACAGAATGTTGGCCTTGGACCAGGAAGATTGAAGCCCTTGAATCTTTTTCATGTTGCTGCTCAATCTTTTCAGCCTAGCCTGCTTCTCAGGGTTGCTTTAAGGATGCCCTGAGATGGGCATGCACACCCGCTTAAGCTCTCTAGTGGAAGGGAGGGGAAAGATATAATAACAGTAAAATAAATGCAGACATAATCCCAATATTACTGCAGTTGGGATAGCTCAGTTGGTAGAGCATGAGATTCTCAATCCCAGGGTTGTGGTAAGAGCCCCACTTTGGGTGAAAGATTCCCAAAATGCAGGTTAGATGACTCTTGTGAGGGATGCGGGTGGCGCTGTGGTCTAAATCACTGAGACTCTTGGGCTTGCCAATCGGAAAGTCAGTGGTTCGAATCACCACGACAGGGTGAGCTCCCGGTGCTCTGTCCCAGCTTCTGCCAACCTAGCAGTTTGAAAGCACACCAGTACAAGTAGATAAATAGGTACTGCTGCGGCAGGGAGGTAAACAGCATTTCTGTGCATTCTGGCTTCCATCACGGTGTCCCATTGTGCCAGAAGCTACTGTTAGGTCCATCATGAGACGTCCGCCAGCTTCCAACCACAGATACCAGCAGCCTTCAAGCAAGCAAACTTGCCTTATTATCGCTCCCTAGCATCCCACTGCCAGAGGATTGCCTCCTTCCATTCACCACTTTGCCTCCTCCAAATGGAAGAAACCTGGGCAGTGCTGAATGTCACATCCATTGCCAGGTGTGTCCTGCTGGAAACAGAAAAAGGCTTTCCCCTTGGCCTGCCTTTATATCCACTCAGTTGCCAAGTGCTTTTGTGACATCACAAGAAACCCACAGCCAATGGCATCAGCTGGGGAGGCAGCATCTTCATTGCTTTGAGCCTCACAATGGCGGGTGGACCTATCAGTGATTGTGTGCTTGTTTATTCGGGACACGGGTGGAACTGTGGTCTAAAACCACTGAGCCTCTTGGGTTTGCTGATCGGAAGGTCAGCAGTTTGAATCCCCGCAATGGGGTGAGCTCCTGTTGCTCTGTCCCAGCTCCTACCAGCCTAGCAGTTAGAAAACACGTCAAACTGCAAGTAGATAAATAGGTACCACTGCAGCAGGAAGGTAAACGGTGTTTCCATGCGCTTTGGCTTCGTCACAGTGTCCTGTTGCGCTAGAAGTGGTTTAGTCATGCTGGCCACATGACCCAGAAAGCTGTCCATGGACAAACGCCAGCTCTGAAGCAAGATGATCACCTCACCCAATAGTCCCCTTTGACTGGATTTATAACCATCCAGGGGTCCTTTACCTTTTACCTTTTTAGATGAGCCTTGTGTTCCCTTCCAACTCTAAAATTCTAAGATACTAATCCTTACTTTCTTTAATTTCTGAATAGCAAGGTAAACTTTATTTAGGGGACTACTGCATGCATCTCTATTGTTATTTATTGAAGTTCTCACCCTGGCCACCAGGGGTATTGTGTATATTATAGTTTTCACTCAGGTCCACGTCAGTTAATTTAGGCAGGAAATCCTGGGTTGCTGTTGTTACAATGTTGACAGCCAGCTGCCTATAAAAGCAGGCCGGCTGAGCTGTTCAGTTCAGTTCAGTTCAGTTCCAGCTTACTTATAAAGAGCTACTTGGAGAAATCTCTGTGTCGTCTGCTATGTCCTCCCACTACTGAATACCTATCATCTGAAACTATCCATATTTAAACTCCCATAAGGTTAATTTCAAACTTAACCTGGCTCCCCCCTCTTCTGATTAATGACAGTGATAGTTTTGCCCTTTGTGTGCCTCCAGTCTACAAACTGAGATTTCAGTGTATCTTTGATTCTGCCAACTGAACATATTTGCTAGCAGATAGTGTTGGTGCTGCTGTGATGATGTTGCAACGCCAGCATGACATCATGTTTTGGGAAGTTTACGTTAAATATAGCTTAGCAGACACCCGAACCCTTCCATCTCACCTTGATCACTGAGATCATGTGTTAATGGCCTCTTTGGTTGTCTCCCAGTTAACTAAATAAGAAACATTCTCTCCCACACCCTAGTATTCCATGTGCTGGGGGAACAGGTTCTGGGGTGGCAAACCTGTGCCCCCCCCCCAAAAAAATACGATATTTTTTCATGTATAAGACAATTTTTTTTGCTAAATTTTGTTAGTCAAATCAGTTCTCATTCTACTTTACATTTCTCTTGCTTTCCTTTACATCAGACGTTCTCAATGGACGTCAAAATATCCCCTTGTCTCTACACGCAGTGGGTGATTTGCAGAAACGTGAAATTATGCAAACTTGTATCTCAGTTTCAAAAGAGTCATAAATAGGCTGTAAGCCCTTAGCTTCATATTAAGTTGGAAAATAATTAACCGTGGATAATGATTAACTTCCACAATCAATGGCATTTTAATAATTAAATATATTTGAACGTCAGCTAAAATACACATGGCATGTTTACCGCATGCTGGCAGAATTTATAGTTTCTCGCGCAGAATATAAAAACCGAGGATGATGATTTGCTTTCCCAACACACATATTTTTCATTCTAAGGGTGATTCTCCCCTAACTCCCTATTTTAAATAACTGGCTGCCAGGCTGTTAGGACAGCTTCCCTTGGTAACAAGCGAGTTGCATTTTTCTTCCCTTGGTCTTAAAGTCTCAAAGCTGCAGGATACAAGTTTTTGAGTTGCATTTCTTGGAACTTAATAGGAGACTCCTGGGAATACTGTGAAATAGGAAGTTTAGTGTGGGTTTCTGAGTGCTTGAAAGCGTTTGAAAACTGCGGATGCATTCAGTGCTGTTTTTAATAAAGGTGCTGAAAAGGCACAAATGGGAAATTCACATAAGAGCTCTACTTCAATATTTGTATAACTTCTGCCTCCCACAGCTTACAGTATGAGAGCTTTTTTTGTCTCATGTGAATCAAAAACCACTCAGGGTTTTCTGCAGCGGCTCTGAGGGGAATCTCTCCTTGTTGAAATGGGCGGGGGGGGGGGGAGATCCACTTTGGTAATTGAATTCATCCACATGGTAGTTCTTGATGCAGTGGAGAAACGAGCTCAATTTATGCACGGTAGTCAAAAGTGCAATGAGGGCTCCAACTTGGCTTTCTGTTGTAAATGCAAATGAGCCCGTGTTGAAATTCATCTCCAGGCTGGCAAGGCTGCCGTTTGACATCTCCATATGTTTGACTATAACTTAATAAGAATCCCTGGGCCTCGCTCGCAGGCATGTGCGGAGTCCTGCCGTTTTCCTTGATTTCAGAGCCACGCATCTCTTGCTACACAGTCCTTCCGCAATGGAAAATGAGCACTTCATTGATGGGACCATTTGCGGAATTTCTTGCAAATACGTTGACAATAATATTGCCTTGTTGGCATTGTCCTGGCATGAGAACTTACGCATTGGGTCCCTCACTGCCTTGGAATTTCTCAGCGAGTGATTGTGGCGATCACACAGGGTCCCCGGACGTTTAACGGTCTATTGATCCCTGTGCCACCACTGTGCCCGCTTACCCACTGCCACCAACCCGTTACTCTGGGTAAAACACTGAGTCCAGACAGTTGTTAAAATTGAACCAAATAAACAAGTTTATTTTAGCAGCATTAACAAGTTTATGGTTTCTCAGATACAGTAATACCTCGTGTTGAAGACGCTTCGAGTAGAGCACGTTTGAGTTGCGCTCCTCGGCAACCCGGAAGTAACGTAATGCGTTACTTCCAGGTTTCACCGCTTGCACATGTGCAGACACTCAAAATGAAGTCACACGCGTGCGCAGAAGCAGCGAAAAGCGACGCGCGCATGCGCAGACGCGCCGTCGCTAGTTACGTTTACTTCTAGATACAAACAGGGCTCCGGAACAGATCCCGTTCATATCTAGAGGTACCACTGTATAATTCCTGTCGGTTTCTTAACTTTAGTTTCTTTACCGGCCTATACCTTTCTAATACCTTCTGACTGATTATATCAACTGTTTGACTGACTCCTCTTAACAGATTCTCTCACTCTCACACATCAGACTAGCCCAACCCACAGACTTATCCTCTCTGTCTCTTCTCTAACTCCAGACTGACTTCTCAACCACCCTAATTCTAACTCTAACTCCTCTCCTTGAGTTCCCATTGGTTAGTCATTTTACAATTAGTTAACCCTTTCCTTATGAACCCAGTATGATGTCACACACCTAGGAGGGCAAACGCCACAGTGATCGGCAGTGACATTTTGAATTCTCGAACACGATACCAAAGAGAGCAACCCCAGAGCTCCATATTGTATACAGTGGTACCTCGGGTTACATACGCTTCAGGTTACAGACTCCGCTAACCCAGAAATAGTGCTACAGGTTAAGAACTTTGCTTCAGGATGAGAACAGAAATTGTGCTGGGGTGGCCTGGCAGCAGCGGGAGGCTCCATTAGCTAAAGTGGTCCTTCAGGTTAAGAACAGTTTCAGGTTAAGAACGGACCTCCGGAACGAATTAAGTACTTAACCCGAGGTACCACTGTACATTCATATTTTGAACACATACAGGGGGAGTGACATGAAAAAATTGCAGTGGTACCTCAGGTTACAAACTTAATTCGTTCTGGAGGTCTGTTCTTCACCTGAAACCATTCTTAACCTGAGGTGCACTTTCACTAATGGGACCTCCTGCTGCCGCCGCGCTACTGGCGTGCGGTTTCCGTTCTTGTCCTGGGGCAAAGTTTGCAACCCGAGGTAACTACTTCCGAGTGAGTTTGTAACCTGAAGCATTTGTAACCCGAGGTACCACTGTGTATGTAAAATAATATTGACCTGAAGTAGATTAATGGAACAGAATAAGGAAATAAAAAAATATTTTATTGGACTAATATTATTTAATTTAATGTATTATTTTGGGAGTCTGAACCTACTGGCTGAAAACGGATTACAGCGCTGGGAGAAAACTAGGCATGAATAAAAATACCCACACCTTAATATAAATTCACCAGTCCCAACAGATTTGAATCACAGCCTTGCTCTTTCTTTTTTTAGCTAATGGAAAGCTTTCAGTAAACGCTCAGCCTCGGACAAATTTCTAAGAGAAGTGAATCGCACAACTTTAGGTCAGCCACAAATATCCTGTTTCTGATTCCCATTCTCCAGTGTGAATTGGAAGACTCTGTAGGTTGGTCTAATGGGTCATGTGGGGAAAAGGCAGTTTCTTTCAGTAGGAAACATTAAAGCCCACTAGAAGTGTGAAGGTCAAGCTATTACCTGGCTGGCCAGCATGCTTGAAGTACTGGTGTAAGTACTCCAAACAAAGATTACCCCGTGTTGAGAATAAAGAAGTGATAGATACGGTTCTAGGAGAAATGTGACCTTCCACCTGCGGGCTCCATCCTTGCCCTACTTGGCTGATAGCATCTAGCAAGCGGGGATTTGACAAACTGCATCGATGAGATGATTAATGCCTCCTTGAAAACAGGAGGATTTTCCCAGCTCTAATTCTAGCCTTCCTGAAACGCAATCTTTGATCTTCCCAGCAAACTGTTAAAAGTACAGGTCTACACCTGGAGGTTACGAGAACATAAGACTATGTCTTAAGACTATCCTAACTTCTTTGCATTCTGCCAAAATTGCTTCCCCAGTCTCTGCAATGCTCTAGCTGTACGTAGCATTGCTTTTCTATATCCATGCCTCACAGGAGAGCCAATTCATTAGCTGCAAGATTTTTAGCACTCCTTGGAGGGGCGGTTGTGTGTGTTGCAGTGCCATCACCATTCAGCATCCACACACGAGGAGTCAGTCGGGAGCAGTCTGACTCCCTGCACTTTTCACACCTGTCATTTAAATCAACAGCAGAGATGCAAAAGGGAAAAACTCGCCTGACTCCATGATGCTCCCTTGAGGAACAAGCGGGTTGTAATGACAGTATTCTCTGCAGCAGCTAGCGTGATTTCTTTCTCCTCCTCCTGCAGAAGAAAATTTTATATTTTCAAAAAAATATTTGTATTAAAATTTTACAAGTTTTAGCATCATCAAAAATTCAAATTACGTTTTACATTTTCAATTAACCCCCCCCCCACCTTCCCCAACTTCCGTTTCTGGTTTATAGCATACCGTATTTTTCGCTTTATAAGACACACTTTTTCCCTCCTAAAAAGTAAGGGGAAATGTGTGTGCGTCTTATGGAGCGAATGCAGGCTGCGCAGCTATCACAGAAGCCAGAACAGCAAGAGGGAGAGCTGCGCAGCAATCCCTCTTGCTGTTCTAGTTTCAGGGATAGCCGTGCAGAGCCTTTTCAACAACATTTGATTCAGAATATTTTTTTCCTTGTTTTCCTCCTCTAAAAACTAGGTGCGTCTTATGGTCTGGTGTGTCTTATAGAGCAAAAAGTACGGTACTTATTTCTTCTGCTTATAATTTTATATGCCTTATGTACTAAAATTAAAATTGTACCTTGTCAATCTGTTGTTAACATTTTAACCTCATATTTATATTTTCTGTTTATGTTTGTCCATTGTAAGTGTATTACTCGAATCCTGCAAGTGAGCTCATTTCAATGCATTGTTTCTGTATATACATCATAAAAGGTTCCCAATCTTTTTTGAAGTCATTGTTGTCCTTATCTTTGAGTCTCTCAGTTAGCTTCGTCATTTCAGCGTATTCCATCAACTTTTCTTGCCATTGTTCTTTAGTTGGTAGTTCCTCACTTTTCCATTAAAATTTTAATTTCCCTTTGCCTACTTTCCCCCCAGACTTCTGCCTTCTACATTGCAAGAAACAAAATGCAGTATGGCAAGCATTCGTTTTAAGATGCAGCAATGGTATGATGACATTTTGAGCTTACCTGTCACCTGAACGGGGCGAACCAGATAAAGGGAACATCTTCCATTTGGTGCCCTTTCCTCTGTTGAGGAAGGTGCAGGATAATGTTTATAACCCACAAGTTGCAGAGCTTATTGGAAAACACATCAAAAGTACTTGGTGAAGTTGGGTGAGCAACTTGTTCACAAGAAGACTGAAGGCTAGAAATGCAGCTCTGCAGTTATGTGTTTAACCAGACTTACAGACAGAAGAAATGGTTTTTAATAGCAAGGGACCACTTTTTCTGATTTCAACCATCTTGTTTGTTAAGACTGGCTTGAAGACGACCTTTTTCAGAGGCTCCCCATTTTGGAGATTAGATGATGCCAAGTGGCAGTACCCCATCTTTGGAACATCTCCCCAAAACGTACTTTTAGGGACACCTACATGTTCGTTTTGGTTAGTGTTGTATTTATTCAGTGCCAAAATTCCGCTTCTGTTGTCTAGCTCATAAGGTTACAAAGATAGCCTTGAAACTAGATGAGAAGTGTCAATGAGAACACGGGAGCCAACGAAGGAAGCTTAGCAGGATTTTTAGTGGCCAGAGAGCAATGTTTCACTGTCCTGCATTGCTCTCTGCTCCCTACCCCCCAAAAAATATGAATAGCAGAATCAGAATAAATTATGCAAGATAAGTAAATACATATACATTTGCACGACTTAGGCAGGTTGCAGAATTCAGATTTCTTGGTGCAGAATTTAGATCATTCCTTAAGCATATATATCGGCAAAGGTCTTCTGCCTATATTCACCACCTCAGACCTATGTCTTAACAGCTCTTAACAGCTGTGCCAAACCGTGATGAAATGTGTGAATGACTAGAAAATCCCTGTGGTAGTCTTTTGGATTCTGACTTTTGTGATTTGGCAACCGTTTTCTGGTAGGTCCAGTACTCATTCTCTTGGCTTCCCCTGGTTTTCTGACTCTCTGCTATAATGATACAATATAGGCCTTGTCAGCATCTCTGAATGAACCTTATGGCCCTGAAAATGAACAATATCTGCTCATGGTCAGAAGCTATTTCCATGTGTTTCATATGAAAGCGCATAAAAAGAATACAGCAGCATTTATTCAGCCGGGGTTTTCTTAGGTAGCAAGATTTATTTTTGCTTTTGTATGCACTGGCATTGCCTTAGTCAATAGGTACTTCTCAGAACAATCATTCTTGATATTTACCTCCAGAGTTCAATATGCGCTGCTTATTACTTACACCATTTTCAAAAGTGTATATCATGCTGCATTTTATGAGGGAGAATATTGAAAACAAACTCAACTGTTGGAATTGGATGAATTGCATTATAGGGCTTCTGCCGGGGTTGAATTATTATGATTTTTAATACATGTTCAAAAGGCTGGTATTTATTTTGTGTTGTCAGAGCTTTGCTAAAAATCAGAACTTTGGAAATCAGGGCGGCACTGGTAAAATGCTGGGATTAGACCTGTTTTCAAAAGTCAACGTCGGCCATGAACGTCAGCTGCCATGGCCAAGCTGCTCCCTCGCTTTCTGTTTTCCGTATAACAAAAATGGTTTCCCTCAGATTTTCAAGTGCCTTGAATAGCAGAAATCCCGTATCCATTGAAATAAATAGTCAGATATTCCTATTTTAAAAATATGTTATCAAGCTGCTAAGAAGAAACATATTCTGCTGGGCTGCCCAAATAGCTCTCTCTCTCTCTTTTAAGTAGCCGCTAAAGCAAAGAGTTGTGCATAAATTAATATTTTGCTCTTAACGGCATCATCTGGTGGTTAAGAAATACCCTTAAACTCCTCAACTGACTGACGGATGCCTTTGTCAAAGCATGGATGGTCACTTTATGCAGAATGATAATCTTCCTGCTGTACATAATGAGGTCAGCGAAGCAGTGAGCAAGGAGATGTATAATTCTGTAGCATGGGTCTATAAGCACAGCCCTGTCTAGGCTATTTAAGTTTAATGAGGCATCTACTGTGCTGCTGCATACTCTCGTTGAACAGTCTCAGCATGCATTTCAAAACTAAAACGTAGCTCATAATCCATGTCCCCACGCACGCTCCTTGGAGAGTCTGTGGCTGCCGTTCTCATAAGGCTGCATTCTTTTGCATTTCTTTGTGTGCTAATGGTCTTGGAATTAGTCATTTGCTCCATTGTCCTTGTATATGAGGATCACAACGCTATTCTTTTTCTTCATTGTTCTTTGAGCGTCAGAACTGCTACGAAGTAGCGCATAGGCAACATGCATGCTCCCTAGGGAATGTATTCTCTGCAAAAGTAGCTAAAGCCATCCCCGCAATGATAGGTGTATCATCAAGCACTCGGCCCTGTTCGTAAATCTTCTTCTTCTTCTTCTTTGGCGATCACTCGTAGCCGAGTAGGATTGTCTTCCATAAACACAGTTTTAACAATGAGTCCGTAAGTGACTGTGGAGGCCATTTCTGGATCCACACCTCCTTCCACAGTGGGGACATTGGTTTCTGGGCAGGAGCTGATCATGGTGTGGATTTGCCAACCGTGCCTTCCTTCTAGCACGTTTCTCCCTTGCGTCCTGAGTTCGAGTGTCTTCAAAGCCCATGACACCTTTGGTCAAGGCTGTTCTCCAACTGGAGCGCTCGCAAGCCAGTGTTTCCCAATTGTTGGTGTTTATACTACTTTTTTTTAGATTTGCCTTGAGAGAGTCTTAAAACCTCTTCTGTTGACCACCAGCATTACGCTTTCCATTTTTAAGTTCGGAATAGAGTAGTTGCTTTGGAAGACGATCATCAGGCATCCGCACAACATGACCAGTCCAACGAAGTTGATGTTGAAGAATCATTGCTTCAACGCTGGTGATCTATGGGAGTGGTATGGCAACCCTAATGTCTCTCTGCCTGGATCCAATTGCTTTCTTGCCTCAGCCAGCTGCTTGGCTAACTCTGGAAAGTGCCACAAAGTGCTTTGTGCCAGTTGATTATCAAACTACAAAAAGAATGGCCAAAGTTTCAATTTTTAAATTATTTTGGTGTTAAGGCAAGGAAAGCGTGTCCTCCCTACAAGAGGGCATGTGTTGCGGTGAGACCTGGAGACTGACCTCTTGGTTGTGGGTGGTTGTGGGTGGGTATATTGCACAGCCACAACACTCGATTGGTAGGTCCCTCGTTGCTGGGTTTAATCTGGCCAATGGGGAGCTGTCTAAACGGGCCAAGGGACCTATATATACCTATGCACATGACCCAGAGCTTCCTCTTTTGGCTCGTTCATTGGAACACCCACCCACCCACCTCTCCCTATATTTAGGGAATTTTGCGATTGACCTTGCTATGCCGTCATGCGTCGTCTGCCGTTGGGACAGTGGCACGGCAGGAATTTCCCCCACTTGGCTGATTGGCTGTTGCCATTTGGGTTTCACCTGCCGTGTAGCAAATCGTCACAACTTGTAAGGTTGCGGATAGGCTCTGGTTCAGGTGATAGGGATGGGAGAACGCTCTCACCATCCCTATGTGAAGGGTATTCCGTTAAAGGAATCCAGGGACTCCTGGGTTTGGTCAACCCCTGAGAGGGGGTTGTGCCCGTGCCTGAGTCCAGGGGAGCATCTGGGGAGTGGACATAGTCCATTCCCTGGCTTTTCACCTACCTCGGGTATTCACCCTTGGCTGATCTATACTGGTGCCCTGGGTCAGCACTACCTGCAAGTGTGCAGGGAGCTAGTCAAACCAGAGCCTATGCAACCACTCACTTGATGTAAAGTTGTGGCCTAAATTCTGCCAAAAACCAAAACTAAAATTTGAGTCAAATGTGTGTTTATTTAGGGGGGAGGTCTCTGGGTCTGAACACGCAAATAAAAGAATGGTGTTCAGTACAGTATTTGGATTGTGTCTGCCATGCTCTATCATGGTTGTTTATATATCTACAGTGTGTTTGTGTGTGTGTGTGGCCAGATTGGTGGCTTCTGCCTGTGGTATCTCAGCCATTGGAGCAGAGCTGATAATGCAGAATCTTGGAATGTGAGAAAATCATCATCTTAGTACTTGCTACAGGAGACTGGGAAAAGTAGGGTACCAGGAGCTGCTGATTGCTGGAGCGACAGTGCATTTCCCATCATGCCTGGTTCTGCCCTTAGCATTGTGAAGACATTGCGGGGGGGGGGGAGAGCCCTGGGGAGTCAGAATTCCCAAAGTGTTCTCCTGCCCTTTTTGTGCTCCACAAAAAAACTATAAAAATCGTTTACAAGAAAGAGGAAATAAACCTATCCCCGAGGAATCACAGAAGCACTCACTCTGGGGAGGACGGGAATCAAAGGATAGGGTTCAGAAATGGGAAGGGGAGAGAGTATGAAAATGATTGCTAGTACACACACACACAAGCGCATATAACTCTTTGTATGTGTTTCCCCATAGCCGCTCTCAGCTCTCTTTTCCTGTTGCGCAACTGTTTTTGGTGGCTGCTACACTGAGCCTCAACAGTGACAGGACAGTGTAATACCATTAAAAAAGAAGGGGGGGGGGAGAAAATCAATAAAATACATTGGATAGGAGTATTCCCCAGATAAGCAGTTAGGTGGCATTTTTTGAATTAATGCCAGGGGCACTAAAACACATTTCTTTCTCTACCTTTAATGTGCTTTAAGGCCACCTTCCCCAACCTGTGACTGCAGATGTATTGGACTACAACTTCCATTAGCTCCACGCAGCACAGCCAACAGTGAGAGATCATAGAATCATAGAATTGTGGAGTTGAAGGTTCCCTCTTCCAACCCCCTGCAATGCAGCTGTCCCATACGGGGATCTAACCTAAAACCATGGCATTATCAGCACAATGATGGGAGTTGAAGTCCATTGGTAGTGAAAGAGCACCAGGTTGGGGCTGACTTCTTAATTCTTCTTCTTCTTCTTCTTCTTCTTCTTCTTCTTCTTCTTCTTCTTCTCCTTCTCCTTCTCCTTCTCCTTCTCCTTCTCCTTCTCCTTCTCCTCCTTCTCCTCCTCCTCCTCCTTCTCCTTCTTCAACGTACCACCCTTCATCCAAGGATCACAGGGCAGTTTACAGTACAGTGGTACCGCTAGCCCAGAAATAGTACCTTGGGTTAAGAACTTTGCTTCAGGATGAGAACAGAAATCGTGCAGCCGCGGTGCAGTGGCAGCAGGAGGCCCCATTAGCCAAAGTGGTGCTTCAGGTTAAGAACAGTTTCAGTTAAGAACAGACCTCCAGAATGAATTGATTCTTAACCTGAGGTAAAAGTAAAGGGACCCCTGACCATAAGGTCCAGTCGTGGCCGACTCTGGGGTTGCGGCGCTCATCTCGCTTTATTGGCTGAGGGAGCCGGCGTACAGCTTCTGGGTCATGTGGCCAGCATGACTAAGCCGCTTCTGGCCGTTTACCTTCCCGCTGAAGTGGTACCTATTTATCTACTTGCACTTTGATGTGCTTTCGAACTGCTAGGTTGGCAGGAGCAGGGACCGAGCAACGGGAGCTCACCCCGTCACGAGGATTCGAACCGCCAACCTTCTGACCAACAAGCCCTTGGCTATGTGGTTTAACCCACAGTGCCACCCGCGTCCCTAACCTGAGGTACCACTGTCTACCACTGTATAAAAATATGTATTGGAATATATAGTTCCCCCTTACACTGACCGAGTTGTAAGGTATGAGAAACATACTGGCATATGTGGTGTGGATGTCATTATGTACACAAGTTCTGGAAGCAGGTTACATTTGAGATTGGCATTATTGCTGGCAAACAGGCTTCCTTGGACCCTAAGCTATGTCTCTTGGCCATTTGGCCTTACTGACCTTAACTTCTCAACAGGGAATTCTATATCCTTTGGTTGCTGCTCATCTAGTGATCTCTCAAGGATGGAAAGATGCGTCTTGTTCTCCTGTGGCTCGATGGTTTAAAGAAGTCGTGTTCATTGCCATTTCCGGAAAAATGACTCATAAAATACACACTGCCAGGGGTGATGCAGACCCCTCTAACTTTGTTTCTACTTGGGGGGCATTTGTGACTTATATGAGCAATCTTTCTCCTGGTTGACTCAGTCCTTTCAAATATGATTTTATTTGGCAACGTCCATGAATATTTGGTATGTTTGGTAGAAATATGAATCTTGCATTCCACTGTGGAATATATTTTATGCCACTCATTTTCTTTTAAGCTTTCTATGTTGTTGTTGATGATGAAGTTGAGGATTATATTATCTGGTAATTTTATTCTTCCTGTTTTATTGGCTGTTTTTAAATCAGTAGAGTCAACCTACGGAATTAGCAGCTAGCCGCAGTCAGGCCTTTGAAACGTCCTTCTCTATTAAGGCCGCTGACTTCTAAGGAAAGGGCTTGTTCTGTGATGTTTGTATTTGAACAATCTGTATGTGGTCTTTTATGTGCATAAACACACACACACAAATACGTAGCATAATAACCAACAATACAATACACTCACATCCTCTATAAGGCCTGGAGGTGTTGTTATACTCTCACCCTGGTTGAGGAGAGCAGGGCATGGCACTTCCCAGTAAATTAACCCACATTTTCTAATGTCGCATATTTCTGTTGTTTGTGTTTCTGTGAAAAATTGGCCCCTAAATTGGGGGGGGGGGCTGCCCACTCCTGCCTATCACAAGTTCTGTTTTCCTGTACAATTACTGTCCAGCAAAACATTTTAAATGTCATTACTTGAAATGCTTGGGAGAAAAGAGCATGGCATACACAAGTATGATTTCTCTTTTTCGCCACCCCCCTCTAACCTTACCTTGCAGCCTGTATTATTACTGCATGCAGGTTATCATTAAGGGGCCGGAGTCGTGGGGTTGGGGGAAGAAAACCCCTCTGTCATTAAATACTGATTTGGGTGTTGTGCTCCCTATTTGATGGTGTAACGCACTTCGTAATAACAGGTTATTTTCTCCGAGAGATTGCGAATTTATTTGGTACTTTTCTTGCGTTTATGGGGAAGAGGCTGACGTGCAGCTGAAGCGAGCCCAAGCTAGGTGTCCTTAGCACCTCACAACTGGGGCGGGGGGAGTGGAAGGTGGCGGCAAGGGAGAGAGAGAGAGACAAAAGGTTTTCAGCCTTTCCATTTATCACCAAGGCATTAAAGTCTGTGGAGAAAAGTAAAGGGAGAAAAATTGCTTTTCAAGATAATACACACTTCATAGAGACGCAGTTTCTCAACTACACGTAATTGTGAGGCTGCCCATCCCCTGCAAATAGGAGCAATTTTAAAAAAGGGGGGGAGAAATAGGAGGTGCAGGGGGGCCAGAGAGAGAAATATCTCATTTTCAAAGAGAATCAATAAGACAGAGTTGTACACGGAGGTGCTTACTGCATTGTTATTAACAATTCCTGCCTTTCTATTCTCCCCCCCCCCCTTTTCCACCTTTGTGTTAGAATATTTTCTAATGGGAAGCAATGCTCTTTGAGTCCTGCTGAATTTTAATGACGGAGACGTTGGTGGTTTGTTGCATGTGTGTCTTGCCCGGCGTCCGCTCTCAGCAGCCCCTGCCTTCGATAAATTGTTTTCTAATCTTTCTTTCCTAGATGGAAATCCTGTATGAATGTGGAAGCCATTAGCAGAGTAATTGCTGTCTGTTACCATGACAACCAGCCGCTGCAGTCACCTGCCCGAAGTCTTACCAGACTGCACCAGCTCGGCTGCTCCGGTGGTGAAGACGGTGGAGGACTGTAGCAGCCTCGCGAATGGGCAACCGCAGTATGTCATGCAAGTTTCGGCCAAGGACGGGCAGCTGCTGTCATCAGTAGTACGGACGCTTGCCACACAGAGGTACGGTCGTACCGAGCCAAGGAAACATCCGATTGCTTGTTAAGCAGGGGGAAGAAAGTGCTGGGCAGGGGAGGGGGTTTGCGATTGCAAGACCCGAACCTCCCTAAGTGCACTTGGGGGGTCTTTCATCTCCGAAATCACAGGTCCATTTCAGGGGCAGGCAAATGGGAAGCTGCACATTCAATTCTTCTGTATTGTTATAGCCATGCTTTCCGAATGATGCGCACGGCATTGCTCACTTTAAAGAGAGCAAAAGCTCGACTCCTCTTCGAGTTCGCAATGTGTTGCAACTTTGTCGCGATCCCCGGCGATTCAACTCGTTCCGCTTCGTGCAAGGAAGGGGGTGCGGGGACCGTTGGGGGAGGCAGGTGGCAAAGGGATGGAGAGGCCATTAATCCTCCTGAGGCGAAAGAGAAAAGTTCAGGAGTGACATTCTGCTGACTTGAGCATGGTGCTCGCAGCTTCCCAGTGAGGGCTGTCGTTTCACGTTTGCATGTGTGTGAGAGAGATTGGGAGGAAAACTCATATCTAGCCTATCGCGTTCTGTGTGGAGTATTGTGGACTTTCATCTTTTATACTTCTAGACCACGTTTTGTATAGCTGGGCAGCTGGGCAAACTTGATATTCAACACGATGCCCGCTGCCTAGGTACAGAATTTGCTGTTCTCTTTCATGTCCATGGACTGGAGTGGGTCTTGGGGGTGGTATTGTATGAGATTTTTTTCACCGCTGGCAGGCTGCAGTTTGATATGGTGTAAGTAAGCAGTGGTCATGTTATATATTTTTTAAAGTCCATTCAGAAGAATGTCTAATGGCTTGGTATGTCTATTGGTAGGCAATTGGCCAATGCATGTAGAATATACTATTTACGAAAATAGTTATATTTTGTAGGGGGGGGTATGTTGTTCAACCAGTGCTGATTTCAAAAATATCCCATGTCATGCCCTTAACCATAGCTTTTCTTTTCAGAAGGGTAGACTGGAAGCTCCTAGAGTGAGCTGATATCTTTCTAGAAAGTTTTGTGTATGAAGAGCTGTGCTTCAATTACATTTTTAAATTCATAGATTTGCCTTCCAATAAACCAGGCAGAGGGCCTCCTCGGTAGTGGCACCCACCCTGTAGAATGCCCTCCCACCAGATACCAAGGAAATAAACAACTATCTGACTTTTAAAAGATATCTGACGGCAGCCCTGTTTAGGGAAGTTTTTAATGTTTGATGTCTTATCGTGTTTTTAATATTCTGTTGGGAGAACCCAGCCAGATTGACAGGGTATAAGTAATAAATTATTATTATTATTATTATTATTATTATTATTATTATTATTATTATTATATACTTTTTTATAGCAGTGTAGACAAAGGATGTGGGTGGCACTGTGGGTTAAACCACAGAGCCTAGGACTTGCCGATCAGAAGGTCGGCGGTTCGAATCCCCGTGACGGGGTGAGCTCCCGTTGCTCGGTCCCTGCTCCTGCCCACCTAGCAGTTCAAAAGCACTTTAAAGTGCAAGTAGATAAATAGGAACTGCTCTGGCAGGAAGGTAAACGGCGTTTCCGTGCGCTGCTCTGGTTCGCCAGAAGCGGCTTAGTCATGCTGGCCACATGACCCGGAAGCTGTACGCCGGCTCCCTCAGCTTATAAAGCAAGATGAGCGCCGCAACCCCAGAGTCAGCCACGACTGGACCTTATGGTCAGGGGTCCCTTTACCTTTACCTTTATAGCAGTGTAAGTGTGCTTTTTATAAAAAAAAAAAAAAGCGCAATTAGTTAGTCTTTTTTTAAAAAAGACTTTTATTAAAGTTTTCAAAGTATTACAAAAAAGAAAAAGAAAAAAGAGAAAATACAAAATAAAAATAGTTAAAAACAATTCGATCTTTCTGTATCTTATCTTTCATTTGCCTATTTTCCGGACTTCCTCACACCTCCCTTTTTTGTATTCCAGTTCAATTTATTGGTTCAGCAAATCCTTTCCCTCTTTATTTATCCTGATCTTTAATCTTAATATATTGTAGCTTTAGATTTTCACCTATTAACAATCCATTTTTTCATATTCCTTTATAACATTACTGCTAAAAAACCCTTAACTTCAATCCAACATTGTTGTAACCATCCATCCATCCATCCTATTTGTATCCTGCTTTTTCTCCAATGAGGTCAAAGCAGGATACATGAAATTTGTTTAATCCTTGCAATAACTACCCTGCAGGGTTAGTGAGAGGTGATGCTGTGCACAAAGGCTACCCTGAAAGATGCATGACTGAGAGGGAATTTGAGCCTCCAAACCTACTACACCAGCCTTCCCCAACTTTGGTCCACCCAGCTGTTTTGCACTACAGTCACAATAATAGCTGACCATTGGCCATGCTGGTTTGAGGCCGATGAGAGTGGTGGTCTAAAATGCCACACTGTTAGGAGAAGCTACACTACGGTATACTGTCTCGAAACGGAAATACTTAAAGAGGATCATATTGCTAAGCTATTTTTAATTGATGTAAGTCTGAATTAGGAATAAGACAGCTGAGCAAACGGTAATGTTTAAGAAAGAGAACAATGTCTGAAAATATGCACAGGCACTCTCCTTTTCTTGGCTTGGCAAAAGTTGGATCAGGCCTTCCTTGGTTCTGATGGAGGAGTCTCCTTTCTTGTAACTGGAAGCCATGAGTTTGAGTTCTGCCTTCCAGAGCACGAGAAAACAAGCTTTCTCCCTCCTCCATCTCCTCTCAGTCTCCTCTTTTCCAGGCTAAACATACCCAGCTCCTTCAACCTTTCCTGTTGCGTTAAGGGGGTTGCTTCCTTGGTTGTGATGGAAAGGAGAGACAAAGTTGTGTGTCGTCAGCATGGCTCCAAAACTCTGGTGAGCTCTCCCAGAGGTTTCATGTTTACGTATGTTAAATAGCATGGGACAAGATGGAGACCTGAGGGACCCCATATTTAAACCACCACAAGATTGAATGGGAGACACACACCCCAGCCCCACCTTCTGAACTTTCCCCTCTAAGAAGGACAATATCCACAGTAAAACAGTGCCCTCAAGTCCCATCTGAGACAGACAGTCCAAAAGGATGCCATGGTTGATGGTCTCTAAAGTCACTGAGAGGTCCAGTTCACAATGCAGATTGCCCACCAAGGTAACCAAAGCAGTCTTCATTTTACAGCCAGGCCTAAAACCAGATTGAAATGGATCTAGGTAATCTGTTTCATTCAGGAACCCTGATGCTGAGATGCCACCACGTGCTCCTAACACCTTGCTGAGGAAAGGAAGATTGGAGACTGGTCTAGAATCAACCACAGGCCTAACCAGTGTTATTTTTCTAGAAAAAGAGGTGTCAGAACTCACCGTGAACACCTCCCTCGTTCTCTTAGAAAAGCAATGGCGCCCACCTGAGAGGTGCTGGAGCTGAGTTCCTGTGAGTTCCCCCTAAAAGAAGCCCTGGGCCTAACTCAGTTTAAAGCTGCTTGATAGGCAGGGTTGGCCTGAGACATTTTGCTGCCTGAGGCAAAAGACAATATGGTGCCCTTTCCGCATTGCATGTACAAAAGCTGATAGGGCTAAATCTTCCTTCAGCATTGGCAAAGGTATGATGTCGTTCACAGGAATTAAGCTTAGCAGGGGCAAATATATACCTGTGTCCTTCAACAGAGGGGAACTTCTGGGGGGCGGAGCTCAGGCCAGGTGATGGCCGCTGCTTCCCCATCATCATCATCATCATTTATTATTTATACCCTGCCCATCTGGGCAGCTCACAACAGAAGAAGAAGAAGAAGAAGAAAGCGATAGAACATCAAGCATTAAAAACTTCCCTAAAGAGAGCTGCCTTCAGATGTCTTCTAAAAGTCAGATAGCTGGTTATTTCCTTGACATCTGAATATAATAATAATAATAATAATAATAATAATAATAATAATAATAATAATAATTTATTATTTGTACCCCGCCCATCTGGCTGGGTTTCCCTAGCCACTCTGGGCGGCTTCCAACAAAGATGAAAAATACACTAAAATGTCACATATTAAAAACTTCCCTGAACAGGGCTGCCTTCAGATGTCTTCTGAATGTCAGGTAGTTGTTTATCGCTTTGACATCTGATGGGAGGCCGTTCCACAGGGCGGGCGCCACTACCGAGAAGGCCCTCTGCCTGCTTCCCTGTAACCTCACTTCTTGCAGTGAGGGAACTGCCAGAAGGCCCTCGGAGCTGGACCTCAGTGTCCAGGCTGAACAATGGGGGTGGAGATGCTTCTTCAGGTATATAGGGCTACCTGAGGTTGATCCCTGCATTGCAGGGAGTTAAACTTGATGACTCTTGTGGTCCCTTTCAATTCTACAATTCTAGAATTCCACCTCCCTTTGAATCATTGGTCTCTTCTAAGATAATCCACTTTCCTTTTATAGTTTAACGATCCTTTCCTCAATCCTTATTCGTGAAAGAGTCTGGGGAGCCTAAGGAACATGAAAAACAGGCAAGCACATACAGAGATATAAAGAATCAAAGTGGTGGCAGATGAGCTGGTGGTCTTCTACAAGTGGAGAGCTTGCAGTCGCTTTGCTTCTCAGCAGTCCTTGCTGCTGCCGCACCACATCAAGCCAAGGTTTGAGTGTGTTGTCTAAGCCCAGGCTGATGGTTTAGCTCTCTCTACGGCAGGGGTCAGCAACCATTTTCAGCCATGGACCAGTCCACCATCCCTCAGACAATGTGGTGGGCCGGACTATATTTTGAAAAAAATAATAATGAACGAATTCCTATGGCCCACAAATAACCCAGAGATGCATTTTAAATAAAAGGACACATTATACTCAATTTAAAAACATGCTGATTCCCTGACCATCTGCAGGCTGGATTTAGAAGGCGACTGGGCCACATCCGGCCTCCGGGCCTTAGGTTGCCTACCCCTGCTCTATGGGCTAACCGTGAGCTGTAACCATGGTTTATGACTCTTGGTTTATGACTCATGATTACCATGGGGGATTGAAACCGTGAGCCCAAGTTTGGATGTCACAATAAGCCAAAACTTGGCTTAGCTTGGTAAAGGTAAAGGACCCCTGGACGGTTAAGTCCAGTCAAAAGCTACTGTGGGGTTGCAGCACTCATCTTGCGTTCAGGCCAAGGGAACCAGCGTTTGTCCACAGACAGCTTTCCGGGTCATGGGGCCAGCAGAACTAAACTGCTTCTGGAGCAACAGGACTCCGTGATGGAAACCAGAGCGCACAGAAACACCGTTTAGCTTCCCACTGCAGTGGTACCTATTTATCTATTTGTACTGGCCTGCTTTCGAACTGTTAAGTTGGCTAGAGCTGGGACAGAGCAACGGGAGCTCACCCCATCTTGGGGATTCGAACCACCAGCCTTCTGATTGGCAAGGACCAACAGAGAGCAAAATGACTGTGACTGGAACTTAGCATGTTTGTGCTGAGCTAAATGTGCCAGGCCATTGCGAACCTCTGAGATTCACCAATGAAAACTCTTTCTTAGAAGGGCAGGATGCCTCTCCTCAACAAAGCAAGCCTCTCTTACTCCTTAAAGGTGAAGGGACCCCTGACCATTAGGTCCAGTCGTGGCCGACTCTGGGGTTGCGGCGTTCATCTCACTTTATTGGCCGAGGGAGCCGGCGTACAGCTTCCAGATCATGTCCTGGTCTGGCAAACCAGAGCAGCACATGGAAATGCTGTTTACCTTCCCGCCGGAGCGGTACCTATTTATCTACTTGCACTTTGACGTGCTTTCAAACCGCTAGGTTGGCAGGAGCTGGGACCGAGCAACGGGAGCTCACCCCGTCGTGGGGATTCAAACTGCCGACCTTCTGATTCGCAAGTCCTAGGCTATGTGGTTTAACCCACAGCACCACCCGCCTCCCCCTCCTACTCCGTGCTTGCCACCAAACAAGAACAAGAGACAGTGCACCTCATCTTGGCAAAGCCAAATCCAGCCAGCATAAAAGAAAACTGGAAGTACAGATTGAACCTTTCAATGAACTTAGAAGAAGCAGAGACAGGAACTGGTTCTACCTGGAAGAGGAGAGGTGATAGCTATGACATGAGGAAGAGAAGACAGAAGAAAGGAAGTTAGGGATCAATACCTGCTAGGGATCATATGTTAGCCAGCAAAATTCTACCAGGAAATAGAATTGCTATCTCCACAGAAAGTAGACTTGCTAAAGACGACAAGAGAGCTTGTGTTTCCATCTAGATCTGATAGCTGCAGAGGCTGTATCTGGAGCATGCATCATAAAAACCTTGTACTTGACAAATGACGCATAGGTAATGTCAGAGAGTGAATGTTTAATCCTGTCTTTAAGGGGCACCACCTAAGGTTTCCCTTGGAAGAGAAGATACCGTTTTGGTCATGTTTGTTGCAATTTTAAGTTTATCCTTCTTGAGCATACACCAAGTGCAATAAGCAGAATGAATACAGGAATGGAGAACATATTGAAAACGCTTAGCCTGTTCAGCCTGGCCAAAAGGAGTTGCAGAGTGCATATAACTGCACACTACGAATACACTAGAGAGACTGAGAAAGACCATGGGTATAAAAACTAATGGCTATACGTGGTCCATTAAAAATTAAAACTTGGGAGCAGAATATGGTTTCCAAGGGAAAGAGGCGAAAAATTCTTAAACAGACTGCAAAATAGTCATCTGAGCAAAGAACCTCGCTGATCTCAAAGAACATTAACAAAGGATTTTCTTTTTTAAAATATTCATGTTTTATGTACAGTAATGGCTAGGAAGTGTTCTTTTACCAACCAAGACTTTAGTATACCCTGCCATTTTTTACAGCATGCAACACTTTGCACAGTAACGCTCTGCTACTGCTATAGAGGGGAGAGCAGGCTGTGCATATATTGTTCAGTCGGTGGGTGGTAAACACAAAGGTCCCAATGCCTTTAGTGCATTTATAGCCTAACTGTGCTGGTGAGAAAACAACCTAGGTTGGTGTGTCCCAATGAACATAATTTGGGAAAGTCACTGGCCTGGTTCAAATGTAACAGTATCCACAAACTCCCTTCTCTCTTAAGCATTAAAGCAGCACTTCAGGAGTGTGTTGAACTACAGCTTAAAGTCCAAAACAAAAGAAATTACAGCTTGAGCCCGGGCTAAAAACAAACCATAAAAAGCTAAAGGTAAAGGGACCCCTGACTGTTAAGTCCAGTCGTGGACAACTCTGGAGTTGCAGCGCTTATCTCGCTTTACTGGTCAAGGGAGCCAGCGTACAGCTTTTGGGTCATGTGGCCAGCATGACTAAGCCGCTTCTGGCGAACCAGAGCAGTGCAAGGAAACGCCATTTACTTTCCCGCCGGAGCGGTATCTATTTAGCATCCATGACAGATTCTATTGGGAGCCACTGGAGAGTAGCTGGGGAAACCCAGCCAGATGGGCGGGGTATAAATAATAAATTGTTGTTGTTGTTGTTATCCAGCTGAATTGCAATGTACATTGCAGCACAGAAACAAAACACTGGGAGAAACTATACAGTGGTACCTCTGGTTACGTACTTAATTCATTCCTGAGGTCCGTTCTTAACCTGAAACTGTTCTTAACCTGAAGCACCACTTTAGCTAATGGGGCCTCCACTGCTGCCGCGCGATTTCTGTTCTCATCCTGAAGCATAGTTCTTACCCTGAGGTACTATTTCTGGGTTAGCAGAGTGTGTAACCTAAAGTGTATGTAACCCAAGGTACCACTGTGCTATGGAACCAAAGATGTTACACCTCTCTAGATAGTTTGTGTCTCGGAATTTGCTCTGCAGTTGGTTGTTCTCCATATCTGCAGGTGAGAAAAAATGTCACCCCAGGTCAGGTTAGCTAGTAGAGATGGAGGAGATACCGTACTTTTCCATCTATTAGACGCCCCCGTGTATAAGACCCCCCACACACACTATTTTGGGGGACTCAATTTTAAGAAAATGAGGGGAGATGGCCCAACGTTGTTGAGCCTCCCCCCCCCCCACGCAGCTGCGGGCAGGAAACACTCCCTAGATCATTTCCTGTGGGCAGGTAGCGAGTGTTTCCCTCGGGCAGCAGCATCAAGGAAAGTTGTGCTCCAGCCAGTCAGCCAGTTAGCTGAATGCGGGAAACAATCCAGGGAGTGCTTCCCATGTGCAGCGGCAGCGGGGGAAGCTGCGCACCACTAACCAGTGCCCCCAGATCGTTCCCTGCGCACAACAACATCTCCCCCACCCCATGCCACTATCCGTGTATGAGATGACCCCAGTTTTTTGACATGATTTTTGTGTCAGAAAACCTCATCCAATACACGGGGGAATACAGTACACCTCCTAATTTGGGGTGGGATGTGACTGAGTCCTCTCGATGAGTGAAGCTACCTTGTATACTATTGTATGGTGTGGTTACTGTGGAAAGGCTTGTAATTGTGTGGCGATGAGTTGGCGTGGCAATGGGGTTGGGCCAGATAATCATCCCACTTCCTCCCCTCCATGACTCCGATACTAACCCACGACCCCTCTTCCTTGTCTTCCAGCCCTTTCAATGACCGACCAATGTGTAGGATTTGCCACGAAGGCAGCAGTCAAGAAGACTTGCTCTCTCCCTGTGAATGTACGGGAACCCTGGGAACTATACATCGCAGCTGCCTGGAGCACTGGCTGTCGTCTTCGAATACCACTTACTGTGAACTCTGCCACTTCAGGTTTGCAGTAGAGCGCAAACCAAGGCCACTGGTCGAGGTCAGTAAACGGGGCATGTCCTCCCAAGCTTTGCTTTAATGATGTCTGTTTTTACACCAGGATCACAACAGATTTGCAGCTTCGATGAAGCAAAAGAAAAGCTATACATTTGGGGTGTTTTTAGAAGCGGGGGGCGGGGAATGAAGGGCAGGAAGAGGGCAACCGTAATTAAAACCTTCATTTTTCCTCAAAGAACATGGGTGAGAACAATAGGGCAAATGGTTTGGCTCCTTTGTAGGACTCTGCATACTTTGGGGGAGAATATTTACAGCATATATTTTGTTCTTTGCTTTAACGGAGACCTCTTGGGGGGGGGAACATAGATCTACAGAACACTATTTAAAAAAAACACATTACTGCAGATTGTAAAATGTAGATCAAGGATTAATGTTTTTAAAAGTCACCCCATGGACGGATTTTTTGTATTGCCACTTTATAGTTTGAACGCTGGTTTGTTTATTGGCCAAACATTAGTCACATCAGCCAATTTTTCTTCTTCTGGTTACTTACGGTCTGAGACTTGCAGGTTGTGGATACAATTATTTTAAATAAATTGGACTGCACATAAAATTTCAATCTGCTCTCTGGGCTGCAGCCGCAGTCTCTTCCTTTCTTTTGAAATATGATATTATTACAGGTCACTTCTTTCCTTTAGGAGTTTGAAAACGGAGCCGTGATGATGAGAATTCAGAGTCAGCTATACAATGAATTATAGAAAGTTGGTTGAGAAAATGACAACATAAAAATAACTTATATCAATCACAGTGGGGGCAGCATAATTCTGATCACACAAAGCTGCATGGGTGCTTGTATACAACAGTGGAGCCTTGCTTCATAGGGAGACTGTCTGGCCCATCTAGCTCTGGCGGTTCCCTCACTTGCAAGAAGCAAGGTTACAGGGAACCAGGGCCTTCTCAGTAGTGGCGCCTGCCCTGTGGAACGCCCTCCCATCAGATGTCAAGGAAATAAACAACTATCTGACTTTTAGAAGGCATCTGAAGGCAGCCTCGTTTAGGGAAGTTTTCAATTTTTTATCATGTTTTTAATATTCTGTTGGGAGCTGCCCAGAGTGGCTGGGGAAACCCAACCAGATGGGTGGGGTATCAACAATTATTATTATTATTATTATTATTATTATTATTATTATTATTATTATTATCTTGTCTGCACTGATAGGCAGATGTCTTTCTCTGCCCATCCTGTGGTTTAAGTTGGGATCTTCTACATGCAAAACTCTGCCACTAACCTACTAGCCTTTCCATTTGAAATGTAAATGCCGACCACAACAAATTGGTAATACAACAAAAGAAGTCGCTACGGACGTGCAGCACAGCTTAGCAGCCCCTGACAGTCCAGAATGTGCTTCCCTTCAGATTTTGTAAGGCAAGGGTAAATGGCAGTTGAAGGAGAGTATTCTTTCCGCCAGGGAGCAGGAAATCAAGCTGCCTTCTTCTGTTCAGTCTCCAACTGATGGCTTTAGCCACACTGTCATCTTTTTGTCACGGTATTCTTCCTGGGAAGGAGGAGGCCTAGTAATCCAGTAGCCCGTTAACCCCTTGCCAAAGGGTCCTTCCATTCAAGGACTGCAGTCTGAAGGTCACTGGCAATTTGATCCAACTCTTCTTTCTGGCAGTTACGAGTTTCATGGTTAGTTCGATCTGACAAAGTCTTGTGGTACCCTAAAGTCATTGTGGCGTGAGCTTTAGATTTCAGTTAAGCAGCTAAGTTTGGATAACAAGACAGTGGCATCTTGAAGAGGCGTCTTATACAGCAGAAGCCCAAAACCAACATTTTTGATTATCAGTAAATGCAACTTTTGTGGGGAGGGGGAGGAGCGTGAGACTGTAAGTCTCCTAAGATAAAGAAATGGTCACAAGATAGCATTGAGTAAATAAATAGATTTTAGGGCCCAATTTATTGCAATTTCACCTTTGGGATTGAAAATGTTCTTTGCACAAATGGAATGTGACATTTCTTGAGAATTAATAGTGACTGGGGAAGTTGAAATTGAACGTTAACCCTTCCAGAGCTGGAGAAGCTTTGCTTTTTAACATCCTATGGAGAAATGAACATTCCCTCTGACCAACGGAAAAAAGCAGATGAAATCAAGAAGCAACAAAGATGTTTGTGTTTGTTTGTTCAATGGAGGGGGAAACAAAGGAACAGTAGTAACAAAATTCATAATACTAGTAACTACTGCATTTTATCGTTGTGGACTTTTCAATTATCCTTCCCAGTAAACATTTGACTGGTATTGCAAGGCTTGCAATAACAAAGCTCTAATTCATGGGTAGGCAAACTAAGGCCCGGGGGCTGGATCCAGCCCAATCACCTTCTAAATGCAGCCCGCAGACGGTCCGGGAATCAGCGTGTTTTTACATGAGTAGGATGTGTCCTTTTATTTAAAATGCATCTCTGGGTTATTTGTGGGGCACAGGAATTCGTTCATTTGATTTTTCCCAAAATATAGTCCGCCCCCCCCCCACAAGGTCTGAGGGACAGTAGACCAGCCCCCTGCTGAAAAAGTTTGCCGACCACTGTTCTGATTTAAATAAAAAATATGTTCTAGATGTAAGAGATTGTTACTTTGTGGAAAGCCAGTGAACTAAGGCTTCATTAGATACTGGAAGTATATAAAATATCAAAGTACAGTTAACAGGAACATATGCAAACAGTAAAGCCGCTGAACTGATATACAGTATGAGATTTCCTCCCCAAATGGGCATTTTTTCTATTATCCCCTGAAGAAGTTGGTAGAGCATGAGACTCTTAATCTCAGGGTTGCGGGTTCAAGCCAAACCTTCCCGCATTGCTAGGGTTGCACTAGATGAGCCTAGTAAAGGTAAAGGTACCCCTGCCCGTACGGGCCAGTCTTGCCAGACTCTAGGGTTGTGCGCTCATCTCACTCTATAGGCCGGGAGCCAGCGCTGTCCGCAGACACTTCCGGGTCACGTAGCCAGCGTGACATCGCTGCTCTGGCGAACCAGAGCCGCACACGGAACGCCGTTTACCTTCCCGCTGGTAAGCGGTCCCTATTTATCTACTTGCACCCGAAGGTGCTTTCGAACTGCTAGGTTGGCAGGTGCTGGGACCGAACGACGGGAGCGCACCCGGATTTGAACCGCCGACCTTTCGATCGGGCAAGTCCTAGGCACTGAGGCTTTAACCCACAGCGCCACCCATGTCCCAGATGAGCCTAGTGGTTCCGTCCAATTGTACAATCTATGATTCCACGACTTAAGAGCTGGCATATTGGTGAAATAGTTATATTTATTGAAATATAATGTAAGATCTGCAAATCAAGAGCCAATTCATAAGTAAGGGCAGGTGATTTTATTCATTATAAATATAGGGGAGCTCCCTTCCGTCCCTCCACCCACTTTGCTGGGAAGGCTGCACAGCGATCCCTCTTGCTCTGCTGGCTTCAGCGATAGCTGCGCAGCCTGCATTCGCTCCATAAGACGCACACACATTTCCCCATACTTTTAAGGAGGAAAAAAGCGCATCTTATGGAGCAAATAATACGGTACTTGGTAAGAACTGTTTTTTGGTTTACAGAAGAAGAAGAAGAAGAGTTTGGATTTGATATCCCGCCTTTCACTCCCTTTAAGGAGTCTCAAAGCGGCTAACATTCTCCTTTCCCTTCCTCCCCCACAACAAACACTCTGTGAGGTGAGTGGGGCTGAGAGACTTCAAAGAAGTGTGACTAGCCCAAGGTCACCCAGCAGCTGCATGTGGAGGAGCAGAGACGCGAACCCGCTTCCCCAGATTACGTGACTACTGCTCTTAACCACTACACCACTCTGGCTCTCGAGTGGTGCCCTGCAAGACAAATGCCTCGCAAGACGAAAAACTCGCTAGACGAAAGAGTTTTCCGTTTTTTTAGTCGTTCCCCAAGACGAATTTCCCTATGGGCTTGCTTCGCAAGACGAAACATCTTGCGAGTTTGTTTCCTTTTTCTTAAAGCCGCTAAGCCGCTAATAGCCGTGCTTCGCAAGACGAAAAAACCGCAAGACGAAGAGACTCGCGGAACGGGTTGATTTCGTCTTGCGAGGCACCACTGTATCTCCTTCTTGGCCGCCACCATGGGAGGGATCAGATTCCCTGAAGCCTGACATTGCCCTACTGAATGACCCTTGGTGGATGTGGGGGCTGAGCCTGCACGCTGTAACCTGCCAGCAAAGTGTTGATCCTAGCCCAGCCTATGGACACTTCAGACCAGGGGTCAGCAAAGTTTTTGTGGCTTGGGACGGTTCACGGTCCCGCAGACACTGCGGTGGGCCAGAGTGTTTGCACGCACAAGCGCTATTTCCGGTGCTCCTTGTGGTGCGGAGGAGGCGTGCGCAGCTTCCCATTGGCTGCAGGAGCTTCCTGCAGCCAATGGGAAGCCGGCCAGCGTTGCGGAAGGCGGTCCCCGCTCTGCTCTGCGCTGGTTTAGACCCTCACCCCAAGCCTGTAGCTTCACTGTTTTTACCAATATTCCTTCCAAAGTAAACTCCCCTCCTCTCACTAGTGTGAAAACTGAGGAGTCAGCATGGCTGCCCGAAAGTATCCCGCCATCATTCTTCATGGATGGTAGCCCTGCACTGCTGAGTTCTATTATACTTTATACGACTGATGAAATTAGAGAGTAGACACGTTTCCGTTGGGTACAGCTTTCAATGAGCTGTTGGACAAGACGACTTCTGTGACATGCTTAATCCTCCAGTCTCTTGTAGCTTTTTTTGTTTTGCTTTGCAGAGAACGTGGATTTGAGCCAGAATCAGCCTTGACTTTACATTAGCCTTATGCCTCATTCATTGCGCAAAGCAGGTGGGCTTGAAGGCTTCAGCTTACAGCAGGGGTCAGCAGGGGGCCGGTCCACTGTCCCTCAGACCTTATGGGGGCCGGACTATATTTTTTTGGGGGGGTAAATAAATTCCTATGCCCCACAAATAACCCAGAGATGCATTTTAAATAAAAGGACACATTCTACTATGTAAAAACACACTGATTCCTGGACTGTCCGTGGGCCGGATTTAGAAGGCGTTTGGGCCGGATCCAGCCCCCAGGTCTTATTTTGCCTACCCCTGGTTCACAACTTCCTTTCCATTTTTATCTTACCACAACGTACTTGTGCTCCATTTTTTCAGAGTAAACCTAGAGCATAGCTTTTTAAACAAAGGCCAGTCATTATAGGTCCTCTCTTATTATTTCACAGTCTAGCCTAAGATCTTTTTCCGTGTGGAACAATAATCCTAGAGCGGAGTTTACGAGGTCAGCTGCATACTTTATAATTGTGAGGAAATGGAACCAGGAAAATGAAGATTCAGATGCCAGGCTTTGCATGATGTTTTGATCTTCCTTTTGATAAGAGGCATCTTTTTCTTTTCTTTTTTGGCCCTAGTGGGAGAGATTAGATTTTTCTCATTTCTTTTTCCTGTTAAAAGACCATAGTGCTATAGATAAGAATTGTATGAGCAATATAAAAGAGGCTTGTTTCCTGCAGGCGGCAGAAGTTTTAACCAAATAGCAGAGATTCTGTTCTCACAAGATCAGGCATAAAAATGTAACGGAAGTGATATAGTGAATAGGCATTCTGAAGGCGGACCAGTTTATATTTTACTGCAACAACAAAAACAAAAAACCACATTTGCAATGTGCATCGCTGACGGTGCATGCCTTATCTACTGCTGTGAAATGCTGCAAAACCCGGTCTTCCAAAGGAAGTTGCAGTTCACTAGCCAAAATATAGCACAGCACTCCCCACTTTTTAATAATATTTTATTCTGATGTATCAGACCCATGTAGAATTTTAACTCTCTTCTTTCCCCCCAGCTGGACCCAAGAAAGCACTGATTTGCTTCAGAAGCAACCACTAAACTATGGTCTAGTATCATGTGCATGAGACTGGGATGGGCCTCAGATGCACACATTCTCTCTCCTTCTCGTTGGACTTTTATGCATGGCAATTCCCTGCTTCCATTCCTGGTTTGAGGCATATCATGGTTTGCTTTTTCTCCCAACCAGTGAAGTGTGGTTTGTGCTACTGTCAGGGACAGGATAGGAGGAGGAATGGTGTAGACTGCCTCTGCCTCCTCAACCTTCCAGAGAAGAGGGAGACAGTATAGATTTACAACAGTGGTTTGCGGGAGGTCAATGCTCAGAGGTAGATGAGGGGCGAAGTTGGGAAATAATGGGAGAGGAGGAGGCGGCAGAGCCAGAGGGGCAGCTGGCTAACACGTTATTACTAGAAAGCATTCCAGATCCCTCTTCTCCCAGAAGCTGGCAAGCACTGAAAGTAGGAGAGCAAAATGCCTTAAGTGGCCACCGTAAGGTGTGTGATGCTATTGACCAGGCATAGGCCAACTCGGCCCTCCAGATGTTTTGGGACTACAACTCCCATCATCCCTGACCACTGGTCCTGTTAGCTAGGGATGATGGGAGTTGTAGTCCCAAAACATCTGGAGGGCTGAGTTTGCCTATGCCTGCTGTTGGCGATTGAGGAGAGAAGGGGGTGGAGATTACTCGGAGAAATGCCATTACTCCAAGAGGCTGCATTTCTAAGCCTCTCTCTGTGAATATTGAATAAAAGACATTGGTAAGAGCCTTTCTTGACTATCTATTCCTGGCAGCCTACCATGGAGGGGATAGGATTCCCTGACGCCTGATAGCTACCCTGCAAAACAGATTTTTAAAACAGACTCAAACCTTCATTTGATGTTACATTTGGCCACGCTAGTAATAAAAGTGAGTTCATGTCCTTCCTTATGTGGAATTCCTGCACCAGGTCTCAGTTTCCATTCCTGGCATCTCCAAGTAGAAAAGACACCCATCTGAAATTCCAATGCCAGCTTTTAAACTTTCAAACACACTAATAGATAAGACTTACCCTATATTTTCTGCACAAGAGGATCACAGTGTCATTAAGCTAATAGTGTTAGTCCAGGGATGGGAAGCTGTAGTGGGACCCCCGGGTATAGGGCGGTATATAAATTCTAATAATAGTAACAACAACAACAACAACAACAACAACAATAGTTGTCAGGGATTATGGGAGTTGAAGGTCCACAGGTTCTCATCCCTCTTAGACCAAGGACAGATTTGTAAGTTGGTTTGCTATGTAGCAGTTCTCTCTGTGCCCAGAATTCCACATCAGACTTACAGTATTTTTCGCCCTATAAGACGCACCTTTTCCCTCCAAAAATGAAGGGGAAATGTGTGTGCATCCTATGGGGCGAATGCAGGCTTTCGCTGAAGCCTGGAGAGCGAGGGGGTCAGTGCGTACCAACACCTCTCGCTCTCCAGGCTTCAGGAAGCTATCCGCTAGCCGTGGGAGACCCAGCTCTCCCAGGGCTAGCGGAGAGCTTGCCTGCACCCAGAAGCTTGGGGCGCGCTGAGCTCCGCACGCCCCAAGCTTCGGGATTAGCGCAGCGCTCCACTAGCCGTGGGAGAGCCGCGCGGCTCTCCCAGGGCTAGCGGAGACCTTGCCGGCACCCAGAAGCTTGGGGCACGCTGAGCTCAGCATGCCCCAAGCTTCGGGCTTAGCACAGCGCACCTGGGGGGGGAATAAATTCCCCCCCCTTTATTTCCCCCCCAAAAAAAACTAGGTGCGTCCTATGGGCCAGTGCATCCTATGGGGCGAAAAATACGGTAGTATTTTTGTCTTTAATTCAAACTGTCCTTTCGTGTTACATTTAGCTAAGTTTGCACATGTGGAATGACTCCCGTATTAACTGCCGATCCAGTCATGAATGAAGGAGCGAATAGGTGTTGCAGGCAAATTTGCTTTGTCTTAATTATATGTGGGGAAACTAGTGATTTTCCTGACTTGGAGGAGCTCCATCATGACAAAATTTGATAATTCATTGATCCGATAAATGCCATTTCTTCTCTTTTATGTTTTTCTGCTTAAACATAATACTGCATGAAGACGTGACAGAAACATGTCTTATCATAGAGTCCTATATGAAATGGACAGCCCATTTCTGCATTGCTGCTTCTTGTGGAAAGCACAGTAGAACTTCTAGAAGATTAAATTCAGTGACATGGATCACAAGACTAGAACAGTTCTATTTTTGAGTATACCCACAGACTTTAGTATATAGTAAAGAGTGAATGGTTTCTGGATTATACACTGGGTGTCAGTAATATAAGGAATTTGGGCATGAATTTCCAGGTCGATATTTTTATTTCCAGTGCTCAGGTACACATAAATTTAAAAATAGAGTCATGGGTTACTTTATAAGTTACTACTGTGTTCTTGTAACAAAGAATTGTGTTACCTCTTACCAGATCATAAAGGACTATATACAGGCAGCCCCCCATTTAGGTGAGGGCAGGAGTGACAACTTGTTCCCCCCCCCCACATTGGAGGGGGAAGCATCATGTGACGCACCATGTGATGTCATGTGACATGTCCCGCCCAGTGGGACATGCCGCAGGGCATGCACTGCGGGACAGGACACACAGAGAGCCAGTGTGGTGTAGTGGTTAAGAGCGGTAGACTCGTAATTTGGTGAACTGGGTTCGCGTCTCCGCTCCTCCACATGCAGCTGCTGGGTGACCTTGGGCCAGTCACACTTCTCTGAAGTCTCTCAGCCCCACTCACCTCACAGAGTGTTTGTTGTGGGGGGGGGGAGGGAAAGGAGAATGTTAGCCACTTTGAGACTCCTTCAGGTCTCAAGTGGGATATCACATCCAAACTCCTCCTCCTCCTCCTCTTCTTCTTCTTCTTCTTCCCCCTCACTTGTTCTCCCGGGTGGTGAGTGAGGCACCCGGAGGGCGGTGGCGGGGGATGTCGGCCCCCTGAATATTGGTGGGCTGGGCCCCCTGGTTCAAAATATTTAGGGGGGCTGTAGCCCTCAGCGCCCCCTATACCCGGTGTCAGTGTGCGAGGGTTATGTTCTGAGGCACCGCACGCATCAGTAAAACCACGTATAATGGAAACCTGTTGAAAAAGCCTGCAAACACCGGGCCACCATTCTGCCCTTTTAGTGGCATTTCAGTGACATCTTTATGACATTTCTGGGTTGGCGTGTTACACGTAAACACAGTCCCTCAGATATTGAACATGTACTTTAAAAGAAAATGCAGGGGGTGCTATAATCTAGTAAAATAAAAGTTAACATGCAATATAAAAATACATGCTAGCCATCCTTTGATGCTCCTACTCAGTGGCGTAGCGTGGGTTGTCAGCACCCGGGGCAAGGCAAGTAATTTGCGCCCCCTAACCCGTGGATTTGCGCCCCCTAACCCGTGGATTTGCGCCCCCTAACCTGGGGATTTGCCCTAACCCCAGATGTTGCGCCCGGTGCGGCCGGCCCCCCCTGCACCCCCCACGCTACGCCACTGCTCCTACTCAACTCTGCGTCTTGAGCCCTGCAATAAATATCATTGATTAGGACTTGTTACATTCTTCTCTCTCTCTTTTTACCAGTCACTTGGCAGCTGGGAAGCTGTTGCTGGGGGATGGGCAGTCAGCTTCAAGCATGAAAGGATTAAGATGAGCTTGCTTGGTAATTGAAAGCTTTCTGAAGCCTTGTACTGAAATATGAAGCTCATCTGACTGTTTTTCCATGTAAAGCTTTGAACCGACTTCCGTTCCGTCCTCCCTTTTGTACATCCCAGCCCTCCGCTGTTCAGCGAAGCAGGAGTTTGGTATCCTGTTACCGCAGCAGAAGGCCAGATGCTCTCCGACACAGTTCACAAAGAGATCACTGTCAAGGCTAGAAGGGAAAAGGGGTTTTCGGCATGTAATCAGCGAGACGAAATGGCCCATTGGCTTTAAGGGCTAACGGAGGCAAGAGCTGGCAATCCACCCTGCTGAAGCCAAACAGGGGACAACTTCATTACATTCTCCTGAGGTGGTTAAAGGCAGTGCTGAAAGATTTATCTTTTTCTTTTAAAGCTCATTTCAAAGAGTAAGAAACGAGAGCAGTGAGAGACATTAGGACAGAATAAAAATGATGATGTCCAGCTAGAATAAACAGCTTGGAAAAGCTGAAAGGGCTCCACTCTGTGTGTAAATAGTAAAGGTAAAGGTACCCCTGACCATTAGGTCCAGTCAGGGATGACTTGGGTTGCATGCTCATCTCCCTCTATAGGCCAAGGGAGCCAGCGTTTGTCCACAGACAGCTTCCGGGTCAAGTTATTCCAGCATAACTAAACCACTTCTGGCGCACCAGAGCAGCGCACGGAAACGCCATTTACCTTGCTATGTTTGGGGTCTGGTAATAATGATCCCATAGGACGCGGGTGGCGCTGTGGGTTAAACCACTGAGCCTAGGACTTGTCGATCAGAAGGTCAGCGGTTCGAATCCCCGCGATGGGGTGAGCTCCCGTTGCTCGGTCCCTGCTCCTGCCAACCTAGCAGTTTGAAAGCACGTCACAGTGCAAGTAGATAAATAGGTACTGCTCTGGCGGGAAGGTAAACGGCATTTCCGTGCGTTGCTTTAGTTCGCCCAAAGCGGCTTAGTCATGCTGGCCAGATGACCCGGAAGCTGTACGCCGGCTCCCTCGGCCAATAAAGCAAGATGAGCGTCGCAACCCCAGAGTCAGCCACGACTGGACCTAATGGTCAGGGGTCCCTTTACCTTTAATAATGATCCCAGTACCAACAGGAGATCTACATGAGGCCTTGTAGCTATATCCTATATACCTCAGCTGAGTGGTAACTTAAAAATGGTTGCTAGCACCCCAAAAACATTTTTTTGGTGCGATATACGTAGCACAGGTGCCACTGTGGCATAAAAATTCCTAATCTGGCTACCTCCCACGTCATGTACTCCTGCACCAATCCTGGGTTTCTAGCTTGCTCACGCACACACTCTGTTATGTGTTCTCATTATGAACTTCCATTGAGCGTTATTGCCGCGTACTCTTTTAGAAAAAGCCCGACAGCTTTCAAAGTCCAGATTAAGAAGTGTATATTTATCCAATTACTGTAATTTGACATTTTTAAATCTCCCAAATCCTGCTCTTTGTCTTGCATATTTCCTGGCAGCTGGTACAAAACAATGACTTTAGTGTCTTCTTGCCTGTGATGAAGTAAACCAATTTACGATAAAGCCTGCGTATTGATTCTAGGATGTGGATTTCTCTTAACATGAGCTGAAAACATGCTGTGACCTTTTAAAATGGCTTCTGTTGCCGATGGTGGTCATCCCATGTCCTTTATAACCTTCCCCCTTATATCTGATAGGCTGAGCATTGGCTGTTGCAGTCTGCTGGAAAACTCTGTACTGATCTCGTATGTTTACAGCCAAATCTACAAAGTTATCCAGCTTGTGTGTTCAGCCTGAGCCTACTTTGTCCCTTAAACATTGCTGATTTTCACCGGTGAAGATTTAGATTTTGTATACGTTTCCTTGGAAATAAATTCCACTAAGTGCATGGAATCTGCTCCCCAAATTATTCTGGATAGGATTGACATGCTATGCACACTTACTTGGGGAGTGCCGTTAATTGAACATGGTGGTTTAACGTCTCAGCATTTTAGGATCGAGGTGTGTACATCTGTAATCCTACGCAAATATAGCTGGGCCAAAGACTTATTAAAGTCAGTGACACTTATTTCTGAATCAACATGGTTAGGATAGGACTGATAAACCCAAATATTCAAGCTCTAGCTGCGGATCCATTCCTATTTAAATAGCTGATGAATTTAAAATTCCCCAAGGATTTAAATGACTGAGTGTTGGAAATTGCACTTAGATCTTCAGGCTAGCTAGAATATGTGCAGAGTCTTATGAGATGTGTTCACTATATGCTAATTGCTCATCCAGAGAAGGTCAAGAGTTCCCATTTAATCCACCTAAGGCAAATGATTGCTTGACATTTGCTTCTGTTCTGAAAAGTGCCTGTACAAAAATGGCACACTTTCCTTTAAGAAGTGCTCAGTGTTCATTCTCGTTAGCTGTGTAAAATTAAAACTCTTTAATCTTAGGGTTGTGGGTTTGTGCCCCACGCTGGGCAAGAGATTCCTGCATTGCAGGAGGGTGGACTAGATCGGGGTTCCCCAACCTTGGGTCTCCAGCTGTTTTTGGACTACAATTCCCATCATCCCTAGCTAGCAGGACCAGTGGTCAGGGGTGATGGGAACTGTAGTCCAAAAACAGCTGGAGACCCAAGACTGGACTAGATGATCCTCATGTTCCCTTCCAGCTCTACAATTTTATGGTTCTATGAACTATTTATTTCTTTTGTACAAAACAAGAGAGGCTCAAGACTATATATTGATATATGTGAGTATAAATTAAGATCTGGTAGTATACAGTGAGGGGGGGAAAGTATTTGATCCCCTGCTAAATTTGCCCGTTTGGCCTCTGACGAAGAAATGACCAGTCCAAAATTTTAATAGTAGGTTTGTTGTAGCTGTGAGAGACAGAATAACAACAGGAAAACCCCCCAGAAACCCAGAAGGCAAAAGTCAGAGATTGTTGTGCATTATAATGAGTGAAATAAGTATTTGATCCCTTTGCAAAAGATGTCTTAGTACTTGGTGGCAAAACCCTTGTTGGCAATTACAGAGGTCAGACGTTTCTTGTAGGTGGCCACCAGGTTTGCACACATCTCAGAAGGTATTTTGTCCCACTCCTCTTTGCGGATCCTCTCCAAGTCACTGCCATTTCAGAATCAGGATGATTAGAAAGATGTACAAAGCCATTCATTTTTCCGATCCCGATGTTTTTGTCATTGTCATATGTCATGAAAACAGGTGACATCCCAGACAGTTGGATAGCTGGATTGATGGGTAAAGGTAAAAGGTGAAGGACCCCTGGACGGTTAAGTCCAGTCAAAGGTGACTCTGGGGTTGCAGCGCTCATCTCGCTTTCAGGCCGAGGGAGGTGGCATTTGTCCACAGGCAGCTTTCCGGGTCATGTGGCCAGCAGGACTAAACCGCTTCTGGCGCAATGGAACACTGTGATGGAAACCAGAGCGCATGGAAACACTGTTTACCTTCCCACTACAGCGGTACCCATTTATCTACTTGCACTGGTGTGCTTTCAAACTGCTAGGTGGGCAGGAGCTGGGACAGAGCAACAGGAGCTCACTCCGTCTCGTAGAGTCGAACTGCTGACCTTCCAATCAGCAAGCCCAAGAGGCTCAGTGGTTTAGATCACAGCGCCACCCACATCCCTAGGATTGACGAGTAAACATTACTGCCAGTTTATTAAGGGGATGGGAGAATTATCCTAATCCTTGTCTACCTCAAGTGTTTCAGACTGTGGCAGGCTCGTGCAACTTTAAGATGAATCTTCCCATTTAAACTGCGTACTTACAGAAATGACAAACCTAAACAGCATCTTAAAAAGCAGAGACATCACCTTGCCAACAAAGGTCCGTATAGTTAAAGCTATGGTTTTCCCAGTAGTGATGTATGGAAGTGAGAGCTGGACCATAAAGAAGGCTGATTGCCGAAGAATTGATGCTTTTGAATTATGGTACTGGAGGAGACTCTTGAGAGTCCCATGGACTGCAAGAAGATCAAACCTATCCATTCTGAAGGAAATCAGCCCTGAGTGCTCACTGGAAGCACAGATCATGAAGCTGAGGCTACAATACTTTGGCCACCTCATGAGAAGAGAAAACTCCCTGGAAAATACCCTGATGTTGGGAAAGATGGAGGGCACAAGGAGAAGGGGACGACAGAGGACAAGATGGTTGGACAGTGTTCTGGAAGCTAGCAGCATGAGTTTGACCAAACTGCGGGAGGCAGTGGAAGACAGGAGTGCCTGACGTGCTCTGGTCCATGGGGTCATGAAGAGTCGGACACGACTAAACAACTAAACAACAACAACAGCTTACAGAAATTCTGCAGAGCTTTGTGGAGAAAGAAAAAACAGCCCCATAGTATGTGATATTTTAGGGTCACCGGAGCATGAATAATAATTCTGCTGTTTGCCTCTGTTGTTAATAGCCATCCACTTAACAGATCTCTCCCCACTGACATTTTCTATAGCTTTAATTTGTTTCTGTGCATGGTCACCTCCGCATTTCACCCCAGACAGGAGTCTTTCACAGCTTGCTAGCACCTACCATATGTCTGCATCAAAAAGCCCATTCAGCACTTTATCGAGATCATTGTGCAGCCTTTGCCTCCATGAATGGATCTGCTGGCTTGACTTTTTCCTCTGTAGAGTAGGTTGACAGTGCACTTTTCTGAAACACAGCCTGGAAACTACATTTAGAACAGAAACATGTCTAGGAGAAATTAGTGCATGCTATATTAGGATGTATGCATATGCCACTTTCAGTAACTGCTGATGCTTAATATCATACATCTTAATTTATACCAGAGGGTAAAATAACATGTAATGTATTCAGTTGTGTTCTGTGTATAGTGAAGTTTTTCTAGTAATATATTTGTGTGGGGGTGATGTACTTCTATTTATTTATTTTAGTCATATCCAGTCTTGCAATATTGCTAGTCTTGGGCACCTGAATGTAGCCAGATGCCACTGTGACACTAATGTGAGGTCCAAATTTAGATGCTACCTTAATCCCACACTTTGGCTTCCTGTCTTATTTTCTTGTTTCAGAAAAAAAGAATTTGAAGGGCAGGGAATGCTGCTTCGTCATTCCTTGTTCATGTATACAGTGGTACCTTAATTGTCGAACTTAATCCATTGAGAGAGTCCATTCGACTCCCGGAACCATTCAAAAACCAAGGTGCGGCTTCTAATTGGGTGCAGGAGCTTCCTACACCCAATTGGAAGCCACGGCAGCCACGACGGACGTTCAGCTTCCAAAAAAATGTTCGCAAACCGGAACACTTTCGGGTTTGCAGCGTTCGGGAGCCGATTTGTTCGGGAGCTAAGCTATTTGACAACCAAGGTGCCACTGTAGAAGGATGGCTTGGCCAAATGCAGTTTAAAAGGTAAAGGGACCCCTGACCATTAGGTCCAGTCGTGGCCGACTCTGGGGTTGCGGCGCTCATCTCGCTTTATTGGCCAAGGGAGCCGGCGTACAGCTTCCGGGTCATGTGGCCAGCATGACTAAGCCGCTTCTGGCGAACCAGAGCAGGGCATGGAAATGCCGTTTACCTTCCCGTCAGAGTGGTACCTATTTATCTACTTGTGCTTTGACGTGCTTTCGAACTGCTAGGTTGGCAGGAGCAGGGACCGAGCAACGGGAGCTCACCCCGTCGCAGGGATTCGAACCGCCGACCTTCTGATCGGCAAGCCCTAGGCTCTGTGGTTTAACCCACAGCGCCAACCGCATCCCAAATGCAGGTTAAGGAATCTAATTTGAGTAAAGTAGAATTGGAAACTAGGGGTCAAAGAAAACAAACTGAATTCAGTGGGCTTGTGCATAGAGAAGTTCCCAGTAGATTGAGCTCAGGTTCTGCATTTGCAGTTCCCACCACAATCAATGAAAAGTCCAGGTGCTCATTCTCTAAAGCTGCAGGTCACCTTTTAAGCAAACAACTTTCCCTCCAACTCTTTGGCTTTGAAAGAAGCACTTTCTAGTTCCTCTTGGTTGTCTTACAGTTTCTCATTACAAGGATTCATGGAAATTGAACAAGGTGTAGGTTGCAATCAATCATGTCTAGAAGCAGCCCAATTGTAATCGGGGATTGCAACAGCACCTTCATCCAGCTGCTATCCTCAGCGGTATTTTCTAAGGAAATGAGATAAATCCTAACAACAGAACCCTTCAACCTTGCATAAAATGCCCGAGAACTGCACAAGAGTTCTGTCTGTATGTAATTTAACACGCCGCTTTGTGTGTGTTTTTTTCTAAAATGTCATCTTCCCAACTGCCTTGCCAAAATGTTTGACTAACCTTGAGGTGACAGCAATAAGTGATATGCAAGGAAATTTGAACATTTAGTCCCCACCTTCAAGCAAAATTTGGCATTTGCAAAGACCTTCTGTTCCAGAATTTTCTTTGGAAATGCCATTGAATTAATCCTCCAAAAGTATACCCCATGGTTAATACATGCTAATCATTCCTTCATAACTGCAACCTCTGGTGATAAACATGTACAGTCATACCTTGGTTCAAAAATGCCTTGTGACTTGAATGTTTTGGCTCCTGAACACCACAAACCCAGAAGTAAGTGTTCCGGTTTGCGAACTTTCGATGCAACTTCCGATGGGAATCCGAACGTTCGATGCAACTTCTGTGGCTTCCGATTGTGTGCAGGAAGCTCCTGCAGCCAATTGGAAGCTGTGCCTTGGTTTTTGAACTTTTTCAGAAGTTGAACGGACTTCCAGAATGGATTCTGTTTGAGAACCAAGGTACAACTGTATGTACAAATGAGCTGTTGCACATCTTGCAGCCCTGAGAGTATTCACACCTCCTGTTGTCACTACAAAATACATTGTTTCAGTGCAGTCATTGCACACATTCAGTTGTATGATCTGTAGAGCAGGAGTGGAGAACTTTTCAAGCCTGGTGGGACTGGTTTTTCTCTCACTCACCCTTCATGCGCTATGTTAGACAGGTGGGTGGACCTGTCCATCTCCTGATGTCACAATGATGTCAGGAAGCCTTTTTTTGCCCACAGGGATCTTCAGAAGCCACTTTGAAGATCTGAAGTCCAGTTAGAAGCACCTTGAGAGGACCTTCTGAAGACATGGTTAGATCACAAGAAGCCCATCCCATATCTTTGAAAGGGGCTTTCCTGGTGCCATCAATGTCATATATGATGTCAGGTGTTGAGCAGGTGGCTGTGACATGGACAAAATGGCCTCGTGGGTCAATTGAAGGTGCCTGACAAGCCTAGCTAGACCTGTGCATTAGGGTTTCCCCATTCCTCCTGTACAGTAACAATTGATAGGCAAGCTGGTGTGAAGGCATGTTGAGATAGTTACTCCCATTTACAGGATCTGACAGTGGGTCAAGAGAGGTAAAGAGCTGGAACAAGATCGCAGAAGGAAATTTTGGATATCTGCCCGGCACTAATGGCGGAAGGCTAGATCTCCCTTTGTCTTGGATTTGACGCACTGAGAATTGCCTTTCTGCGCAGAAAGCGAAAATGGATGAGCGTTGATGAGAATTTTGTATTACAACAGGAAAATTAAGAAGGAGAAAATTAAAATATTTCACACAGAACCACAAAGGCCTAACCCTCTTGCTAAACAAATTCAGAGGCTGTTAAAAATAAATGAAGGATCAACATTGGAAATGTTTTATTGGGACTGTTTGGACAAATTAAGGAATGCAGTACAATACTGGATCATCACTCCCCAAACTTCAGAGCATGGGAAGTCACCAAAAGATATATAATTTGGCATGAATATTTGGCTTTTTTGATTGTATTATAATTTGGAATGTTTTGATGTGGTTTTTACTGGATTGTTAAAATGGAAAAGTTAATAAATGTTGTTTTTTTTTTAAAAAAAGAGAGAGGTAAAGACCGAACACACCAGGTCCGAGAACAACGCTTATGAGGAACTACACATGTGAAATGGATTTTATATTTACGACAAGTAACAAAGGCACTGTATGTAAGGAGAGAATAATGGTCAGCTGTGATAATGGACTAACATCAAGTGAAGGATCAAGTAGATATTAAAGAAGAGATGAAGTGGAAGCGGGAAACCTGATTTTTTTAAAAAGAAATTGTATTAAAGTAATTTGGTCTGATCTGTAATAATTTGGAAAACCAATAAAACAATATTATAAAAGAGAGAGGTAAAGAGTGTGCCTGAAAATGCAACGGGCCAAGTGGCGAATTCAGACTCAAGGAGTTGAGATCTCAAGATGTTGCCACAGGTGAGGCTTCCTGTGTCAGCATTTCCTTCAACTGGCCAGCGGTGAATGTAAAAAACCTTTATTCCCAATCGCGTATATGCAGTTTATCTTTGGCATTTGCATCCTAGGTAAAGGTAAAGGGACCCCTGACCATTAGTTCCAGTCGTGGCCGACTCTGGGGTTGCAGCGCTAATCTCGCTTTATTGGCTGAGGGAGCCGGCGTTTGTCGGCAGACAGCTTCCAGGTCATGTGGCCAGCATGACTAAGCCACTTCTGGCGAACCAGAGCAGCACACGGAAACGCTGTTTACCTTCCCGCCGGAGCGGTATCTATTTATCTACTTGCACTTTGACGTGCTTTCGAACTGCTAAGTTGGCAGGAGCAGGGACCGAGCAACGGGAGCTCACCCCGTCGCGGGGATTCGAACCGCCGACCTTCTGATCAGCAAGTCCTAGGCTCTGTAGTTTAACCCACAGTGCCACCCGCTATCTTGTAGTAAAAAAATATATATCCACACGTAGTGCACGGCAGGCACGAAAGAGATTCTGCTGTGTGTGAAAAATCATCTCTGTGGTGCTGAAGCATGGAGGCTGCATTCAGACCAGGAGAGCTTGGCAGATATTTATATCTCTAGCAGGGAATGTGGCTACTGGTTGATGGATTGAACATTTCATGGAAGAGCTTCACTATTTATCTGAGCCGAAGTCTCACTTTGTTTCCACAATGGCAGTTGTTGTACCTCTCATCCTTCATGAGTAGAGCCATTTCATTTCCAGACTGTGTCCTGCCGGTTAACTTTTTGCCATTGCATTCGAAAAGGCACCGTATCAATTTCTCCTGTGTTGTTGGCATCCTACTAATCCATTTTATGCTGATATTAAACCTAGGCAGTTCAAAGAGGTGCTATGGTGGTTGTTCCAGAAATGCAAGCTTTTCAACTTGCCAGATGGAACGATGCCCCCTCCCTCTGTTCACTGTTCTGGGGGTGGGGCGGTTTCCTGGTTCCCCCCTAAAGTATGGTTACCAGATTTTTTTTTAATGAATCCAGAGACAGTTTTTTTTTTTTTTTTTTTTTGAAGTTGAGTAGCAACAGGGGGTCAGTAGTGGGGATGTTGAGGCAAAAGACCCTGGGCCCAAGCACACATGCATATTGTATAAAGCTGCAAAGCCCTTCTTTCGCACCCTGTGAAACATGAATGTGCAGAGTTTTTTAAAAACTGGGCAACGCCGTGCTGCCCGCAACTCCCGAGCCTCCCCCGATCAGTCAAAACAAAGGGGGCAGGAGATCTATACTGCCGGATGTCCCCGGTTCCCCTTCGGCAGTGGTGGTGGCAGTGGCAGTCAGCAGCCCTGAGCCAGTCTGGTAGCACAGTTGGCTCTGGCTGGCTTCAGGAGCTGCTTACTCCTTGCTGCCGTGTCGCCCGCCATTTTTCCTTGCCTGAAGTCCCCATATGATGTGTTGCACACAAGACACATCATATGGAGACTTCCAGAGAGGAAAAATGGCGGTGTCACGGCAGCGAGCAGCTCCTGAAGGCAGCCAGAGCCAACTGTTCTACCAGGCTGACTCCAGGCTGCTGAGGCTGTCGCTGCCATGTTTCCCGGCGACAGATTTGCAAATCCAGGGACTGTCCCCGGGAACCAGGGACGTCTGGGAACCCTACCCTAAAGTCTATTTTATGGCAGTGGGGGAAGCCCCATTGCTCTAATGGAAGTTCTTGTGCAGGCTTCCAGTGATGGGACTAGTCAGTAGAATCCCACCTATACCTTCTTCAAAAATCTACTTTAGGATATTCTTCCACCTACTTCTCATCCCCTGCTTTTGGTAGATGCCATCTGACTTGTAGTGGGGTGGATGTGATACACAGATGTAATAATTCAAATTTGCAATGTATTAAAAATAAAAATCCTGGAAAATTTAAGAAATAGATACGGGATAAGTCAGAAGAACTGTTGCTCGACAGCAGGGGGCAAAGTGTTATGAAGTGTATGATTGATTTGGGGTCTTTAGATTTCATGCTTATCCCAAGCTGTTAGTTACAGCACAAATCTGACTAAGGTAAAGGTGAAGGTACCGCTGACCATTAGGTCCAGTCGTGGAGGACTCTGGGGTCGCACGCTCATCTCGCTCTATAGGCCAAGGGAGCCGGCGTTTGTCCGCAGACAGCTTCCAGGTCATGTGGCCAGCATGACTATGTCGCTTCTGGTGAGCAGCGCATGGAAGTGGTACTTATTTATTTACTTGTACTTGTACTGTGACATGCTTTCAAATGGCTAGGTGGGCAGGAGCAGGGACTGAACAAGAGGAGCTCACTCCATCACAGGGATTCGAACTGCTGACCTTCTGTTCGGCAAGTCCTAGGCTCTGTGGTTTAGACCACAGCGCCACCCACATCCCTACAAATCTGACTAGTTCAGTTTAAACTGCATTTAAGGAAGGGGGGTGTTTGATTTGTATGAGTTGCATTCCTTGTTCACTGGTAGGTTAAGTGTTATGTTGAGGCGGAAAAGGCCAACTAGATGTTTAGCAAATGTAAGTGGAATTACAGGAATATGAAATTTCTTTATCTCTACCTGTTTTGTTAGAGCTTCAGGATAGACGTGATGCCTAAAGGAAATGATTATGTATCCTAGATTGTGAAGAATTTTCTGTATGGATTTTTATTTTATTTATTTTATTTTGGAAAAGTTTTTCATCATAGTCTTTGCTGGTGCCAGCTCAATGGGCACAGAAAAACATCTCGCAATCTCAACCCCAAGAGACTTCCCTAAGAAATGTTCAGATTATTTTTTTAAAGTGCTGCACCTTCCTAGCCTGAAACAGAAATATTGAAAAACAAAATAGAATGTTTGTGAAATGGCATTTCTAGCCTTCTGGAAGGGAATGGCCTTGTTAGCATCGCCAGAAATCACTGCTGCAATCTCTTATAGGATTAAAATAAGAAGACTTGCAATTTAGACAGGTCACAGAACCCATTATTCTCACAAAGGAAATACAACCTTGAGGAAAGACGTCTGAATTGTGTGTGTGTGTTAAATAGATTACAGACTCATAGGCCAATTGCAAGAGGTTCAGAGGAAGGAAACAACGATTGCCAGCAGTGTGGAGAATAAGTCCTATGAGAAAAGATTGGAAGAACTGGGAATGTTTAGCCTAGAGAAGAGGAAACTGAGGTGGTGGTAGCAGTGGGAAACACAAGGACATCTCCAAATAGCTGAACGGGGGGGGGGGGGCGACTTGTTTACTGCTGCCCTAAAAGAGAGGGCAAGATGTTAAGGGTTTAAGTCACAGGATGGTAGAATCAGCTGAACATCAGGAGAAATTCCTCTTACATTGAAGAGCAATTCAACAGCCAATTTCTGGGAATGTTCTAGGTCTGCTTTCCTGCATCTAGACCTGTTATTACAATTGTGCAGCTATTGTGCTTTAAAACATTGAAGCCAAAGAATCTAAGACTCGTGGAATCTACATGTGCCACGACTTTATTTTTTCACTGAAGAATGTAGCAAATAAAGCTACAAATAAGTCTCACACACTTTCATTTTTCAGCTTGTATGAATGTTAGAATTCCTGCTCCATGACTGCAGTCATGCGATTGTTGTCTATCACATGACGGTATATGTTTTGACTCCACAGAGGGGGAAGTGACAGAAACAAGCTGTTTCTGTTACTGTGTTCCGTGAAGTGGGACTATTGTCCTTTGTTCTTTCTCTCTTTGCTGTCTGATGCTAGAGAGAGAGAGGGAGCCATGTTGCAGTGCTCCGTGTGTGTTTAGATGTAAATAAAGTAGATTAGACGAAATGCTGAGTTGCTGAGGTCTGTTACGCATGATGCGCAAACTCTGTGGATCCCTAAGTGTGCCAGTGTTGTTTGGCATCGGTCGCTGTGATGTTCGGGGTGAAGAAAGCTTTTGAAGCTCCCGAATGATTGCCCAGGAGGGAGGGAACATGCCAGTCGGGCATGTGTCTCTGCCAGAGTCCTACTCGAGTGTAGGCTGAACTCCTGACAGTCCATACTGAATATTTTACCATTTGAAGCCATTCACGTGCTCCCCTCATGTTTGGTCTGGAGGGTCCCCCAACTTTCTGGAATGGGTTTAAGGAGAGTTGCACAGGGAATTGCCACGAATCCGCCCCTATTTTGCTGGTGGAACCTTACTGTCTCCTGAGTGACACTGTGGGCAACAGCCCAGTGATAAAAGGTACAAAGAAAAGGTTGCTTCCAGGTGACCTGTCGGTTGAGCATTCATAGAACCATAGAACTGTGGAGCTGGAAGAGACCCCGAGGGTCATCTAGTCCAACCCCCTGAAATGCAGGAATCTCAACTAGATCATACAGGGCAGATAGCCACCCAGAAACCTCCAAGGAAGAAGAGCTCACCACTTTCCAAGGGAGTCCATTCCACAGTTGAGCTCTTACCATCAGAAAGTATTATTCTGTTTTTATAATAATAATTTATTATTTGTACCCTGCCCATCTGGCTGGGTTTCCCCAGCCACTCTGGGCAGCTTCCAACAAAGATGAAAAATACACAAAAATGTCACATATTAAAAACTTCCCTGAACAGGGCTGCCTTCAGATGTCTTCTGAATGTCAGGTAGTTGTTTATCGCTTTGACATCTGATGGGAGGGCGTTTCACAGGGCGGGCGCCACTACCTAGAAGGCCCTCTGCCTGGTTCCCTGTAACTTGGCCTCTCGCAGTGAGGGAACCGCCAAAAGGCCCTCGGAACTGGACCTCAGTGTCCGGGCAGAATGATGGGGGAGGAGACGCTCCTTCAGATATACTGGACCGAGGCCGTTTAGGGCTTTAAAATATGATGTGTCTTGTGGCGAGACAGTCTGCAGGCAGATAGGGTCTCAGCCTACGTACCAGATGGAGCTGGTAAACAGCTGCCCTGGATACAGATTTGACCTGTGCCTCCATGGACAGCTGTGAGTCCAAAATGACTCCCAGGCTGCACACCTGGTCCTTCAGTTACCCCATTCAGGACCAGGGAATCCTCCACACCTGCCCACCTCCTGTCTTTATATGTGCTGGAAGTCACCCAGAGAGGCTGCCAGATAGGTTGGTAATAATAATAATAATAATAATAATAATAATAATAATAATAATAATAATTTATTTGTATCCCGTCCTCCCTGGCCGAGGCTGGGCTCAGGGCTGCTAACATCATAAAAACAACACAATAAGCATAAAAACAGACATCAATTAATTAAAATACATCTTAAAATTAATTCCGACAAGTTAAAATCCGGGCAGGTGGCAATTATCAGGGTTGAATTGACAGTGGTTAATAATTGCCAAGACCAACAGTTTCCACTGATTATACAAGGACCTGTGAGCGGGTTCGGGGCCTCCTTCGGGCTTGTTTTATACAAAGGAAAGTGAGTCAAACTGTATCCTGCACAAAGGCCTAGCAGAACAGCTCCATCTTGCAGGCCCTGTGGAAAGATGTCAAATCCCACTGGGCCCTGGTCTCTTGTGGGAGAGCATTCCACCAGGCCGGGGCCACGGCCAAAAAGGCCCTGGCTCTCGTCGAGGACAGTCTAATTTCTAATAATAATAATAATAATAAAAGGTCTTCCTGATGTTTAGTCAAAATCATTTTGTTAGTTTTGCCTCAGTTCTCATTCACGCTGATTTGTTTGCAGAAGGTGCGTTGGGAGGTTAGACAATGTCCACTGTTTACTGAGCATTGCTATTCCACACTTGTCTACTTCCCCAGAAGTTGTTCTTGTTGTTACGGAAGGGAGTTTATTGCACAAGAACAGTAAATCGGCTTCAGTTGCATGGGATGTGACTGAATCCCACCTACAAAATAACCACAGCCGGAAAATGACTTGAAATTGTCTTGGATCTGCTAAAAGATGCATTTATTTGGGTGGTTTTAATGAATATTTTTAAACAGTTATTTACGCTTGAGAATTTTGTATTCTTCTCATTTTTTTAACAGGAGTTAAATTTTGCTGCTATCTAGGTTTCAAAATTAATTGAACTGTGAGATAAAAAGCAATTAGGTTATAGATATGAGACCTTTGCTACAGTTACCTTTCTGGTTTATTACTCAGTTCATGATTTGTAGCATACAATGTAACTTGGGGTGGTGGGGATAGTATTAAGCCTGCTTTAGAGGGGGAAATGTAGCCATTAGAGCTATGTTTTTGTATGCTTCTTGGTACAATTGTAGGAACTGAGACATTTGTTTTCTCTGCTCCTGTTTTCCAAATCTTCCTTCCAATTTTGTGCGGACTTGGTGACATTTCGGCTCTTCCCATCTTCTTTTCCTTTGCCCTTTTCCCTCCTCCTCTCAACGGCTGAGATTTATTACTGGCTTCATATTACTTTTAGTATCTCAGTAACACAGGAGAAGTTTCTTAGGTTAGAAAACTCAATTGCAGCCTTAAAGGTAAAGGTACCCCTGCCCGTACGGGCCAGTCTTGACAGACTCTAGGGTTGTGTGCTCATCTCACTCTATAGGCCGGGAGCCAGCGCTGTCCACAGACACTTCCGGGTCATGTGGCCAGTGTGACAAGCTGCATCTGGTGAGCCAGCGCAGCACACGGAACGCCGTTTACCTTCCCGCTGGTAAGCGGTCCCTATTTATCTACTTGCACCCGAAGGTGCTTTCGAACTGCTAGGTTGGCAGGCGCTGGGACCGAACGATGGGAGCACACCCCGCCGCGGGGATTCGAACCGCCGACCATGCAATCGGCAAGTCCTAGGCACTGAGGTTTTACCCACAGCGCCACCCGCGTCCCCAATTGCAGCCTTACCCTCTCTTAATTCATTGTGAAAAGTGCTTTGAGATACGGCGCTGCAAATTAGGACTTTGGAAAGGACAAGAGTCAACTTAGTCAAATCCTTTGCTCCAAGGCAGGAGGAGACCCCGGCCACAACTCCAAATATCAAACAGAGTGGTCACTTCGGAACACGATTTGTTGCTAGAAAAATCTCTAGACTCAGCAGGAAAAAATACAAGTCATGAGCCATATAGATATTTTTTTTTTAAAGGTAAAGGGACCCCTGACCATTAGGTCCAGTCGTAGCCGACTCTGGGGTTGTGGCACTCATCTCATTTTATTGGCCGAGGGAGCCAGCATACAGCTGGCCAGCATGACTAAGCCACTTCTGGCGAACCAGAGCAGCACACAGAAATGCCATTTACCTTCCCGCCAGAGTGGTACCTATTTATCTACTTGCACTTTGACGTGCTTTCAAACTGCTAGGTTGGCAGGAGCTGGGACCGAGCAACGGGAGCTCACCCCGTCGCAGGGATTCGAACCGCCGACCTTCTGATCGGCAAGATATGAGTGTGTAATACTTTTGTAACTCTAGTTAATGATCAGTGAAAAACAGCCTGGTCAAAACTCTTCTCTTAAGTAGTAGTAATAGCTCCGCTGGGTGACCTTGAGCTTGTCACTTTCTCTCACCCTAACCGACCTCACAAGGTGGCTGCAGTGATAAAACTGAAGGGAGGATATCTGTGTACGTTGCCTTGAAAGGCAAGATGCACGTATAATTAACTGAATAGCAACAATCGTGCGATCTATAAGCAGGGATAGTGATCTCTACAGTTATTTCTCTAGGGGCTGGGATCTAAGTGAATAAGGATACTATAGATGTTTTAAGAGTTTAGGATTTTAAGTGCATTGGCTCTGCTAGTTTGAGAAAAGAGAGACACAGCAGTTACTGGTAAGCAGCACAACTTATTTATTCATTCGCTTTCTTGGCTGCCCTTTACCATAATGTCCCAGGGTGGGGTACATATTTTTTTAATACAATTATGAAACAAACAAAACAGTTACAACCATAAAACAGGAAAAGTGCAAAAAGTCTGTGTGTGTGTAAACAGTTAAAATAGTTCCAATATATGTGCAGGCTAGGATAAATATTGCCACCTAAAAGCCTTTGTCAGGGGCTCAGGGAGAGAGCCACAGGGGAAAGAGGAGATGGAGAGCGAAGAGGAAGGATCTGAGGGAAGCATAGGAGGGTATGAGAGTGACCAGGGAGATTCCATGAGCCTCTCCAGCGAATCAGAAGATTCCCAGAAGGAGGCGCCCAGGGTCAGGGCAAGGGGGGCCAGCGGAGAGGCTCAAAGCGGCAGCTGGAGATCAGGGCCAACTTCCCCACCAGAGCGTAGCGGGGGGGAAGAAGCCCACAGATCAGGACCAGCGGGGAGGGAGAGTGAGTCAGGACTGACCACGCCTCCGCCGGGGAGTGGAGGAGCGGAGGGGAGGTCAGTTCCAGCCAGCCCCCCCGAAGGGGGAAGCAGTGACAGGAGCAGTGTAGCCGTTAGGAGGAAAGTGGGAGGCTGGGCGCGCACGCCAAGTTCAAATGTGCAGGCGCGCGGGACAGCAGAAAATCCGGATTGGGAACCAGGTCCCAAAGCCCGCCGGAAGCAGGGGGAGGAGTCAGAGGAATCCGCGTCCGAAGAGTCGAGGAAGGGTGAGACCTCGGCGGGCAGGAGGACCCAGAGGAGAAAGGAACAGAGGAGGAGGTGGAGCAAGGCGAGGGTCTTGAACTGGTGTACGGGGGGAGGAGATTCAGATGGAGCTTCAACGGTCTAGAGTTACAGACGTAGGGCTGCGCGCCGCGGCTGTAAAACCAACAATGAACTTCAATAAAGACTTCTGTATATAAAGAGACACTGGCGTTGGTCCTTTGTGAGCTGGGACCTGAGGCTGCCCTGACAGCCTTGTTGAAAGGTGAAGCTCCAAAAAGACAACATGGATAGTACCTGTCTAATGTAACAGAAGGAAGTTCCAAAAAATACCGTATTTTTTGCCCTATAGGACGCACTTCTTCCCCTCCAAAAATGAAGGGGAAATGTGTGTGCGTCCTATGGGGTGAATGCAGGTGTTCGCTGAAGCCTGGAGAGCGAGAGGGGTCGGTGCGCACGGACCCCTCTCGCTCTCCAGGCTTCAGGAAGCTATCCGCAAGCCTTGGGAGCTCCGCAGGAGTTCCCGTTGGGCTCCCAAGGCTTGCGGATAGCAGCCTGCATCCCGAAGCCTGCACAGCACGCCCTGGGCTTCATGCAGATATCGGGCAGCCCCACAAGCTCGGGGGACAGCAGGGAGGCGGAGCGCCGCCATCCCGCTATTCCCCGACCTGGTTTGCAGAGTTGCCTGCATCCCGAAGAGAGATGCCTGCATCCCGAAGAGAGATGCCTGCATCCCGAAGTGGCTGGGGGGGGGATAATCCCCCCCCTTGATCCCCCCCCCAAAAAAAACTAGGTGCGCCCTATGGGCCGGTCCACCCTATGGGGCGAAAAATAATGTAGGTGTCACCACACTGAAGGCCAGATTCCCACATGGTAAGATGTTATCCGCAGGAGGCAATTTTGATGATTGGTTGGATATATAAGGGGGGAAACGATCTTTTAGGTTTCCCAGGTCCCACACTGTAATACATGCATTGCATTGTAATCTGAAACTGTTTAGCATTGCATTTTAGCTATTCCCTCTTTAAAAAAAATAAGTAGGTAACAGGTTTCATGGTACCTCTAACGGCAGTGGTTTTCTCTCTCCCAGACCCTGCCTAGAGGTTTGCCAAATTATAAAAAAGAGTGATCTTTTCAGCCTGTTCCTATGCCCATGCCCATCCATTGACAAATATATAAATACAACACAAGGCTTATAGGCAGGTTATTGATACTATTTCAACAAGAGAGCCATTACTAGTCTTCATTAAATTAGTTTTACCTTCAGTTTCCAAAACACACCTGTAAAAGCCAGCATTCCCCAGATAAGCTGTGAAATGTCCAGATTTGGGAAAGGGTGAGAATAAGTGCTTTTCTGTCCTATATACCGTATTTTTCGCTCTATAACACGCACCCGACCATAACACGCACGTAGTTTTTAGAGGAGGAAAATCCGTAGGCATGCCATCCGTAGGCATTCCCTCCATAACACGCACAGACATTTCCCCTTACTTTCTAGGAGGAAAAAAGTGAGTGTTATGGTGCAAAAAATACGGTACTTGGTCTGTATGATTATTATTTTCTAAGAGCCTTTTCAGCAGTTACCTCATATCTTTGAAGCTCCCTCCCTCAAGAGGTTTGTTTGGCTCCCTCCCTATCTTCTTTTAGATAAGCATTAAATACTTTTTTCTCTCTCTTTGAGAGAAAGAGGGCGGGGCGGGTTTTAAACTGATACTGCTTTTAAAATGCTTTTAAATTGCAGTACATTTGACTTAGTTTTCTGGTCTGAGTTATTTCATGCTGCTGTTTTGACATTTTATATGCTCGTTTTATATTTTCTATCTTTTTCCATTTGATTGTAAGCCACCTTGGACCAGGGTGTGTGGGGTGTGGACTTTGTTTTGCAACGTGGCACAGAAATTCTTAAATAATTTTTACCGCATTGAGTAAATTGTCAGCTTTTTGCAAGTATCGAACTCCAGAAATGGAAAAAAAAAAAGTCGATGAAAACAGCAAATAAACCCAACTTGCCCTATTTCAGATGAAGCACGTTCACTTTACCTCTTTTTAATAGTGGTTTTTAATAGCATTTTCTTTTTTTTTGTTTGTTTGTTTTGACAAAGTAATAATCATAAATAAATAAGAATAAACATGTGCACCCCACCACTGAAACCATTCCATTGTAACTATCCAACCTCCCAAAATTTCAACACCTCTTGTGATGGCTTGACACCTTTCCGTTTTAACAGTACAAATTCTACAAACATCCTCCACATCTCCTCAAAATCATTTCTCAAGCATATTCCCCATCTTTCCTTAATGGCACATGTTAATTTTTTGTTAATAGCTATATCCCACACCTCTTTATACCATTCTTCCATTTTATATTCTGCTTGGCCCTTCCACTTCCCAGCTATAATAATTCGTGCAGCTGTCAAAAAATTTGTGAGCAAGTCCTCCATAACCTGTGAACCTTACCTCTTTCTTTCTTTCTTTCTTTCTTTCTTTCTTTCTTTCTTTCTTTCTTTCTTTCTTTCTTTGCAATCATCTGGCTTGTGTTTTGGGTTTATTTGAACCATCCGTTTTACAAACCGAGCAGAGAACTAACTAAAAAGACAGTGGAATGTTGTGAGTTGTGTTAGGGGAAGGGAGCCAAGTTATCCGGGTGAAAGCATTGATTTTGCTGAGACTTATTCTGTGCTAATTCTTTCTACAGTGGCTAAGAAATCCCGGCCCCCAGCACGAGAAACGAACTTTGTTTGGGGACATGGTGTGCTTCTTGTTTATTACTCCGTTGGCTACCATCTCTGGCTGGCTGTGTCTTCGGGGAGCAGTGGACCACCTGCACTTTAGTAGTAGGCTAGAAGCTGTTGGCCTCATTGCACTCACTGTCGCACTCTTCACAATTTACCTCTTTTGGACACTAGTAAGTACTCTTTTTGTTGTTGTTTTGTTGTTAACTTTCATTTAGATTGGAGAGCCATGGTTTTTTTTCATGTCGCCATGATGTAGCAGTGTTCAGAGATCACCCCGCGCGACTCTTGTCTTATCAAAAGAGGATCCAGCTTTGTAACTTTGATTTTGACTGCGGAGATGTAGAGTTATTATAAATTTATTTATTTGATTTCTCAACTTAAAAATTTACAGAAATATACCAAAAATAAATCATAAAAACAAGATTCCAAGGAATATCCTAGACTACCATCCTCCCCCATGTGGGTCCTATTATTAATCCGTTCCTCCCACTTATTTTATGATAATCCAAACCTTTTACTTCTTCCATTATGTCCAGAATCAACCTTAAACTATGAGTGCTATTCCAACCCTACTAACAATTTTAACTGTTTAGAGTGGTCTTTAAGATAAGTTATAAATTTTCCCCGTTCCTTGTTAACATTTTGGTCTTCCTGATTTCTGACCCTTCTGGTCATTTTAGCCATTTCAGCGTAGTCCATTAACGTCATCCACCATTCTTCTCTGGTAGGGGCTTTATCTTCTTTCCATCTCTGGGCCAATAACATCCATGCAGCCGTTCTCCCATACATCAATAGTCTTTTCTGCTCCTTTGGGATTTTGGCACCTGAGAGATGTCAAGTTAGCCTCTAAACATAGGAACTTTGGACAGACTCTAATTAGAGAAGGGAGAAGTTGAATGGACTTGGAAAAATAGACTGAAGAGGCAGGGCACTTCAGCTTCCGATGCGAACACGCGAAGGAGAGGTGGATGCTTCCCTCCTACAAAACAATACCTTTTCATATCAGCTAAATGCAAACTAAAATATGGAGTATAGGGATCCCACCCAGCATACATTCCTTTCCTCAGTTAGTGGGCGTTGGAAGAAAACGCTTGAGACAAGTGTGCTTTCTTATTCTAATGCAAATTCTGCAAGACAGCTGAACTTGCCTCAGGACAAGAAGCTCACAAGACCTTTCTCAGTCTCCCTAAATAGGTCTTCTGTTGACACTGGGCAACAGCAACCTGGAATGCACTGAACGAACTGCAGTGGGAAAGAACTGAACCATTCTCATTCCTTTGATATGGAGTGCCAAAAAGTCAACGTTTTCCAAGGCTCAGTGATGTTCAGAAATAACAAGTCTGAAGCTGTTAGCTTAACACTGTAGGTTAGACAACAATAATGTTGTTACAGTGTTGAAGGGGTGGTTTTGTGAGGGGGTTTACTGCACTAATTTGAGTTCTAGCACTTTTAAAAATACAATCTGGTTTCCTCGTCTAGACATCTGTGACTTGGTGTCACTGACTGAACTTGCTCCTCTAATCTGTGGGAAAGGTTGGCAGCTCGATCACAAGTTCGTTGGAGACAGAATACATGAATACGCCAAGTTCGCCTTATCTGTTTCCAGGGAACTGCCAGTCTGATGCACAGGCATGGAGGAATTGCACTGAATTCTCTTGCCTGGAAGATGTCTTATTGTGGTACATGGATTTGGGGAAAGGAGCAGCTTGTAAAGCAGGGATGGGGATGGAGAAACCTCTGGTCCTCCGGGTGTTAAGAAGAAGAAGAAGAGGAGGAGTTTGGATTTGATACCCCGCTTTATCACTACCTGAAGGAGTCTCAAAGCAGCTAACATTCTCCTTTCCCTTCCTCCCCCAAAACAAACACTCTGTGAGGTGAGTGGGGCTGATAGACTTCAGAGAAGTGTGACTAGCCAAAGGTCACCCAGCTGCATGTGGAGGAGCGGAGACGCGAACCCGGTTCACCAGATTACGAGTCTACCGCTCTCAACCACTACACCACACTGGCTCTCTGAACTCCAGCTCCCCCTCATCCCTAACCATTAGGCATGTTGGTTGCAGCAGATGAGAGTCTGAGTTCAGCACCCCACAGGCATTTTCACATGGAAGTAGAAGTGCTTTCGAAGTTGCACTTGCAATACTTGCACTTTTGTGTGTGTGTTACTATGAGATAGCAAGTTTAAACTGTGTGTACATCACATCTGAAATACCCTGATGTGAAAGGCAAAAACTGACATCCCTGAAATTGCTTCTCCTTACCTGAAATTTTGCAGTACCTGATCTGCTCCTCCATGCAGCCTCCCCTCCTGCCTGCTGTAATAATCAAAGTTGAAGTAATGGAAACAAGTGAGTTCCATCTATGTTCAGGTTTTCGGCAATGTGCAATAACTAACCTGTTGACACACTAAATCGAGGGTGGGATCCTTTTTGGGTGCATTCCCTCATGTGGGGACTGGATCTCTTTGGTGGGCAGAGCGAGAGGCAGGTGGACCAACAGTCGTGACTCTTACCTGTGCACAAAAGCCTACATTTTGATTCACGCAAATGTCAGAAGTTTCTGTACAGACGCATATCTCCCCGGCCTCTATTCAGGGAAGCAAGTGGACATCATCATAGTTCAAGGAGGCTGTGGCGTGAAGAGTCCCAAAGAATGAACAGAAGGCCCCATCCAGGCCCTGGGCCTGAGATTTCCCATCCCTGCATTAAATAGATATTTTGAGTTTTGTGAATGAAAAATATTATGGCATCTTAAAGCAGCCTTGGGAATTCCATGCAGTAAGAGTGGGTTAGTGGACGGAAACACAGATATCTCCAAAACCAAAGTGCTGCGCCAACAAGTACAAAATAACCCCTCTGCAGCACCACAAATCCAACTCAATGGTGTAACATTGGAAAATGTCAATCACGTCTCCTACCTGGGCAGTTATCTTTCCACAAGGGCTGACATTGATGCTGAAAATCCAGCATTGCCTGAGCTCTGTGAGTGGGGCTTTCTCCCAATTGAAGTGCAGAGTGTTTGAGGACCGGGACATTCGCAGGGAGACCAAAATGCTTGCTTACAAAGCTATTGTACTACCAACCTTACTTTATGCCTGTGAAACATGGACCACTTATAAACGCCATCTCCAACTCCTTGAAAGATTCCATCAATGGTGTCTCTGAAAAATTTTACACATCACTTGGGAGGACAGGCAAACTAATGCCAGTGTACTGGAAGAAGCAAAGATCATCAGTATTGAAGCAATGATTCTTCAGCATCAACTTCGTTGGACTGGTCATGTTGTGCGGATGCCTGATTATCATCTTCCAAAGCAACTACTCTATTCCGAACTTAAAAATGGAAAGCATAATGCTGGTGGTCAACAAAAGAGGTTTAAAGACTGCCTCAAGGCAAATCTAAAAAAAATGTAGTATAAACACCAACAACTGGGAAACACTTGCCTGCAAGCGCTCCAATTGGAGAACAGCCTTTACCAAAGATGTCATGAGCTTTGAAGACACTTGAACTCAGGACGCAAGGGAGAAACATGCTAAGAGGAAGGCATGCTTCGCAAATCCACACCGTGATCAACACTGTGGAAGGACGTGTGGTTCCAGCATTGGCCTCCACAGTCACTTACGGACTCATTGTTAAAACCGTGTTTATGGAAGACAATCTTACTCGGCTACAAGTGATCGCCAAAGAAGAAGAAGAATCTCCATACCTCCCCCAGAAGCCCACCTGGTTTCTGTGCTAGCCATCAAGGGAGTAAAGTTCTTCCATGACCAGCATGGAAATGGCAAACAGGATGTAGAGTGATGTGTCTCTCATCTGTCATCCTACCCAGTGGAAGCTGAGTAGTCAGTATTTGTTTGTGTAGTCAGAGTGTTTGTTGTGGGGGAGGAAGGGAAAGGAGAATGTTAGCCACTTTGAGACTCCTTAAAGGGAGTGAAAGGCAGGATATCAAATCCAAACTCTTCTTCTTCTTCTTCTTTTACACTGGCTGTGAAGGATGAGAATGTAGGTGACAAGTCTCTTAGTTGGCTAGCATTTGGGGGGGATAGGCTAGTGATTTTTATGGGCATATCTACAAGTCTAGCAGATTTAGTGTGCCATAAGCTTTCAAAGATGCATGGAGTGTTATCCTCAGTTGTCAGAGAGAGAGAGAAATTACAGAGAGAGAGAGACCTACAAAGAAAATTGTAAGCAGCGGGACCAAAAGGTCATGCAGTGAGAGATACAGTCTGACATTCTGTGACTGTGCCTCTTGCGTTTCGTGATCTTTTGGACCCACCGTTCACATTCACCCCACCCCACCCGCCAAATGAGAATGACACTTCATATATCTGCTTAAGTGAGCTTTAGTCTACAAAAGCTTATGTGACAATAAATCTGTTTTGCCTTTAAGGTGCCAGAAGACTCTGGCAGCTTTCACTTTGGGCTCTTACTGGAGAATAGCCACAGTGAGTTCCACTCGCCTTTTACAGAGCATCCGTTCAATGTCATTAACACAACACCACTTCTTGTCTCTACTCTCTCTCCCCCCCCCCCCAAATATCTCAGAAAATCCAACCTTTAAAACTTATCACTATCGTTGCTTCTTTGAATGCTGCCTTTCCATAGTAAACCATCTTCAAGGTGGCTCCTGGCATCAAAACATGTTGTGTAATTCACTAACAGAAGATGTAACAAATGTAGTCCTGTAAACAATAAACTAATGAAAGTATCTCACATTGAAAAATTAGACAATCAGCTGATGGAGGTGAAGTTACAGGGAATCAGGCAGAGGGCCTTCTTGGTAGTGGCACCCACTCCTCAGATGTCAAGGAGATAAGTAACTAGACAACCTGAAGCCAGCCCTGTATAGGGAAGTTTTTTAATGTTTTATTAGGTTTTTGTATATGTTGGAAGCTGCACATAGTGGCTGGAGCAGCCCAGTCAGATGAGGAGGGATTTACTTTTATTATTATTATGGACGCGGATGGCGCTGTGATATAAACCACTGAGCCTAGGTCTTGCCGATCAGAAGGTCGGCGGTTCGAATCCCCGCGACGGGGTGAGCTCCTCTTGCTCTGTCCCAGTTCCTGCCAACCTAGCAGTTCGAAAGCAGGCCACTGCAAGTAGATAAATAGGTACCACTGCGGTGGGAAGGTAAACGATATTTCTGTGTGCTCTGGTTTCTGTCACGGTGTCCCGTGGTGCCAGAAGTGGTTCAGTCATTCTGGCCACATGACCCGGAAAGCTGTCTGCAGACAGATGCCGGCTCACTCGGCCTGAAAGCGAGATTAGCGCCGCAACCCCATAGTCACTTTTGACTGAACTTAACCTTCCAGGGGTCCTTTACCTTACATCACCACCACCACCACCATCATCATCATCATCATCATCATCATTATTATTGGGTTGTGCTGTAAGACTCTTACCAGGTGTAATTCTGACCTTATTTTCTTTTGCCTTCATCTGCCTCCCCAATCTCATAGTCTGCAATTTCACACTAACATTTTTCTGTTGCCGCCACCCCGCTGTTTGTTATCTGTTCCAGCCTTTGAAAGTCACCGGCTTTCTGATTACAGTGCAAGCAGTCTCCTCCAGTCAGTAAACCAAATGATTTGAAACCTGATTTGCTTCGGTCCCTTCCAAATATGTAACTTTCTAAAAAAAAATGCCATGTGCGTAGCTCTTTGACTGCCCCCAGTTAGGAAACCACTGGAGTGAATATATATATATATATATATATATATATATATAGTGCATATTTAGTTTCACTTGCTCTGTACTTTTCCTGCTCTGCTTTTCAAGTCCTTTCCTGTCTGATTTTCAAAAACTGCATCTTTGGCATTTACCTTAAGACCAAGTAAATGAAATAAATGTTCCAAAGTAGCCAAAAGAAATTGGTGCCTGTCAGCTGCGCAGCCTCTGCATAAGTTAAACCGTTTAATTTTAGACGGGCTGCTATTTCTTTGTGTTGTCTAGCGTTTATAATGCTCAACATAAATCAATGGGTGGCTGGTGCCCTGTTCCCTCTGCCAGTTTGTGACGCTGCAGAAATCTTTATGGCCTTCAGTTTGACCTGGTCCACCCTCCCTTAAGGAAATCTCAGCACCTAAACACGACAGCAGCTTGCGACACAACAGCCTTATCTCTGCAACCAGCAAAGGTTTTCAGGGAAGGAAGCTGTGGTATTAGTTATTGTCACTTCAGTACCCATATAGCTGTGAGACAATGGCAGCTTTCCTGGAAACAACTATTTTCACTTTCTGCCAAGCTGAGGGAGGAATAGGACCTCTAAATACAAAGGGAAAGGGTTATAAACGAAATATTATGCAGCTAAATTGACACCATCTGCACACAAGCAGGTGGTATTTTCTGGCTTGGAGGAATCCTAAAGTTTGCAGAAATTAACCTCTCCCTTAAAAGGGGGGGGGGTCATTCTGAGTGCGGAAAACAGCTCATTGAGAACTGAATGTGCTCAATAACCATGGAGTGCTTTTATTTTTACGGGGGGGGGGCACATAGAAAATGGAGGGAGAAGTGGAATGGATAGTCCTGGAGGAGGGTGTGGTCTGACTGCCTGGAACAATGAACAAGAACACTCTTCGCTGCAACATTTTAATGCAGATCGTACTTGCGATGCCCTAAAATAGCAGGCTCTTAAGAGGGATGGAAAATTCTGCAATCACCATTTCTGTAATTGCCTTATATCAAGTGGTGCTAAGAGCTGCTGTTCACCTTGGGGACTCTGAATGGGGTGGATTAAGGATCCCAGACAAAATATGAAAGGTTTTTGTGGAGACGCAGAATCTCTTAAAATAAAACGGTGCCGTCTGCCAGGGCTGGCCTGCCTGAGATGATGGGCATGATGGTACCACTTATCTCGCCATTTCCATGTACAGGGTCCTATCAGGCTGGCAACTGAATCTTGCTTCATCACAGCTGCTGTGACAGCACCCCACAACCTCCTCGCTTGAGGGCAGTAGGCTAGCTTAGGGGGCCTAGGATGGGCCCCATGGCATAGAAGGCTCCATCCCCCAATATCTGCACCTGCATCACTTTGCCTCATACCCACAGGAGATGGGTTCCGCCCAACTTTGGGGGGCCCCCGTGCACATAATTGATGTCATGTGGCAGGAGGAGGTCTGATGGGGCTGGCCACTGGTGGGGCCCAGTAGGGCCTGTCATAGCCGGGGGGGCTGGCAAGGCCTGTCGTAGGCCAAGGAATATTGAGGGGGCCCATCTCTCTGCTTAAAATTTGGAGGGTCCTCAGGAAGAAGAAGTTCCCACCAGAGAGGGATGGCAGACCAAACTGATGGACTATGCGGAGATGGTGAAAATGACTGGGAAAATCAGAAACCAGGAAGAACAGAATTTCAATAAAGAATGGGGGGAATTTATAACTTGCCTTGGAGACCACTGTACACAGCGGAGCTCTTTAGCAGGATTTGAATCACACTTGTAATGTAACTAGGGATATATGGGATATTTAAAAATTGGAGTGACTTAAAATATGCAGCAGAAAAGGACTATCGACGGAACCCATGGAGGGGTGGGCGGGGAATCCAGAGATTTGGTTGAATCGTTGTTTATTTTTTCATAATTCATGATTTTGAATGTTAATTTTAATTTGTAAAACTAAATTACACACACACACACACACAGTGGTACCTCGGGTTACATACGTTTCAGGTTACATACGCTTCAGGTTACAGACTCCACTAACCCAGAAATAGTGCTTCAGGTTAAGAACTTTGCTTCAGGGTGAGAACAGAAATCGTGCTCCGGCGGCGCGGCAGCAGCAGGAGGCCCCATTAGCTAAAGTGGTGCTTCAGGTTAAGAACAGTTTCTGGTTAAGTACGGACCTTCGGAACGAATTAAGTACTTAACCCGAGGTACCATTGTACACACACACACACACACACACACACACACACACACACACATACAATTGGGGGATCCTCGGCCCTCCGGACAACATAGATCGCGCCCCCGCTAATAGCGGAGCCAACCCTACAGCCAAGCTCCTGCACAAATCGGAAGCCACAGAAGCCCTGTCAGACGTTCAGGTTCCAAAAATAGTTCACAAACCGGAGCACTCACTTCCTCGTTTTTGATGTTCTGGAGCCAAAATGTTTGGGAACTAAGCTGTTTGAACCACACGCACACACAACACAACACAACACAACACAACACAACACAACACATATAGACCCTGAAAAAACAGGCAAGTAACAAAGTAGGGAAAGTAATACCTCTTTTTAATACATATCTTTTTCATATTTCTCTAGTATATTATATTCCTTTAATAAGCATTTACATGGTGGTCAGCCTTTCATAACGGATTCTATTCTCTCCAGAAAATAGCTGTTCAAAGAAAAGGGCTGTGGAACTATTACTCTGTGCACATTAAGAGCATACAGAGCATATTAACACTTTTATCACGGATGGTTTCTATTTTCCAGTAATGTTCCTCTGCTTCTTTGCTGCACTCCACGGACTGTAAATGTCATCTTAAGTTGACATTTTAACTATAGGGTGCAGTCCGCTCTTTCTCTGGGCCCTGAAAGCTTCCTATTTTTTATTATGTCTCCCAAATTGCTGCTAGTGACTTGGAGTGATGTAGGAGGAGTTCTTTCCTGAAACACAGTATTTAACTTGCACCCTGAATATGCTTAATCGCTGCTCAGGTGAATATGCATTTTAACTGCAAATGCTAACAACTATTTATCAGTGCAACTCCTAAGAATAATTTGCATCTTAAAATAACTCATGAGATTATTATTTTTTAAGTATTTTTCAGCCAGGAACAAAATATCTATAAGCTGCACATATTTTTTGCATTGTTTCCCATTTTTTTATATCGTGGTCATAAGCCTGATACGAATACTAGATAGATCAGTGTACTTCTAATAAATTATCAATTGCATGGTAACCTATAGCTTGTCTTTGCAGCCAAGTGGGAGATCTGATTCCATTCCTATTCTATTAAGTCCAACAGGAGGGGGCTTTATTAATGAGGCAATGTGCTCTCCAGCTCAGGCGAGGAAGAGATTTCAAATTTTCGTTGTGTATCAGCAGGGGCTCAATTTAATAGGGAACATACATAACTGTTGGAACACAAAGCTGGCAATATAATAAGAGGACGCAGTGTGTATACAGAGGACTTGTACACTGTAGTGCTAAACATATATAATGGGAACAAGTTCCATAGGAAACTATGCGACACGTGGCCCGAGCATGTGGGCTATGCGCTGGAGGAAGCTGCAAACTCACACACTTCCCCCACTGAATGGCTGCATAGCTCAGTAGTAGAGCATCTTCCTTGCATGCAGAAAAGACCCAGATTCAATGCCTAACATTTCCTGGTAGGGGTGGGCAGTGGCATAGCATGGGTTACCAGTGCCCGGGGCCGCACAGAAGCAGGGTGGGAAGGAAATGAATGGAGTATGCATGCACACGCAACTGCCTAAGGTGTCCACATCACCCAGGAGATCACAGGTGCAGGGTTAAGAAGAGGCGTGTTGTCTGGAGAGGTCATTCCTGGTTCTCATTGAGAAGTTGTTTTCAGTGGAGCCCAGAGACGGAAGCATGTAGCTGTGTTGAGGTGGCGCCAGGTATTGAAATTTTGTGCCCGGGGCAACTGCCCCTGTGGCCCCCTTCCCCACGCCACACCACTGGGGCTGGGACTTTCCCTTGGCTGAAATCCTGAAGAACCATTACTAGTGTGCAGACCATTATGAGCTAGATGAACCCGTTGCCTGGACTCCATGTATGACTGTGTTCCACTGCACATGGAAGTTTTAGTGCATAGCGGGGCAGCCGGCATGATTCATCCATGAAAAGTGGGGCACAAATGTTGTTAGGCCCAAGCGTAAAGGCTGTGGTTCACATTAAGGTTCTGTACATAATGGAAGATGGTACAAGCCTGAGCCTTACTCTCGCCTGACTCTCTGTCCAGTCTAGAGGCCGCCCTACACGCAAACCAACCCTCGCATTCAAGTACAATCATACCTTGGTTGCCGAATGGAATCTGTTCCGGGAGTTGGTTCGACTTCCTAAAACATTTGACAACCAAGGTGCAGCTTCCGATTGGCTGCAGGAGCTTCCTGCACTCAATCAGAAGCCGCATTGGACGTTCGGCTTCCAAAGATTGTTCGCAAACTGGAACACTCACTTCCGGGTTTGTGGCGTTCGGGAGCCAAAAGATTCAAGTCACAAGGCGTTCAAGATCCAAAGTACAACTGTATGTGTCTTGTTCTGTAAGGCACTGTTGAGCAGAGTATGGAATGACTTGCCTTGATCTGTTATAGGGGTCTTCACTATTGAGATGGGAGGCAATTCTGATCTGCTTGCCAGCTGAACACCTAAAGGGTCAACATAGTTGCCCCAAAGTCATAGAATCATAGTTGAAAGGGATCCCATGGATCATCTAGTCCAAGGGTAGGCAAACTAAGGCCCGGGGGCCGGATCCAGCCCAATCGCCTTCTAAATCCAGCCCGCGGACGGTCCGGGAATCAGCGTGTTTTTTACATGAGTAGAATGTGTGCTTTTATTTAAAATGCATCTCTGGGTTATTTGTGGGGCACAGGAATTCGTTCATTCCCCCCAAAAAACAATATAGTCCGGCCCGCCACAAGCTCTGAGGGACAGTGGACAGGCCCCCTGCTGAAAAAGTTTGCTGACCCCTGATATTTTAGTCCAGCCCTCTGCAATGCAGGAATATATGCCCATACAGGGCTCAAACCTATGACTTTGACGTTATCAGCACCACGATCTCACCGACTGATCTCACCGGCAAGGCTCGGTACAACTAACCTCCTGGGATGCTATATAGATGTTTTCAAGCCCTATCTCAATTTCTGTCCGGCTGCATGCCGAGTTTTGATATTTCAGTGTGCTTCATTAGGTCCTGTTGCTTAAAAGTATTGACACTAGATCATTGTTCTTAGATTCACTCACAATGGCCCAGCAGGTGACCCCAAACTACACAGTGAGCATTATAGGCGAATCTAATTGTTCCTTTGCTCGGACAAACACTCATAACATTCGACTGTAATATTCCCTGAGCACTTTGGTTTCAGATGTTGTATGGTGCTTATTTTTAGCCCATTAAAAACTCTTCGGCAGGAAAGACATGAGTGCCGCTCCGATAATCCACGCTGCCTAATCGCACACACGGCCAAATAATCACAGAAAGTAGCTAGCCAAACTTTAAGTTTGGTAGCGACCTCAGGCTGCTAGCTTCCAAAATGTGCTGGCTTTTCTGTTTCCAATAGTCCATTTGCTGCCTTGCAGTGCTTTTGGCTGCCACAACTGAGTACTGGCCAAAGAGAAGCATTCTGTGTGCCAGTTGGATCACAAGAGGATAGCTGAATCCATGGGTGCTTGATTAAACTTTGCCACCCAGTGGCACCCATTTAATTTTGGCTTTGAGATACCCACAGATAAGTTGCGGCCAAATGAATTGCTCAGGACATTTCTGAGTTTCGTAATGGCAATGCCTAGAGGAATGGTTACCATAGCAGACCCTCCAAGTGTCCCTATTTTCCAGGGATGTCCCTAATTTAGAGAAGCCATCCCGGTTTCCAGTTTGATCCTGGAATGTCCTGCTTTTTCTTAGGATGTCCCTATTTTCATCGGAGAAATGTTGGAGGGCATGGTAGAGAAAACCAATAGTTGTTAATAGCTGTATTTCTGGTGTGGTTATTTATGGTATTTGGGTACCATGCCATTAAAAGGTGTGTTTTTTTAAGTTACATTGTCCCTAACACAGACCTTCCAAGGGTCCCTTTTTTCCAGGGACAGACTTTTAGAAGCCACCCTGGTTTCTGATTTGATCCCGGAATGTCCCACTTTTTCATTGGAGAAATGTTGGAGGGTGTGGAGTCATGCGACCCCTGAGCCTAGGAGATAAGTAACTAGACAACCTGTAGAAGTAGTAGTAGTAGTAATTTTTTGTTTATACCTTGCCCATCTGGCTGGACATCCCCAGCCACTCCCCAGCGGCTCCCAACAGAATATTAAAAATACGGTAAAACATCAAACATTAAAAACTTCCCTTAACAGAGTTGCCTGTTGGAAGCCACCCAGAGTGGCTGGGGCATCCCAATTAGATGGGCAGGGTTTAAATAATAAAATCACCATCACCATCATTGTTATGGAATAGGTTGTCCCTACACTGGTACCCCAGTATTGATGTATGGAAGTGAGAGCTGGACCATAAAGAAGGCTGATCGCTGAAGAATTGATGCTTTTGAATTATGGTGCTGGAGAAGACTCTTGAGAGTCCCATGGACTGCAAGAAGATCAAACGCATCCATTCTTAAGGAAATCAACCCTGAGTGCTCACTGGAAGGACAGATCCTGAAGCTGAGGCGCCAATGCTTTGGCCACCTCATGAGAAGAGAAGACTCCCTGGAAAAGACCCTGATGTTGGAAAAGATGGAGGGCACAAGGAGAAGGGGAAGACAGAGGACGAGATGGTGGGACAGTGTTCTCGAAGCTAGCAGCATGAGTTTGACCAAACTGCGGGAGGCAGTGGAAGTCAGGAGTGCCCGGCGTGCTCTGGTCCATGGGGTCACGAAGAATCGGACACGACTAAACGACTAAACAACAACAGTGGTACCTCTGGATACGAACCACCCCCTTTGCGAATGCTTCAGGTTATGCATGCGGCAAACACGGAAGTAAAGTAAAGGTTTCCGCCGACAACTCCTGCGCAGGAGTGGGCTACTCCCACCCATGCCTGTGCAGAACAGTGCACCTCTGGATGTGAATGTTTCAGGGTAAGAATGGACCCCCAGAACGAATTAAGTTCGTATCCAGAGGTACCACTGTATTTTCAGCGGATAAATGTTGGAGGGTATGCCAACACCAAGTGATGCATATATGAAAAGCTGCCCTCTGGGTGATCAATGCACTACTGCAGCCCATTGAACTTAAGAGTTTAGTGGAAGTAACTATTTTAGGAACAGAGACCCATACATTTGCAGAGAAGCTCTTTTCCGTCATCCTTAAATAAGATCCTGTCTCCCACAGAGACTGCTGTTTATCCATTTGAATGAATCTCGTCATTGTTTCCATGATCAACACACAAACCTCGTCTCTGTTCTGCACAGGAAAGCTTTTGAATCCAAGATTCTGGGGTGCGTGTTTTCTTTAAGCATTGAAGGGGCAAATCCTTCCTTGGCTCATTGAGCCTCGCCTCAGCAAGATTGCACAGAATTACATCTCCCTAGAATGGCTGATAGTTCACCAAAGATACTGCACAGTGTTTCAGAAAACTCAAAGGGGAATTTAGAAATGGTTAGGCTTCACGTTTTGGGTTTGTGAACTATTTCTCTAACACTTGAGCAAGTTGCAGCTGCTGCCCAGAGAGCTTGCTGGCGAAACGCGAGGCTGAGCTGTCCTGGCCGCTGCTGAAATTTCAGTAGCTGACATCACTTGGAGATTGCCTGAAGGCAAGAACCCGTTGTAAACAAGCTGTCAGGCTTAACTAGGATATCCTGTGAAAATGTCTTAAACAAACGAGCAGCCACTTGGAGCCTGGCTCAACGAAGCAGCTATTCCTGGAGAAGCCTTGCTTGAGCTTGCATGGCGATCTTAAGAGAAAATCCTGCTTTTTCAAGAGGCGCCACTAGGTTTTTCCAGCCAGAATTTTACATCCTAAATTGTACCCAGGTGGTTCTTCACCACCCTATAAAAGGATATCAGTATGATGGAGAACATGGAAGCCCAATGGCCACTGTGAACTAGGCAGCTGCAAGCACTGAATATTTTTTTATACCCAACCCTAATCACTTTAATTTTTATATTATTTTTTTTGGCTTTTCAACCGAGTGCTGCATTGCCTATTGGCGCACCAGCTGGGGGTTTCATGACAGTGGTGACCAATGACAGTGGTGACCACTGACCACTGGCAGCAGTGGGCACAAGTGACACCACTTAGCCATATTCAAGCATTCATTTCTCTTAGATTCCTTCCCCACACATCTGGCAAGATCTGCCCACTCCACCTGTCAGTCTCCATTTTAACAGTTGGCCATCATTTTTACAAAGTGGGAAGTCTTCTACTTCTGGAGGGTTCCCCTGTTATTTAGAAGCCTTCCATCATATCAAGGGATATAGCTTTTTTTCCCCCTTGGCATCTAATAATCAGCAATTTTGATGATGCTAGCAAATTAAAATTCGTTTCTCATCAAAGGGGCTTTTTTTTCTAGTGGCAATCCACAATATGGATTGAATGTACTTCCGTTTCTTAATACACATTTATTGGTTGTGTTATGTGGAACTAGGAGTGGAAATCTAATATACTAAGTCCTACTGCAATGTGCTCTACATGGGGCTACATTTGAAGCTGACCCGGAAACAACAATTAATCCAGAATGCGGCAGCTAGACTGGCTACTGGGAGTGGCCGCCGAGACCATATTAGACCAGTCCTGAAAGACCTACATTGGCTCCCAGTATGTTTCCAAGCAAAATTCAAAGTGTTGGTGCTGACCTTTAAAGCCCTAAATGGCCTTGGCCCAGTATACCCGAAGGAGCATCTCCACCCCCATCATTCTGCCCGGATGCTGAGGTCCAGCTCCGAGGGCCTTCTGGCAGTTCCCTCACTGCAAGAAGCGAGGTTACAAGGAACCAGGCAGAGGGCCTTCTCAATAGTGGCGCCCACCCTGTAGAACGCCCTCCCATCAGATGTCAAGGAAATAAACAACTATCTGACTTTTAGAAGACATCCAAAGGCAGCCCTGTTTAGGGAAGTTTTTAATGTTTGATGTTTTATCGCTTTATTATTAATAATAATAGTATTCTGTTGGGAGCTTCCCAGAGTGGCTGGGGTATAAATTTGTTGTTATTGTTGTTAAATTAAATAATTTAAAACACATGGACACAGAACAAGAACAAGTTGGGCTATACATCCTGCCGGAATTTTGGCTGAGCTGGGATTGGAACAGACTAAGAGCAGGGGTGGGGAATATTGTAGGACTGCAACTCTGACCATCCCTGACTATTGGCCATGCTGGTTGCAGCTGATGAGAGCTAGAGCCCAGTATCACCTGGAGAGCCAAATCTCCCATCCCTGACATAGAGCATAGAACCAACCTTTGATTGGTGGTGCCATCACTGGGGGCTGCCCAATAGGCATTGACCCATGGCAGAGCTGATTGGGTGGTAGGTCCCCATTTGTGAAGGCGCTCCTTAGTGAAGTGCATCTGTCTCCCTTACTGACTTCCAGGTATTTGATGGCTGAAAGGTACTGGGTGAAATTCAGTGTCACTCTGAGACAATCATCCCATCAGTGCAAGCTTGCCAGATGCAAAAAAAACTCCCCTCTCTTCCCCCAACACCCCCAAGCCATTTTTTTTTGGGGGGGGGATACAGGGAGGGAAGCCCTGTTGTGCAAGTAGAAGTCTTTGCTCAGGGCTTCAGCTCACAGGATTTGCTGAGTGTATCTCACCCATCATTCCTGGCACCACTGAAATCATTGGTTGAGAAAATGTACCGTATTTTTCGCCCTATAAGATGCACCAGACCATAAGACGCACCTAGTTTTTGGAGGAGGAAAACAAGAAAAAAAAATCCCAGAAGCCAGAACAGCAAGAGGGATCGCTGTGCAGCGAAAGCAGCGGTCCCTCTTGCTGTTCTGGCTTCTGGGATAGCTGCGCAGCCTGCATTCGCTCCATAAGATGCACAGACATTTCCCCTTACTTTTTAGGAGGGGAAAAGTGAGTCTTATAGAGCAAAAAATACGGTATTTAACCGTTTTTCAGAATGCTATTAACAGTGTTTTCAGTATTGATGTGTTTGTGGCCCTGGGCTCCTTTGGGAGGAGGAGGGGCAGGAAATAAGTTAATGAAATAATCATACCTCCCTACTGTGAGCTTATACATTGCACAGCTGGGTGGCTCTTTATAATCTTGCAAGAGCCTCAGAACTGCTTCTCGATGGCTGGACCTCAACCTTCTTCTGTAACATTTAATAGGTCTGGTTCTGTTATGAGTGCGCACCTGGACTCACATGTACGTTCATATACACAACTGCTGAGTGGTTTGGGATCTTTAGCTGGTGTTATGGCGTACGCTTGTTATGGACGTGTGTTAACATTATGCCCACAGGGTGCTCTCACAAAAAAATAAAGGACGTTTGGTTTATTAGATGAAATGGGAGTGACAGAATCTATAAAGATGCTGCTTTAGACAGCAAACTTAAATTCTAAGCAGGTAGCAAATTATGATACATACACACCTTGATTAAAGAGTAGAAGATTCCCTAACTGTTCTGAAAGGCTTACAAAAACGTGGGCATAAACTTGAAGTGAAGAGAAGTGGGGGGAGGAAAGTATACCTACTCTTTAAGTGAAGCAGAAATATGCTGAGTCCTGGGGAGCAGTGGGTAAGTGCTGTCCTGTTGCAGCTAACCAACTAACCTCGTGGTGCTGTGGTCTAAACCACTGAGCCTCTTGGGCTTGTCAATCATAAGGTTGGTGGTTCAAATCCCTGCAATGGAGTGAGCTCCCGTTGCTCTGTACCAGCTCCTGCCAACCTAGCTGTTCGAAAGCACGCCAGTGCAAGTAAATAAATAGGTACTGCTGTGGTGGGAAGGTAAACGGTGTTTCCGTGCGCTCTGGTTTTTGTCACAGTGTTCTGTTGCACCAGAAGCGGTTTGGTCATGCTGGCCACATGACCCAGAAAGCTGTCTGTGGACAAATGTCGACTCCTTCAGCCTGAAAGCAAGATGAGCACCGCAACCCCGTAGTCACCTTTGAGTAGACTTAACCATCCAGGGGTCCTTTACCTTTTCACCTTTACCTGTATATAATGCTTTTTTGTATAACTTTTTGCCAAGGTATGCCAGTGGAGAGGGGAGAGGCTGTAAAATGTGTCCGACAATTTGCACAATCCCTTCCAGACTTTCCTGCCTAGTTCTTACCTTGCCCATCTTTGGCTATCGTGTTCCTGATTGAAGCTAAAGACTTCAATAGTATCTGCACCTGCGCATCTCTGTTGGTGATCTGCCTTTACATCACCTTAACATTGTGGGGATGGATCTCACTGAGGAGTTTAGTATCATGTACAGTCGTATCTCGGTTTTTGAACAGCTCAGTTCTCGAATGTTTTGGTTCCCAAACGCCGCAAACCCGGAAGTGTGTGAGTGTTCCGGTTTGCGAACTATTTTTGGAAGCCAAACTCCCAACGGTGCTTCCGATTGGCTGCAGGAGCTTCCTGCAGCCAATCGGAAGCCACACTTTGGTTTCCAAACATTTTGGAAGTCGAATGGACTTCCGGAATATATTCCGTTCGACTTCCAAGGTATGACTGTACTTGAAAACTAAATTTGCATGGGTTTGTCTTCTGGTCATTTATGGGTCAACTCAGGCTATGCCCAAATGCCTTTCAGCAGGGGCTGGAATCTGGCTTGTTCCAGGATCACCAAAGCTCATCATGGAGGGTCTCATGTCATATTTGAGTTAATCTTAGACTTATGCCACGATCTATAAACCGTATCATAAATTCTGATTAATGCTGGACCTTGAAATGCTATAGCTGAGTGACGATACACTATATGAAATGCATTTTTTTTTTCCTCTCCGTGTTTCGCTCTTCTCATCTCAAATATGCCCTTTCCCCTTGTTCTTCCTGCAGGTATCCTTTAGGTACCACTGTAGATTATATAATGAATGGCGTCGGACCAATCAAAGAGTTATCCTCCTCATCCCAAAGTCTGTCAGCATCCCTTCAAACCAGCAGTCATTGCTGGGCCTGCATTCGGTCAAAAGGAACTCAAAAGAGACAATCGTTTAATTGTGATAATCATGAGCTGGGGCCATGAACTACATGCGGGGGTCTAATTCCATCCAAACCTGATAGTGGTTATTATGAAAAGACAAGACTCTTTACTCCGAAGAGAGGACACGACTGTTGGAATTGAAATCATGGATGCTGCAATCATATGATATTTGCTGAGCTGCCAAACCTGCTTAAACTTTAGCAGATACTGTATGAAATTCCTCAATCCCATGTTGATAGCTGCATCGCTAGGGATGCAACCCTTTTTTATTGTTGTTTAAAGATTATTAAACTATGATGGCAAACAATGCAAAACACGTCTGTGGCGGTATTTCTTTAAGTGGTTCGACAGGTTTCCTGCCGCATTCCTCCTCTCCCACCTACATTAAACAAGAAGAATAGGAGGATGTTGTGCTGCAATTGAACTTTAATAAGTGAAATGCCATTTGAAAAGAGAGAGAAGTATTGGTTTGACACACACAGCACATTGGTCTCATAAGAGACTTAAGATTTTCCGCTCAAGCCTCACAAAGACTGGCCAAATGTGCAAAAGAAAGTCTATTTACTGATCACCCTTTATTTGGTTAACATACATGGGAACAGGAGCTTCCCAATTACCGTATTTTTCTCTCTATAACACTCACATTTTTGTTTCCTAAAAAGTAAGGGGAAATGTCTGTGCGTGTTATTGAGCGAATGTGTGGTCCCTGGAGCAGACTGGCCCGAGTGCAGGGGCAAAAATCAGGCAAAAATCAGATCCCGCGTCACGGAGGGAAAGCTGTAGAGGAGGCTGCTGCTTTCCTGCATTCTGCCTCAGGGTCACCCCAAATTCACCATCAGATCACATAGCATGTCCATGGCTACAGCCTGCACCAAAAAAATCACGCACCCACTGTTGCCTGGGGCCACAATGGTGCAAAAACGTGGTTACAAAGCACAGATCCACATGGATTCTCAGGATTTTTGCATTGGGCTACCGCAAACTCACCGTCAAATCACATGTCTGTGGCCACAGCATGAAGCACAAAAATGATACATCCACTGTTTCATTCGGAATTTTTTTTCTTGTTTTCCTCCTCTAAAAACTATGTGCGTGTTATGGTCAGGTGCGTGTTAAAGAGCGAAAAATACGGTATTTTCAATGGCATATTTTCAAATTCTGCTCCTGGGTGCCTTTCCCCCGCTAATGGGGAAGAAGGTAGCCGCTGCTCAGGTATGGGGCTATAACTCCCACCATCTCTGACCATTGACCATGTTAGCTGCAGCTGATGAAAGCTGGGTGTCCAGCATCTGCCCTCCCCCGCTTTAAATGCTTAAAACCTGCAAATTAGGTAGCGATTAGCATAATCTGCCAAATGTTGGATGATCTGCTCCATGTGCTCCATGCAAGGTTAAAATATTTTGATTGGTTTCTTTAAAATTGTCATCTTAAGAGCAGAGAAAAACAAGGAAGAAAACCCTTATTTTGGCCATGCTAAAGATAATGGACGGGACGCGGGTGGCGCTGTGGTCTAAACCACTAAGCCTCTCAGGCTTGCCAATCGGGTCAAATCCCCATGATGGGGTGAGCTCCCATTGCTCAGTCCCAGGTTCTGCCAACCTAGCAGTTCAAAAGCATGCCAGTGCAAGTAGATAAATAGGTACCGCTCCGGCGGGAAGGTAAACGGCGTTTCCGTGCGCTGCTCAGGTTTCGGTGTTCCGTTGCACCAGAAGCAGCTTAGTCATGCTGGCCACATGACCCAGTAAAACTGTCTGCGGAGTGGACAAACGCCGGCTCCCTCGGCCTGTAAAGCGAGATGAGTGCTGCAACCCCATAGTCATTTTTGACTGGACTTAACTGTCAGGGGCCCTTTACCTTTAAAGATAATGGACTGGTTACTAACAGCAGAGTCTTGTACACATTTAGTCAGAAATAAGTCCTGTTGAGTTGAGACTTCTTTCCAGGAAAGTAGGAATAGGATTATAGCTAACCATGAATGCTGAGTTTGCAGAGAATAGGCAATGTATAGTACAGGCTTTACTAACCTCATGCCCTTCAGAAGCTTGAGCTACAGTTCCCACACCACCCAGCAATGTTAGCTGGGGCTGACAGTTGTACAGTGGTACCTCGAGGTAAGAACTTAATTCATTCTGGAGGTCCGTTCTTAAGCTGAAACTGTTCTTTACCTGAGGTACCACTTCAGCTAATGGGGCTGCCGCTGCCGCTGGGCGATTTCTGTTCTCATCCTGAAGCAAAGTTCTTAACCCGAGGTACTATTTCTGGGTTAGCAGAGTCTGTAACCTGAAGCGTCTGTAACCCGAGGTACCACTGTAGTCTAAAACATCCGATTTTGTATCTGACCGGAGGAAATTTCCTTGATGGATATACAGGAGATTCTGCATGTTTTTCCTATCGATCCCCTCCTTCTGGGATTCATAGCAGAACATCCTGGGGCATTACTCTTGAAGGCCAGAGTAATGTTGTAGCTTCATACCTCACGTATCAAACATATCAGTGCCGTAAATACTGGGGTAAATCTTGAGTGAGCCACGTTACATCAGAACAGAGTTTTGCCCTAGTTCTCCAGATTTATTTTGTAAGAGGAGTTTCTGCATACATAAAGGACTGCCTCATTAGACATGTTCTAGGAAGCCTGGGCCTGAGTTGCATAACAATCAAGTAAAGCTACAATTCTCTGCTGGATTTTCCGCTTGACAGGTAAATTTAGATGAGAGTATAAGAGACTGTACTTCTTCGTACCGGTGAGACTTCAGGTCTATTTGTAAACAAATGTTTACAGCAAGCTTTGTAATTGTGGCCAATTCCAATTTGGAATTCTTTTTTTTTAATTCCTGGGTTCTGGTACGCCTTGCTTACAACTGCCCCTTCCTAAAGAGAAAAAAAGATTTGTTTTATTCGTCCCCTTATCCATTTTAGAGTTAAGCTATCAAATGGACTTGCTTGTACTAACAATTATCGCTGGCGAGGCGGTGACATGTAGCTTATGTGCAATTTATTATCTTTTTCTAAGTCATGGCAAATATATAGGGGGCAAGCCCCACATTTGGCTTGTATTTCCTGTGCAGTTGTGGGGGGGCAAATGGAAGGGGATATGTAAAAAATATGGCTTATATTTCAGATGGAATAAGCAACTGTTATTTGGCAAAACAAAAACCCCCACGTAATTAAACTTAGAAGTTTGACCACCTGACTTTTTGAGCAAATGAATGTATTCTTATATAATCTTGAATACATTCAAAACAAGAGCACGGGTGCCCTTTAGATACTGCAGAATTCTTCGAAATGACAATCCAGTAAAAGCTACGATATTAGGACTTCAGTATTTCATTTTATTTCAGCAGTGCACCAGAGCCTGAGGTCCTTCACTCAAAACCCTAATTAAAATGGCCCCCCACTGCCCAATCTATACCTGCTTGGTATGTGAGCAACGAGTGCCAAAGCTCCCGAGGCTTATTCAAAGGATTAGCTCTGCAGCTTCATCATAGCACCTATGTGACTTAAGACTCCAGAGCCAAGGATTTATGCCTGCTCAGGCTTTTGGCACTGGAAGGCCTACTTATGCCTTATGCAGGGGTTTCTTACCCCTTGCCACAACACTGGTAGGAGGTGCCTAAGGGGGGCTTTCATGACAGAGCAGCACATAGATTGGCCCGCTGATTAGATTGTATACCTGAAGGAGCATCTGCACCTCGTTGTTCAGCCTGGACAATGAGGTCCAGCTCCGAGGGCCTCCTGGCGGTTTCCTCAGTGCAAGAAGTGAAGTTACAGGGAACCAGGCATAGGGCCTTCTCGGTAGTGGCACCCGCCCTGTGGAACACCCTGCCATCAGATGTCAAGGTGTAACTATACAACCTTTAGAAGACATCTGAAGGCAGCCCTGTATTGGGAAGTTTTTTATGTTTGAAAGTCACTCAGACTACTACCACTAATAATAAATAATATGCAGCAACAAACCTAAGTTCATTAAGCCCTGGTAGGCTCTCATATTCAGAGGATGAGTTGTGTTCGGGATCACCATGTATCCTAGTCTTCAAAGGAGTCTCTATTTTGAAGGATCCAAGTGTTGATGAGGAACTATAAGGCAGAACTGAAGATGCCCATGAAACATTTAACACATGCATAACAGACTGAGCAGAGACAGAAGCCACCTGGTGCCAGTCTTCCCCACTATGGCAAAATATAGTGTATTTTTACTTATAGTGGATTGGCACCTATAAATTAGCATGCACAAATTTTATGCAATTTTATTCTCCTTTTGAGAATGTGTGAAGTGGTCCTCTGGGTGTGTTTGGCCTAGTGAACCATAAATAGCGCAATGAACAAACTAGAAAGGGGTAAAATGCGTCATTCCAGTTTGTCGGTGCACAACCTAAACAGGGAAGACTCAAAAAGCCTGTCCATCTTCTTCGGACAGGAACATAAACTTCAAAGGCAAGTGTTGACCCATCAACCAACTTGCACCTGGGTAGAGAAAGCTCTCAGGGTTATACAATTTGAGAAACAACTTGCTATTGTTTAGTTAATGCAACTGAGAATCATGCAATTAAATACTTTAATGGGGGGGAATCATTTGCAAGGCATTTTTCAGGTTTTGCCGTTTCCTCATCTACCGAACTCAGGCGCAAAAATGCAAGATGGGGCAGCAAAGAGGAGAAGCATAAGGAAAGGATTTCCATCACTCCTTAGCAGCTGCCTGCGGCTCCCTAGGGACGGCAGCCTTGCAATGTGAGAATTCAGATATCAGCATTTTAGACATGTGATAAATCCATTTTTAACTTTCAGAATCCGAAAGGCCGATCTTAGTAGATACCAAAATCTTCACACTTTACAGTTTAATTGTAAGAGTACATTCAATAAGGAAAGCAAAGAGAAATATTTCTGTGTGGTTTTTATCCTAGAATAAAGCTGATCTAAGAAGTAGGTTTTACATTATTGCTTAGCTCAGCAGAAGGCAGAAAGAAGTGCTTCCCAAGCAGCAACTGTGTCACCAAGTGACAAAAAAAGTTATTCTAGGGTACCTTGCCATCTAACCAAGAGAAAATATTTAGCATTGGTAGCAAAGTTCTGATGTAAAATTGGATGAGGGAGTTTGTGATACTGTTGTAACATTTCGATCAATTTGCAGTCAGAAATTTAGTTTAATGGAAGTTCTAATACATACATTTGACGAGCAAGACAGTGGGACTTATTTCAAAGTATAGCTGCATTTGACTGTACCCCGAGTGCTTTCACTGAGAACAAAGAGGTTCAATAAGAAAGCTTTTTCACTACTCCAGTCTGGTAAATAACATTTCATGGTCCAGGAAAGCTAAGGGGACGACCAACATTATGTTAAGAGATGAACCCAGGGAGAAAGCAGAACCAAGCTTTCAACTTGGGCTATTGGTTTATGCATGAAGTTGCATTCTGTGAAGGATCGTTATTCAAGATGTAACAAACAGTAATCCAGTAACAGGTAGGCAGCCGTGTTGGTCTGCCATAGTCAAAACAAAATAAAAAAAAACTCCTTCCAGTAGCATCTTGGAGACCAACTAAGTTTGTTGTTGGTATGAGCTTTTGTGTGCATGCACACTTCTTCAGATACACTGAAACAGAAGTCACCAGACCCTTATATATAGTGAGAGGGTGGGGAGGGGTATTACTCAGAAGGGTGGTGGGAATTGGAGTTACGACTGCAATTGGACTTACAGGAAAAAGCAAGGAGTGAGATGGCTAAAAATAGCTTTATCGTGTATAATGAGATAAGAATCCAATGTCTCTGTTCAGACCAGGTCTCTCCATGGTTTTAAGTTTGGTAATAAGTTGCAATTCAGCAACTTCTCTTTCCAGTCTATTTCTGAAATTCTTCTGTAATGACAGCTACGTTGAGATTTGTATAGAATGTCCTGGGAGATTGAAGTGTTCTCCTACTGGTTTCTCTGTCTTGTGATTCCTGATGTCAGATTTATCCTTTGGCGTAGGGTTTGGCCTGTTTGTCCAATATAAACTTAGGGGAGGTGTGGCGATTATAGGGGAGGTTATAAGTGATTAACTTCTTTACAGAATGAACAAAGAAAAACAAGTCTAGAAACCTCGTAGCTTCAAAAAACACAAAATAGAAAGGTGATCAAAGAATGAAATGGTTGGGGAGCACATAAGTGTGTAATATAGTCACAGCAGGCAGAACAGTGTCTCAGATAAGACAACTTATTAGTAGAGCTATCTATGAAGGGTTCTGCATCACAGCTTTCTTCTTGGGAGATGTTTTGTAGCTCCCACCTCTCTATCATCTGACTACCGCCTATGTCTGGCTGTAACCTTGTACAAAAAGCAGACATATACAGAACTTGCCATTGCAATGCATTCAGACAGCAAAATAAAGTGGTAACGGGAATGTTATAAAATACAGGCATTCTTGTAAAATCTTAGCAGATACCACAATGCAGCGAACCTGCTGAGATATGAAGACTACACCTTATGTTGCAATGACAAGTCTAATTAACAATTTAGTATGAAAAAAATGGGGTTATGTTTAAGGACTTGCCAAATCCAAAAAAACTCGGAGTATCGTTAAGACAGCCCTGATATTTAATTGAGAGGGAAAGAGAGAATGCAAAACAACAACTACCTCTAGTACCTTATTAGAAAGAAAACAATTGTTTTGGGTCTATAGTCCAGGCAAATCTAAGCTACTCCGAGTAAAAAAAGCAGAGAAATATATGATTTTAAAAAGCAATAAGGCTTCCCTTGACGAACCAATTCTCTGTGCAAACAGCCTCCAGAGCAAAAGCCATGAAGCTAGATATTGTAAACATATCACAATGAGCCATTACTAGGCTTGGGCAAAACATTTGCTACAATTCACATATATAGTGAAATATAACATTGGAGCCTTCTCTAAATATTAGCCGCCACCACGTATCTGAAATTACTACTAAAACAAAAATGAAACTTCAATTTCAATAAATGTTTGTAAACCAGGATGGTGGTGGTTGCAAACAGCTTTTCACAGTAGCAGATTAACTTCCAACATAAAGTTATATAATATAGAGAGGCATTTCAAGGAAGAGGATCAGCGGTATTTAATACAGGTAAAAAGTTTGTGCCATCTGACAGATTCTCAGTAGAAAGCTATGCTTTTAAAAAGTTCATTTTCTATCCTGTGGTTTTTGTTACCATGTTAAATTCCAAAGCAACTTTGTGCCAGTTTTTGAAAGGCTTGCTTTTATACAAACTTGAGATTAAAAATTATACAGGTTATGATAAATTTATTCCTTGCAGCTGTAAAGGGAAATCTGTCCAGAACAAATGGAATTAAAAAGACAATGAAGAAGTTTGTTGCCTATTTCTTCGCAAGCTTCTTCTCCCAGCTACTGAACAAGATGCCAAGATTTGTCTAACAACAACAACAACAAAAAACTAGATAGAATTCAAACTATCATACGAAAAGCAAAAAATCTTTTTTTACAGCTAACAGGAACCAGCAGCCATCAACCTAATGAACACTTCCTAGTACTGTATACTATTTCAACACAAGCTTGATTTGGCGTGAAAATCCCTTTCCACTGACCCCCTTCCCTGTCCTACGTCATGCAGGGAGATCCACCGATTGTCTCAAGATGCTTTGCCAAAGCAGTAAGATCTGTACACCTTGACACTTAGCAAAAGTGCAAATCCTACTTCAGCCTTTGGTATAGAAGTTATTGACAAGCAGGGCTTCGGATTTCTCCCAAGAAAATGCCTTGCCCAGAACTAACCAAATCAGAACAGCCGAAGTTCACTTTTCTGGCTTGTCACCCAACCCAACAGGAAATTTCAAAAATAAGATGAGGCAGAGCTTGCCGACAACAGAAGATGTAACACTTTCTCCTCCAAAGGAAGAACATGTCTCATCACTGCATCTTTAGCTAGCATTCAAATACAATCGTACATTTAATTATTTCCTAATTGCACATCAAAGACACCCATCAGGATAGCTGATAAGAGGGACCATGGCTCGGTCAGTAGAACCTGAGACTCTTAAATCTGAGGGTCATGGGTTTGAGTCCCAAGGTGAGCGAAGAATTCCTGCATCACAGTGGGTTGGACAAGAGGGTTCTTGTGGTCCCTTCCAACTCTATGATTCTGAAAGGCTATGTCAGCTTCCCCAGCCTAGTACCCTCCAGAAGTTTTGGATTCAAACTTCCATCATCCCAAGTCAGCATGGATCTGCTGGCTGGAGCTGCAAGCTCAAAGCTTATGGAGGAAACAAAACTGGGAAAGGTCAATCTTGGTTGATATGTATTTTCCCCCAACTACATGTTCAACTCATCCAGTATCCTTAGTTATAACAGGAGAGGGACTGCCTGTATGTTAGATGAACTTGTACATAAATATGGGGGGGGGGGGGAGAGAGAGAGAGAAAATATGGCCTAGCGACTGCCTCTCTCTTTTAATCCTATTAATGTGCATACTGTCAAGTGACCTCTTGGCTTATCGTACTCTTTCTTCTACCATGGAAAAAGAAGGTATACTACTTTTGCCAAGATTCTCTCACAAACACAAGACACAGAATTAGGCAATTTATCCTATAAAGATCCTTTACATAACATTACACCATCTGATATTTTATGACACAGCAAAAAATGATAATTATCATTTTAATGATAATGATAATTATCAAATTAGATGCTAATCAACTGTCCCTTTCCTGGTGTCTTAACAGTACTGAAGAGAGCAAAAGATTGAACATGTAAGCAACTTTACTTCAGCTCCTCAGCACACAAAGTCTTTTATCTAGAATGATTTTCAAGGTATCCTTAAGCAAATCCCATTTTATTTTAATTTCCCATGACTCTATTACACTATTTTGATAAACTAGAAGAACAAATATGTCTACAAACCTGAATTTCATGGCTTCTTCTCAGAACTATTTAGCTAGAATACCAGCAAGGTGTAAATTGATGCAATTCCAGGATTCCAAATGGTTGTTCTCATCAGCCAAAAGAAATCCTATTTCTGTTACAGGACTAAACTTTAAATGGGGCATTAATTTTCATTAATATTTACCAACTTTCTTACACACTTCCCTGCCAAACAACATTACTCATACTGAATGAAAAGGTGAAGGAGGGTGGCCACTTTTAGGTCCTGTCATCAACATTACCTTTTTATTTCACACACCCTATGAGACACTTGTAGCCTATTTCAAACACATTATCAACCTGAGTTCAACACAGACTACTTTCCTCCCTCCTCAGCTTGAACCAAGCACCACCCAGTTTATCCTCTTTGGGGGGGATAAACAGTCCAAATCTTCACTTCACACATTAAAAGGTATTGTGGGGAAGGATAACAGAAGTGAAAGGGAAGTGTTCTGGGGTGTTGTTTCATTTCAACGACATTCATATCCTTAGGTAACAACTGTTGTAAGATATGAGAGCCAATAATGCATATGAATGTAGCATCTTTCTTGGACATTAAGAAGTATTAGACAATTTTAATTTCCAGTACTTCAGCAGAGCTCAAATGTTTACTTCTTGGGTTTGATACGGTGCTGTAATGAACCTTGCAAAAGTAGAAGTCAATTTTATCAGTGAATTGCCCTTTTCCTATCTTCAATGAACACTCCAATAGCAAGACTCCCATCTTGTGGCGGAATGGATCGTTGTAGAACATGAATCGCCAGAGAAAGCTTTTGGCTTTCATGGCATTTAGAATAGGTCATGTCTATTTCTGATTTCCGTACCCTTTCTCAAAATATGTATCGTTGAACATTCCTCTTCATGGCTGGAAGCCAATTTAGCTTGATTTTGTATCCTGGCAAAGGAACATTTCTGCTTGCAAAACATTTAAAACAATGCACCTACAAGCCAGAATATTTGTTTTTTTCACTTTCATTAACTGATAACAGTAACGAAAAAAGGCACATTCCACTTTCCCAATTATAACCAACTATATCAAGGCTTCTCTGTAGCCAACCTAAGTAGCTCTAATCAATCCAACTAATAACCAAGGGTTAACACCCACTCAATAAGGAAAAGGCAATCTGTAATAAGACCAATGAACAAAGGAAAAGAATCTATGAACAATAGAGATGGTTCCGAGATGCTGCTGACACAGCTGTAAGCACTGAATCTCTAGTTTGGTTGAGACATGGTAGATGCAGACAATGTAAGGTTGCCTAAAGCAGTGTTCCCCAACCTTGGGCCTCCAGCTGTTTTTGGACTACAATTCCCATCATCCTTGACCACTGGTCTTGCTAGCGAGGGATGATGGGAGTTGTAGTCCAAAAACAGCTGGAGGCCCAAGGTTGGGGAACACTGGCCTAAAGGACTAGAACTCCTCCTTTACCTACTTCACATATCAAACTTTTCTATTAGTGTTTTATTAGCATGAAAGAATAATTTCTTCTAAATATCAAATGCGGGTGGCCCTTTGCAGGGGTGAGGAATCCCTGGTCTACAGGTCAATTCTTGCTTGCCTTTAGAAAACAGCCTAAGGGGAGAAAGACATTGGAGGTTCTCATGTCTTGGAAGAGCAGGGAGGAGAAAGGGATCTCTCGGACCTTGAATTAAATTGGACGGTTTGCAAAGCAGAGGGATGGTCTCCCAAATATGCTCCAGGCTGGGTGCAAGGCACCTCCTTGCCTTGGAGAAAGGTGTGGGGAAATGCCCCTCAGAAGCATCCAGTCTACAAGAGACTTGACAAAAGCAGGAAGACTGCTCCCCATCTTGTTATAGGCTGGGTACAACATCAGGTGGTGAAACTCCAAACACACAAACACCCCCAGAAAAATCTAAGCAGTATTTTGTTGTGGTTACTGAAAGCTGATTGATGTTTTAAAGGTGCAAGTGACAAGCATATTGTAAAATGTTGAAGGCAAGTACAATTGGGATTGAGGACTGGAGTGATCATTCTGTGATATTATGGCAGTGGACAAAGCTGTATTGTAACTTTTGAATAAATGTTTAATAAAAATAAAGACAAGTACATAGCTAAAACGAATTGGTCTAAGCAGAAAAGGTACACCAGTCATTAAAGACAGTTTCTTTAAAGACCAATATGATGGTTCCACATATCATTTCTAAAGGAAAAGAGTAACCCCCCCCCCGCCAAAAAAAAATACAAGTCCCTTCTTAAGGTAACTTTTATTTGTTAATTTGACATGAAAAGGTATGCAGGTTACACTAGAATTTAAAAAACACACCTAACACATTATCATAAGCCTGATTTGTGGTAAAGTTTCTAAGTGAAGCAAAACTAGCAAAAGAATTTTATTGAATCCTTCATCCTTCTATTTACGATGCAATTGTTGGATAATGTTCTTTACAAATGTTCCAAGTAAAACTTGTATAACCTGATAGCTAAAATACAAAAGTTTTCAGTACAAAAGGTTTTGTTGAGTGCCCCTTTACTTCCCCTTCCAAAAAAAAAAATCTAATAATGTAAAAGGACAAAGAGTAGATGGCTAATCTAACTAACAAACCCCCCACACAGTAGTTTATTATTCTTAAATGAAGATATTAGAAAAGGACCAGCATAAAAATGAGGACTGTTTTTGAAAAACAGTACATTATTCAGTGTCAATATTTCACATTTCAAAATGCTATATATATGGGTTTCACTTACAAAAAGCTCCATCTCTGTGACAAATGAAATTAAGGCCAGACACAGCTTTAAAATTCACAAAAGGAAATACAAAAATATTGTGCTTCCAAGCAGGTTCTCCTCTGCAGGAAGGGATTAACATAACTGAGGATATACAGATGACGGGTTTACATGATTGCACAGCTTTTGTTGGCTGTTCGTGGGTCTCCCTGTTTTAAAGAGAGGAAAGACAGCTTTAATGAAGGTTAAAGTAGGGACATTTTAAGTATCTTTCAATAATTGTAGTTTGATGAACTGTTTTTAACAGTCTGCCTTCTTCACTGAGCTTTTTGTCACGGGAACTGCTTGTGGACAAATTCATGGGCACATGTTTTATCAGGCAGGAAACACTTTGAGCCAGGGGTGGAGAACATGTACTTTCTTCAGATATTGGTCACTCCCAATGCTCAGGGATGGAAACCTTTGAAGGGCTTGAGCAGGAGTTCATGTGCAAAGGATAACTTACCAGTACATTCTAAATTCATGGCTGATGAGCAAAGAGATCTTGCTCAGAGAGGAACCAAAACCACTGCTTTCCACAATATAGTGCCTTATTGGAAAGTCAAGTTTCAAAATGTAATGCTTGGTATAAAAGTGTAGGCTGCACAATGAGTTAAACAGAATATTGCCTGCCACAGCTCAAGGCCATGATTTTGATCTAGCGCAATGCAAGCCATGCATGTTTAAAGCTGTGATGAGCAATACAATTTAGTTTCAGCCCTTTTAGCCAGTGTTGGCCCACATGTTCTCTAGCACATCAGTGTCTCTGCAGCCATGAAATTCTCAAATTACCAATGAGAGCCTATGTTAGGGATAGGGAACCCATGGTCCTCCTGTTTGGACTACAACTCCCATCATCCCTGACCATTAAGTCATCCCGGCCGGGGCTGATGAAACTTACCCCAATAACATCTGGAGGGCTAGGTTCCCCACCTTTGGGCTCTGCTTGGGACTCACATAATGCTTACTTCATAGTAGCCACTAAAATTGCTACATCTTAAGACCTTTATATACACAGAAGGTTACTATGGACATAACTTTACTTCACTGTGGCAATATGAAAGAGTTGCAGAATTCTTCCAAATACCAATATTTTGATTTTTTTAAAACAATTACCTGGATTGTTCTCCTGCCAAGGTAACTACGGAAATAGTTTTATTTTCCATATCACTATTTAAGTTGCAGGGAGGGGGTGGCGCTGTGGTCTAAACCACTGAGTCTCTTGGGATTGCCAATCAGAAGGTCGGCAGTTCAAATGTGCATGACAGCGGTGAGCTCCTGTTGCTCTGTCCCAGCTCCTGCCAACCTAGCAGTTCGAAAGCATACCAGTGCGAGTAAGTTATAAGATACCTGCTGGTGGAATAGATCCTCTTCTTCTACAGCTTCAGCTGGTTCTTCATCTACTTCCTCCACCTCTTCAACTTCAAGTAAAGTTGTCTTGAAGACGGTGCTTCTCTGAGCAACTTCCTGTAACAAATGCAGCTGTTCAGTTATTCAATGCCTGCAACATTAAGGTAATGTTAAGCTATCTGGCATTTTTTAGTGACCATTTGCTGGATGTTAGTATGACTGTTGTCAATCTAGAATCTGACACAGACTGTACTAGTGGCATGTACCAGTACACTATATATCCAATCAAAAAGTACTGTTCCACTTTGGGGGCTATTCTCACTATACAAATTAGTTTGTGATGAGCGTAGGTTAGCCAGGTTTCCAACATTACCTCTCCCTGAGAGTTTTTCAGCACAACTTTCACATCTTTGCCAGTGCCCCAAGAGTTTTGGTTCTTCCAGATGAGGTCAGAAGGAGGACTGGCTGTTACTCCGGCATTAGCAGCCCATATCTGGGAAAGGGAAAGATACCTCAATCAGGATTAAAATACGTCTTCCAGAAAAGAATTATGCAAGCTTTATCTATAGCAATAGTTCTGGAAGCAAATAAATGGTGGAAGACCTAGACAAAAACATTCAGCTTAAAGGGATTGATCCATAATAACTGCATTTGTAATGGGTTAAATTTTCTTAGCTGAACTTTATAAAAAGCGATTTATAGAGCACCATACAAGTTGCACCCCATTTGCAATATCTGTAGATATTGTAGATATCTGCAGGGTGCCCTTCCAAAACAGACCCAGGACCCACAGCTTTCTGGAGAGTTCTGTAATTGCCATGGGTGCAGGTTAGATGGCTCACACCAGAGCTTTCCAAACTTTTCGCGCATGCATGCTCTATTCTGCCTCTCATGTTTAGTGGTGCCTAAGTGCAAAGTAGCATCACTCGCTAAGCAGGAGTTACTGTTTCCCTCAGAATACTGACACAGGAAAACTGGTGTTGGAAGGAGTGACAAACCCACCCATCTCCACCTTTTACATTTTGCTTCTAACCAGGCTCAGCACCAGAAAGCCTGGCAGTAGAAGAAACAGCCTAAGTCTGAGAGAAAAATACCGAGACTGGCACAGGGAAAAGGTTAAAAGCTCATTCTGTTCCAACCATATAAATATTCCACCACCATTTTCCTATTATTCCACCAAAGAGTTTTCAAGAGATGAATTTACTAGGATCATTGTGTGTAAACAACGTTCGCAACTCTTTAGGAAGCCACTGAAAGTCCTTAATAGAAAATGAAATACATACACCTAGATTGGAGCAGCAGCAGCAATTACCAAAGAACCCACGTTAGACCCAAAGCACGTTTCCAACACACTAATCCCAAGTTACATTTTGATATCTCAAAAAGTAGGTTTCACTTACTGTAACAGTCTGGCCTGCCTTCAGCACATATCTTGAGGTATATTTGTAAGTGACAGAAGAGTCTCCTATTTTCCTTATCATCTCCCAACCTCCCATTGGTTGGTCCTAAACAAAAGCAGGTGATGTTTTCATGTCAAGCCATTATGTACTTATTTCTGAACATTAAGACTAGTCTTATAAACCAGGTTGTTTTTATCCCCACCTGACCCCTTATGAACAACATTTGACACAGACAGGCTGCCCACCTGTCAATCACCTAACATCATCTTTTTTGCCTGCAGGGGTCTTCAGAAATCCCTGTGATCTTGCACAGCACATTGAAAAGGGCTTTGCCAACTGCTAGTGCCTGCAGGCATCCCTTTCAGTTAGTAAGGTTTTAACCTGCCCCCCCCAACCCATCATAAATGTCAAATGTAGGACAGGTGGCTTGGGACAAAATGCTCTGGTGGGCACGATTAAGACCACAGGCCAGAGTTACCCCACTTCGACTATATATGGTTACCTGGGAGGAAGTCCTGCTGAATTAAATGGGGCGTACTTCTGAATATCAATGTATAAGGTGTCACCACAGTGCACTTGCAAGTTATATGCATCTAACGTGTGCGCATTCAGCTTAGCAAAAATATTAATTAAAAATGGGGCAGAAAGAACTGGAGGGGCGAAGGCTTTGGCAGTTTGTTTTAACTAGATATGATTTTGGCTTTAGGCACTATCCCTGGAACGTCTAAGTAGCTGGCTTACCATATAAGTCATTATATACACTTGAATTAAGCCATTCAAAATACAGGGAGGATGGTGAAATAGATATGCCCCCTAACCTTTTCTATCAACTTGATCATTATGCAACCTTTATTGTTTCACCTGGGACACATCAGAAGAAGAAGAAGAAGAAGAAGAAGAAGAAGAAGAAGAAGAAGAAGAAGAAGAAGGGACTTTATTTGCGTAGCCGACAGGCCATAGCATCAAAGGACAAACACCGACAAAAATACATTACAAATATAGATACCATAAAATCTTATGACCTATTAAAACCCTAGGTAGAAGCTGGATTATCATTCATCAATGACCCTCTGTCCCATGGGCGGCGGCCTTTTCTCTGGTAGATTGTTCCAGGTCAGTTTAGTAAATAGACCAGCCAAATTGCAAGTTTATAAATATAAATATAACCTCGGAGGGATGGTCAGGACAGGGAGAAAGGTAATAATAACCAGATGCAGATAAATTAATAATCTCAGTACTTAAAACTTGGCAGGGGTAATAAAATAATAATAGTAAAACATAATAAGATCCTAGGCGAGGAATCCGGGTGACGACACTGATGTCAATCAGATAGCAGCTCTCAGTCTCATTGCTCTCTCGCTAAATTTGGCAACCTTCTCTGTTGTCGAGCTGTTCTGGTCGGCTAGGAGTGAGAACAATTTGGCTTCACAAGAGTGGCCCGGGATGGCAGATAGGAGCGGCGTGATGGTCTCGTCCCTGAGATCTTTATATAGGGAGCAAGACAAGAGAACGTGTGACACAGTCTCTACGTAGCCAGCTCCACAGGGGCAGAGCCGGTTCTCAAATGAATTTTTTTGATATCTACCTTCAAGAACAGCTGAGGGTAACATATTTAGTCTGGCCAGTGTGAAGGCCCGCCTGAGTTTTGGAATGGTTAAGGTAGACAAATAAGGTGCCCGAAAATCAAAGTGGGAGGGGGGCAGATAAGCGTACCAAGCACTAAATTTCTTGATATAGGCCAGATTATTCTGCTGCTCAATATCCTTCATGCGCTGGTCAATAATGTTTTTTGCCTTGGGGAGACCCATTTTCAGGAGATGCTGTGCTTGGAGGCCACATATAAGTAGTTTTTGATGCACTACTTTGGACCACCGACTTCTATGAGCATCTCGTGCTACTAGAGGTAGTAGTCCGGATGGGTTTAAATTTAAGCGAAGCCAATAGTTGAATGTTCTTAACCAGGTTCGGGTTTCGACGGAGAGGCCAGTCTCCAGCCATAGGGCCGCATTTGGTGTGCATGGTGGAATGGCTAGAATCTGTCTTAAGAATTTAGACTGGACCGTTTCAAGTGTGCGGCAATGATTTGGGACACATCTTGTAAGACCATTTAAGAGTTTTACACTCTTGATCCACTCTCAACTTTTGCAGGACAAGTCATCAGTCACAGGAGAACCTTTGTTTGTTGCTGCTGCTTCTTTCTCCGGTCATCCAGGGAAATGTCATTTACATTTTAACCACCTCATCTGATTATTCAGGTTTCCATACCTGCTCAGAAGTGTTTTTCAAGCGGATAAACTTCCCGTCTACATCTATTTCCTCAATGCAGATATTTCCAGTAGCAGAAGCTGAATGAGAGATGCTAACGCTACTACTGGCCTCAGATTCCTCAACATCAACCCTCTTCCTCTTTCCCCTGGTTGTGCGCACACTGCGGCTGGATGATGCCCGAGAGACTGTCACACGGGAAGATGGGCTGGGAGTAAGTTTCAATCTGTGGAAGGGGGGGAAAAAAGGAAACCCATCAACACACACTTTTCAAGTGTGCTTTCATCTCTCTCCTCAGGCAGCATGGATTAGTAACATGTTTTGTAAACTCTGATAATTACTTTGAGTATATTACCTGCAAGGTTGGATTTCAAGCAAGTATGTGCATTTTGTATTATTTCCCCACCATTTAGAGTGGGTGGGAAGAACCAGGGCTGGGACTAAGGGTTTTCAAGGGCAGGGTTGGCCTGGGAATGAGGGATTAAGTTTCCTTTAAAAATTATTATTATACTATTTCAGTTGGGAGTGCCCAGGGTGAAGAGCAACATTTAAATCAACCATTAAAACTTCAAGAGAAAATATTTACCTTGCAAAACACCAAGCGTAAGAGGAATAGTTTGGCTGGATATACCTATAAACCATAATTTAAGTGCCTTCTATTTCATAAGACATTATACCTGGAGAGATACTAGTGTTCACATTCAGCAACTGGGGAAAAGTTTTACACTTGACTGAGAAGCTCTTTCCATCATTCATCTCTAGTTGTCAAAACATTTTGCTCTTCACATGTAGCCAATATCCCTTCCCCTTCTTAAACATGGACTGCATGTGCCTGGAATAATTGGGCAGGTAGTTGGAGTACATAATCTTTAGGATAACTTCCATTCTCCTGTAAAATGACAACTATTTCTTACCTTTCTTCTTCACCTTCCAAGAGCTTTCTGTATGCACTGATCTCCATGTCAAGCGCCAATTTTACATCAAGGAGTTGTTCATAATCACTCAACTGCTGTTGCATTTGGTCTCTTATCTCTGCCATCTCTCTCTCTTTATCAGACAGTGCCCTGCGAAAGTTATCTCTTTCTTTAGCCAGGATATCCTCCAGTTCTTGCATCCTTTCTAGCCATTCTCTAGACTAAAAAAGAAAATAAAAAAATGCACAGACACCAACTTCAGGAATTTTAATTTCTAAAAGCCAATATTCAAAGACATAGAATGAATATGAAGAGCTATGCAAGTGTTACATTCCTGTTTTTAATACGAATTGCCTGTTGTGCAAGGTATTGTGTCTATTGCTTCATATTTAAAAGTGACAAAGCTGGTGTCTATGGTTGTGAATCTGTTTTGGGGGAAAAGCACAAAAAGAACACACACATGTACAGACACTTCCTATGTTGGGCAAGAATAAATCTAGCAAGTCACTGAACAATTGCAGAACTGGCTCATTACTGGAACACAGACAAGCTGCAGTACTTCTTATATTTTCTCATTTGCTAGCATATTACGCAAAGGGCAAGGGCATAGCTTAAGAAAGAGAATGGCATTAAGATGCAGCTGATGATAATCAGTGATGCTGTGCACACTGAACAGAAAATGGAAAGTGAACCAAAATAATCTCAATTTTGCAACCCATATAGTTCTGTAAATTAAGCAAGCTTGCATAAATGTCTGGGTTTTACTAGTTATAAGAGGGAGCTATGAAGGACCATTTTTATTTTACTAGTTATAAGAAGGGGCTATGGAGGACCCTGAAGACCTACCCAAGACACTGCAAATAATGTTTGGGCCCCTCCAATCTTCTGAGGCATCACTACATATCACTACTGTTTATCAATTTCACTCTCCTATCCTGACATGGTAAGAGAAATCAACCAGGCTCTGCTGAGTGAGATTGAGCCAAAGGCTTCTTCCTGGGACCAGAGCTATGGGGTGCTGGCGCGGGGATGAAAGTGTGTCATTTATTTTAACTCTGTATTTACAGGACAGAAGATGAGATCCCAAACCATCCTTGACCTCCCCTCACTGACTTCAAACCTTGAGAGGGGCTGCAGCACCAACTGACAGGCAAAAACAAACAAACAAATCCACCCCTCCCCAGTGCCAAGTTGGAGAGGAACAATATAGGAGTTTCTGTTTGCCCCTGAAGTGCTATGTTTCAAAGATGCAGCATAAGGTCAGGGAGAAGTCCCCACTCCTTTGGGCATGTCCTAGTGACAAGTTTTTGGTTGGCCAATAAAGTCACCCCAAATTTGGGTATTCCCTACAAACGTTCCAGCATATCTTCATAAACATAAGGGCCAAAAACACTGTTTATTATTTAAAAATTAGAAATGAAAGCTGAGAATCTCAGGAAACTGAATTCTATGCTCCAGCAGAATTATAGCACAAACACACAACTACAGCTGCGTGATCCAATTAATTCCTCTTGTCTAAAAAAACACCACTTGTTCATTTTCGGTAATCAGTACAATGGGGTTGGACTGAACAATAGTAAGAGTTTCATAAATCAAGAGGGGAACAAAAGGTGGAATTGACCCAAAAATGGACAACAAATTGGCCCAGTCTATTTCAAACGCAGGATTTTTTAAAAAAGAATAAAAAGATTAAAGTACAACACACACAACAGTAGCCCGGAAAACAACTGAACTACTTGTAATGTAATGTATAAAATATCTGAGAAGTACTTACCTGCTACTAAGGTGATAAAGACAGGACTGTGGAATCCCTTACCTCTTTCTGCAAATTAGCCAGTTGGGAAGAGAGGCTGTCAATGCGCATGCGACTTTCCATGAGTTCTTCTCTGACAGTGTTGGCTGCAGAGCTAGACATTTCAGAAGAGAGTCTGGCGTTCTCAAGCTGCAGGAAAACAAGCAGAACACACTCCACATTTGGTCTGCCAACAAATAGAGAAGCAAGTGCTTGTACTTTAAAATATCTGCAACGACGTTAAGTAAGGCACACATTGCGTGTAATACAGGAAACCTGTCATGCAGGCTTTTCTGAAAATCTGACAGCTAAGAACATATGTAATATTTCTCCGGGACAACCCCTCTAACCACAAAAAATATTCAGATTCTTTTATCCTTATTTTCCCCTTAGGCCACGTGCCATTTCCTCAACTCTTTTATCAACTAAATATGGAAGCATTTAATAAGCTAAGGAACTAAGATAGCAAATAATGTTCAAAGAAATGCAAGGATTTACTAGAAAAACCATCAAAGCGACCTTCTGAACTTATAGAATGGCTCCTCAATAACTTTCAACAATGATCCAAAACTGTTCAGAGTCATACAGCTACAAGTGAACTCAACTTAGTTGAAGGTAATGGTGTTGTTGCTTAATGCTTTTAAAAGAAAACAATCCACATCAGCTATGCTACAGTTGCAAGTTTTCCAATGCAATGAAGTGCAGCTTCACAAGACAGCACAAAGATCAACAGAGAGTATCTTAAGAATGCCTTCGGGGACTAGCTAAGTTTTAAGGCTACATATGAAGGAAAGAAACACAGTAAGCAGGAAATTCATTTTACTGCCAAATGACTCCGTCTTGGAAAAGCAACTACAGTCATACCTCATGTTACGTTTGCTTCAGGTTGAGCTTTTCAGGTTGCATCCTGCGGCGACCCAGAAGTACCAGAAAGGGTTACTTCCGGTTTTCGCCCCTCGTGCATGCGCAGACGCTCAAAATGCAGTCACGTGCAGAAGCAGCGAGTCGTGACCCGCACAGACGCAGGTTGCGTTCTGCTTATGTTGCAAGCGGGCCTCCGGAATGGATCCCGTTCGCAACCAGAGGTACCACTGTATTCACCATGTTAAGACCTTCAGGGTCTCCATAGAAGTAAATCTACAAATGTGTGCAGGAGTCTTTAGGTGCATAGCAAAGGCCCTTTCAGCTCAACTGCAACTAAGTAGGATGCACAAGACAAGGAAATGTGATAGCCTGGAATGTTGGCCAGATATGGAAGACTAGCAGTAACTTTGGCTGCACTGATTGGATAGCCTTAAATTGTGCGGGCCCACACTACCTTTTCTTAAGCAAGTGGTTTATGAACAGCTCATTCTGTACTAGATCAGTCAGGTACGGCACAGGGAAGCCTGCAGCCCCAGGTTGACTAAAAGAAAAAGCCCTGCTCTTCAAACATTCCAATTGTCTACAGTAACTCATCTTTAACATTAGTAAAGCTTTTCTGAAATGTTAACATGCACCCTTCTTGACTTGAATATATATTCCACTTTGCTTCTTTGCCCAGATTTAAAAAAAAATGTGTTGAGTTTTATTCACTACAGCTACACTAGTTCAAAATAAGTTTTGTTTTTAAAAGGAGCATTCACGTTAAAGGAAATTTCTATTTTGAATGTTAGTGTTTAACCCATAACTACCTATCAATCTCTAGAAGAAATGAAATTTAAGCTCACACCCAGAAACAGTTTCTATTTCAATTATTCAGACAAAGTTTTTGTAACGCAACTATCAGGATTTTATTATATGCAAGAGTAAAAATTAATACTTTGGCATGGTATGTCTCTTCAAGCTCATCCTTATACATTTTCACTTGCACATCATGCTGCTCTCTCATTTCTTGAAGCGCCTGAGCAAGTTTGTGCTCATAATCTATCCGACGCCCGGAGTCCACCTCAACAAGACGGGTCTCATGCTTTCTTCTTGTCTCATTGATTTCCTAAGGAGGAACAACATTACTTTTCAATAACACAATTTCACTAAGCAACGAAAAGCAAGGATGGCATATTAAATAAAGTATGACCCCATTGGCTTTCCAGCTAGATTGCAATTGCTTTGTGTACTGATAAGAAGGAAAGTCTCGCTTAAATAGGTTTCTTGGGGCTCAGCTTTTAAGAGAAATACTCCAAATATTTTTTTTGGGATATGCCACTTTTACGAGGATGCCCCCCCTCCAAATCTTCTTACTAAATGTGCTGCAATATATTACTGTTATGAGCTTGGGGATTAGAATGGGTATCCTCTTGGGATAGCTTCCAGTCTTAGGGTTCTTTATTTGTAAGACTGGATCTGAGAATATTGCTAAAAAGGTCAAACCAGTTCTTCTGTTAAGTAAACAGTCCTGGCCATGTCTCTTCAGCACCCCCTTTTGCCATGTAAGCTAGGGCAATGGGCTGGCACAGGAAATAGCTGGAGACGCTTCAGGTATAGAAAAAGGAGGGTATATCTCCTCCTTCACTGACTGGAAGCAACACTGAGACAGACAGGGATACAAGCACAAGAAACCCACAATCTTGGAGAGTCTGAAGTAAAGATGGAGAAATGTATTTGGTTTGCTTTTATAAACAACTGACCTTATACTCACTTCCCATACTTATACATGGATCAAAACACAATAATCCTTCTACTCAATTTTTTTACCAAAATGCATAAAACATGTATTTTAGGATAAATCACCTTTAGAAATACATACATTGAGACATAGCACACATCTAAATTTAAGTTCAAATCAAAACACCAATTTGTGTTGTTGTTTTTAAAATTGAAGTTTAGTGCTCACAGATCAGAAATAGACTGATCACTCTATCACTACTTGGAGGCAGACACAGAGACCTGATTTGAAGCCAGGGTGCACACTGGCTTGTCACTGCATAACATTACCTTAGACCCTGAACTATATTACCTCTTCATAAATATTTTTTCGGAACTCCAGGTCTTCAATCAAACTTTGACAGCGATTTTCAAGATCCACTTTCAGTAAAGTTTCATCCACGAGCTGCTTCTTAGCAGCAGCTAAAGCAGCTTCAAGCTTAAAAGAAATAATTAGAAATTAGCAAAAACACAATTCCAGCATAAAATAATTATCACAAGTAAAAACTAAGTGCCATCTGGCAAAGTTTTCATAAAGCTGGCCAATTATAGAATAAAGCACATTTGATGCACTGAAATTAAGTTCACTCTTCATTAAGTACTGCTCATTTACTGATCCACAATGTCTCACATACTGTTGTCTGGTTTATCATCATGGGAACAAGCAACGGCAAGTCTTGGAGCTTACACACTGCACCCCTTTGCCTGGCATAAAGAGCTGGGAGGTTTTTGCTTCAGTTCAAAACTAACATTAGGTAAGTGAACCCAGACAAGCCACAGTTAGTCTTAGCCAGTGTGAAAAATGCATATATAAACTAGGCACCAAATAGCTCCCCTTAAACCAAGGTTACACTCACCAAAATGGAATGTCTAGTTGCCATTTTGGGGCAAGACAGCTCTATAGTCTTATTGTTCAAATGGACTGACTGTTATTATCAGTTAAACATATGGCTAGTTCAGATGACGACTCTGGGCTAGGTCAAGAGCATTGAAAACTTAAAGAAGAAAAGTCACTTGATTCAGCAGCAGTCCACATATGTACTGGCCTATTCCAATCTCTTTTTCTTAATGGTGACTGTCCCTGCTCAGGGTGCACAGAAAAAGTAATTTGGTTCCAGAAATTCATTCTGATTGTGCAGATAACATACATCTAATTCAATTCTACAAGATGGGGTCTTAATGTGTGAAAGCAGCTCATTCAATGTTCCCCAGATGGTGGATATGCCAGGTGCTATGCTGGCGCCCAGGAACCTTCACGTGGTCGCAAGTGGTCAAAAGCCAGCTGCAAAATGCGCCTGGCACCTGGCTAATGTCAAATGCTGGTCTTAGCAATGATAGGCCAAAACAAGTAAATTTCAACCCATAGTTTAGGAAAACTGATCTGCTTCAAATAACCATAGTTAGGATTAACTAATTTACAGTCTGAACACAATGCTAAACTGTAGTTGATTTAAATCAAAGGTTAAAGGTTTTGATTGCCTCCTGGCTGCACCAAAACAGCTGAGGTGCGAGTGCATAAGATCTAGGCTACTGTACATTACAGTAACCATTATCATTACATCCAAACTAGGCTATTATGAGAAACTAAGTTGCTTCCTATGGTGTCACAAGTGCAATAGACTTCAGGTTGCACAACAGACTTCACCTTCCTTTCCCACCCCCCATTTAGCCTCCTGTTCACACCAAAATCTGCTCTGGTGTGCAGATCCCACCCTGTAATTTCTCAACACACTCACCAGTTTTGTTTTAATTAAAATAGTGAGCATTATTAACTACTCAACGAGCTGTAGCCACATTTGTAAGATGCTGTTGTTGCTTATTCCAAGCTGGCCTGAAGCACACTGTGTAGTAACTTATATATTTACCTGAGCAATCTGATCTTTTAAATCTTCAAGTTCCACCTCCAGGCTTTTCTTGTCACCAAGTGCTGTGGCAAGTGCAGCTTCTTTAGCATTCAGAGCAGCTTCAAACTCTCGAAGCTTAAGCATTGCTCCATTTAGATCAGATTCTTTTTTTGCATAGCTAAAAACAACAATAATAAAAAACAGAAAAACGTAGTTCAATAAGTTGCCTCAGATAATTTCTTCAATGCAAGATGAAACTTACAAAGAGCTGTATGACTATAGTTGGATTCCACTGGGTTGTGGGGAATGGAAAATCTTCTAAAAGACTGAAACTCTAGTGAGATGTAATTTACTTCATCCTTACAGTTCTTAATATATAAGCCATGTGAAGAGAAAAAAGCCTTATTCTGTGTAATCATTTCTAGTGAAGAACTAGTACAGTGGTACCTCGGGTTACAGACGCTTCAGGCTACAGACTTCACTAACCCAGAAATAGTACCTCGGGTTAAGAACTTTGCTTCAGGATGAGAACAGAAATTGCACAGCGATGGTGCAGCAGCAGCGGGAGGCCCCATTAGCTAAAGTGGTGCTTCAGATTAAGAACAGTTTCAGGTTAAGAACGGACCTCCAGAACAAATTGAGTTCTTAACCTGAGGTACCACTGTAACACTAAACTAATATTTTAGCATAATACATAGCTAGATTTTCATAAGTGATTAAGATTTTGCTGGCTGTATATAAACCAATCAACAACACGTAGCTATTTTTGCAGCGCAAGCACTTTATGACAGAACAGTGAAGAATAAGATTGCAGAGATGCTAAGATTAAGTATAGCCTCTATTTTATAGAGAAAAACCAAAGTGCAATATTAACTTGCTGAATGACTGTAGAACCTGAAGTTCAAGTATTTCAGCACACTCAACTGCTTTTAGCACCATCATAAAATTGTTATTGTGCAGCTGGGATACTAGCACTGTAAAAAGTAAAAGCCCAAAGCATATCTACAAAAAACTTTGAATTTGGTACAATCCAAATTATGTGCCAGGGAAAGCAGTTCTGTGAGCAGAATAAAATACATAAGCAGAACAAATTTGTACAATCTTGTCTGCTTTTCCTAGTCATGGGGAAAAGGCAAGCAGCTACTCAAGTTACTAAAACTCCACTCACAGCCACTGGAATAAATTTAATGGGTCTACGCTGAGTAAAATTTGGTTGGATATGACCTATAATTTTCTCTCTCCTTGCTGCACGTTCTTTGGTCCTACACAATCACAACATCTATAGAGCTCTTGGGTAGAAAACTTAGATGAAGAGTGATTTGATTTGAGGTCCTTTCAGGCCCCAGAAGGGAAGCTACCCCAACGTAAGTTGGTGGGCAGGCCTGCAGCAGAGACAAAAAAAACCCACAATTCTTCCCAATGCAAACACTGAGGTGGGCCTTCATAAGTTTTATAGGAAGCCAGCTTATGAAATCATCATCTTAATGAGAACATACTAGAGAGTTTCTATATGTAACAAGTACTTTTCCAAGCATTTGCTTATTTGCTTAAGTGTTGTACAACTGTGGCTTTTATGTATTTGTTTATTTATAAACTACTTCACAGCTAAAGCTATCAAAGCTGTGTAATGTTATAATGCAGTTCCTTATTGTGGGGTGCCATACCCCATAACTGGAATATCCATTGTTCTCCATACTGTCACCAAGATGAGTCTGGGCTACAGAGAAGAAACAGAAATTCCATTCTCAGCAAGGAAGGCGGTTTCCAAATACAATAGCTCAGGAACAGATTAGTCTGACCCAGAAGAGATAACAAAAGGTGGAACATACTAAGAACGCACACATTTATTCGTTTTTACCAGGAGCCTGGTTTAACTCTTGGGCAAAACTGAGTTTCTTTTCTTTTACTTACTATTACCTTTATGGGTTTCTAGAATACTGAGCAAGATGGTCTGGCTTAGTAAAGGGCACTTTCTGAGTCTCCTAGGTAAAAATGCAAGTAGTCTCAAACCCTTTGCCACAACACTATTCACAAAACATGAGCTTCAGGGCCACTACAGCCATTTCACCACAGCCAGGGCTTGCAATTCAATGGGCTAGACTGAATGTAAAGGAAGCAGGCAGCTGCTTGCCAAACAAACCAGTAGGGGTGCTAGGTTCACACATGCCACCGAGCCACTGTTCGGTACTAGGAAACCTCCAGTCTGGGGCCTAATTAGGGTTAGGTCTGCCAGGCCTCCCCATTGGGACCATGACATGATTTGGCTTGAACTATGCCCACCTGTTATCACCTGGCATCAGGCGCAGCACAGGTAATCCTGTGGGGCAAATTAATCACCAAACATCAGGAGTGCATTCGAAGGGCACTCTTGAGTCTTCCTTTGCTGCTGGTGGTATACTTCACTGCTTTTTTAAATTTGGCACCCAATTCAAAAAACAGTAAATTACTGTAATGTAGATGGTGATTTGTTCTCTCTTTCCTGGGAACCTAAGTTTGTTCCCCACCCCTACCCCATATATGGTTTTAAAAAGTGATAAGGCAGTAAAAAAATACAGTGAAAAGTAACTTAGTTTTAAGATTTCAAGCACAGCCTTTAAAAACGTATAGTACCTAATTATTACAGGCTGTAATATTCAGCATCAATGACCTTAAGAGAATAATATTGACTAGCTTTTCCTCTCTGCATTATTATTGTCCTTAGTTATCAATGGCTATTTACACCATCAGCTCAAGATGATGTACAATAAAACCAGCAAAAACACAGTTAAACACACAAAAACAGCAGATGTATTTAAATCAAAACAATACAAAATAGACACTCATGGCAGAGACCCAGTCACCCAGCTGGTAAATTCTCTGTTTCTAGAAAGCTCAGATCGTGTGCACCTATCTTATCTTGAAAAGAATGCCACTCTACATCCATGCCCTATTTGGGGGCGGGGCGGGGATATGCCAAGGAGTATCTGAAACATATTAAATTCATGAAAGTTCAAAAACTCTTGATTTAAGAGTACTGTGTTACACCAAACACGTGGGGCCAGCACATGACAAATTGGACAGTTTTCAGTAAATACTTGAAGTGACCCAGCTGCCTTACTTTGCCGTAACCATATGGCACATTTGGCAAATCACTGAAAAGCTTACAATTATAGTAGTTGTATGCTGAATCAGAGTAAATGACAGACAAGAGCTTCATCTACCTATAGTCTGATTTCATAAGCACAAGGATTCAAACACTGAAAATAATCATTGTGCCAACAGTACAACGGCCATGTGCAAAAGGGATGATTTGGATAATAGTCTGAATTGCAACTGAGGGAGAAACATTCATTTGAATCAGATTATACTAACTCTCCTATTGAGGTCCATACTTTAACACAGCAATATGGACTTGGGACAGCTGTTTCAACTATGTTTACCCTCTGAACAGTTGCCCTGTGCACCAGCTGAACTATACTTAACACTTGCTGAATCAATCAAGTCATTGTCTTAATAACAGGCCCATAGGGATGTAGATTTTCAATGCAATTTCATAAATATGCCTTTTTTAAAAAAGGAAGCAGGAAAGTAAGAATGAAAAAAACGTTCTTTCCTTAAAAGAAATCTTCTGTTCCTGGAACTGGATGATAGTAACAGGGGGGGAAAATTGTACAAGATTCTGTTCCTCTTAGCTGCTGGCAATCTTACTATGTAAGCTAAATGATTGACAGCTAATAGATACTGTACAACCTTTCATGTCTGCAGCTGTGTGCTTAAGAGTTTCTCTTGCGGCAATCCTCAACCTAGTAGTTCCAAAATATAGTCTATACACTTATTCACCACAGAACTTTCAAACACTACGGTATTGATTAATGTGAAATTGGCACTACATGCAGTATATTCTTTTTTAATTGTGTTCTAATTTATTTAACTGTTTTAAAACTTACTTTTCATCACATTTAAATAATATGAGGAAAATTAAGACACAAAGTCTGAAGATTACAGAAGCCCCTGTTACTGATATGAAGTCTAGTTTTCCACAATAATATTTAGATGGCAAAAGTACCATGCTTTACAATTTACTCTTAGGCAAGATTTCACAATCTTGCAAGCAATTTGAAACTGATGTATTTGGTTTCAGGTAATGCCACCCAATACAGATTTTACAAGCATCTGATTTGAGATTTACTAGCAAGCATTAAGTATTATACCACAGAACTTCACATATCCATTTCACTTTCCCAACCCTGTCAAACTTATTTTGACCATATTCAAAATCATGCAGTAGCAGCACAAGGAATGAAGCAAAGTTGAGGTAAAATTAACAAGCAGCTAGGTTTCTGTTTCCTACAGTAGAATGCACAAGGGTAATAGGCAATACACTTACCAAGGACACAAATCCATCCTATTTACTGCTATATGTATGCAGGCAACTCCCATTTACATGTGATCTATTTGTATGTGACTGCACACATGTGTGGTGCCGGGTATCCGGAAATAGGGAGCACACTCCTGGCTTGCAAGGAAACTCACCCCAGAGGATCTCATCGTGAACTGGAGGGGCAGCGGGGCTTTGTTGAACTGTTCAGCCTCACTGCCTAACAACTGACGTGCAGGCTGGGTTCGAAATTAGTAGGGTGCCAGGCACATTTCACGCCTAAAGGTTCTCCATTTGCGAGCACCTCAAAAAAGTCTGGGTGCCATTTTTTGCACCTGGCTTACACTAAAGGATTACTGAACTATATGTGCTTTGAAGCCTTGAAGTATACAATAAGGATAGACAATATGCTAAGGAGTTTAACAATAAAGAGTATTGTGTTTTGAAAACTGAAGCATGATACCAATTTTAGTATAAACACCAAATTAAACACGTATTAACAATTTCTGCTAAAAATGTGATATTAACAATGTGTCACTTATGTGAATTGCATATTAGTTCATGCTTATCAAAATAGTAAATAGAAAGTGTGGCCGACCCCCCCTCCCCCAAAATGGCCAATAGACATTTTGTTTTGGCATCCACAACCCAGGTTCCAGGAACCATTTGGCTCTTAGCTTTTCTATCCCAGTTTCTAACACTGTGTGCCAGGTAGCGCAGCAGCAGCCGCTTCCCAGTGCATCAGCTGAGCAAGCCCTGCTGCCCCTCCAGCTCACGCTGAGATCTTCTTTGGGTTCTTGGGACACGTCTGATGCTAGGAAGTGAGGCTGAGCAGCTCAATAAAGCCCCACTGCCCCTCCAGCTTGCGAGGAGATCCTTCCCAGAGCCCAAAGAGGTCCTCTTTGGGATCTCAGGTGGGTTTTCTCACGAGCCACTATGGTTCTCTAGGGTGCTCACCTGTATACAGTAATATCTCTTACAAGGGTTTTTCTCACTGGGTTGTTACTCATTTTAACAGCAGACGTTAAGTAGTTCACCCAGAACTGAGTGCTTATACAAGATTGTTCTTAACATTAATGGAGAAAGCAGCTCTCTATAATATTGTTTTTTCCCTTCTTAACTTCCAGAAAGCCAACCTGCTACTTAAAGTTGAATACAACCTTAAGAGATGTGTCAAAACACACCACCCAGAATTAGGAATCACAGATTTCTGCATTTTATCTGGCTATTAATATAAGCTAAAGTAAGAAGTAACAAAGGAACCAGTGATTATATTAAACTTAAGTATTATACTTACGTGTAAGTGCACATTTCACAGCTCAAACAGGAGTTACCACAGATGTACTTTAACCCAAGCCCTACTTCTAAATCACACAAAATTTGCTTCTAACTCAAAACATTTGCAAATAAATAAATAAATAAATAAATAAATAAAGTTTCAACTCGTTTTTGAGGTAGGAATACAATAACTCAACCACCATCCGATTAATTAGAACATGACATCTAAATACCCCACATGGGCTTGGAACTAGATAAACTGCTTTGCTTTTGCCAATCATGTACAAATCAGGCCTTAAGATGAGAAGCAGGGCCTGAGGATTTAAAACAAATAGATGAGAATCAAATTACTGGCACTTTAAGATATCCCTCCCACCCCCGGTTTCCAACCTTGTTTTCATTAATATGGAAAAGCCTGTTTATTAAAGGTTTAAGGGGGTAGTCTGCACAGAAATTCCTGTCCCTTCAAAAGATGCACATTTACTTTGATCTCAAAGTATTCCATTCACCATAATTATTCTAGCAATTTGCAAATCCAGCTTTTCAGTGGTAAGCTGGAGTTCCCAGAGAAATAGAATCCATATCAAGAGTTACACTATTCAGTCACTAGGCAGAAAACCACATCATATTTCTACTATAAGATGCTTCAGAGCTAGTTATGACAAGCGAACACATGCACAGCACTAGTTTATTTTCCCAGTTTTTTTAAAAAAGAATAAATGTAATTTAGAAAGCATACAACTTGAACAGAAGCAACAAGAAAAGGGGCAACAGTTAAGCACAATATTTCTCAACTTCATTCTGCTACAGATTTAACAAAGCTACTCTTTTTGGAATTGATTGACAAATGATGAAGTGCCTGGAGACACACAGTCAGGTCATGTATCCACAGCAGTGACCAGAGAAGAAATGACTGCTGGAGGAGCACAGAGAGAAGAGATGTCATGACGCATCTATAGCAGTGAAACCAGACACCTTCATCTGCCCCAGCTGCAATAAAACATGTCTCTCCTGTATTGATCTCTATCTCAAGACAGAAGGAATGAATGAGTTCATCCTCCTGAAATCATTTTTGGACCCATGCACTGCTTTTTCAAGTAACAGATTTTAGGGCAAAATCCAGCAGAGGCACCTGCTAACTTAAGGAAAGAGGCGGCATTTTTGCTGATTCCCTCTTCATCCCTCCTCTACACAGCAATTACCACAGGAGGGTCCCCCAAAACCATCTAGAACATTATTGGAGAGAATGCAGTGGACTGAGAACTAATAAAAAATCTCTTTAATTAGCGGACACTTCTGCTGGATTAAAAGCCATTTCACATGCATAATTCCCACACTTAATTTCACCCTTACAATTTAGCCCAGCTATACAAAGCCCTAGAAGTTACTGCTACATAGAAACCTAATTATGAAAAGAGCAAGGCAACAGAAACTCAGTAAAGATGGCCTCAAAATTTAAGAACCACCAAGCAATGGTTTTCACAAAAGCTGAACACCATAACTCCAACCAACTATTGTGGATTCTCCTATTCTACTGCCAACATATGAAAACGTAATTTTATCTCAAGCACTCTAATCAATTTGAAAGTGTCCAGCAAAAAATTAACGAGTGTGTAGCCAGATAGATGGTTCTCCATATTTATCCTTCATGACTCCATTACCACCACATACAGATTGATGGATGTGCAACGTATCTCCTAACACAAAAAGATACATACCTGGCTCTACAAGAGTGACAGCATCACCTTCTTTTCCTCACTGCAAGACAAAGTCCCTAAGCTGCAGCAGCTAGACACATTATTCTTCCTCTCAAATATTTATATATACTAATACACCTCACAAAACCAGAAGGCTGTTATCTGAGACTATTACTAATGTTTATAAGTAGCTTTTCCCAAGCTTTAAAACTTGCCCACCACAAATTATACCACAGCAAATGTTGCTGAGAAGGCACAATTAGTAAAACAGAGCTTTGAATGTGGTGGCAACAAAGCTTTGAACTCTAATTTATAGCATTAAAAAACCAGTTAGCAGTTCAAATGTGCAAGTTGAATCAAGAAAAGCATGCAAGCAGACACAAAGAAGGACGCCATAAGCATAACAGCAAAATGAACATAACTTTCTTCTTGAAGAAGCTTTTAGATCAGGGATCAAAGGCAGTCAGCAGGTAAGATGCAACCACTGCAGCAATTTTATCCAATTTAAATATGTGGACAGGGATGATCCAATAGTCACTGCATACATGGTACTTTCAAAAAGCTTTTACTATTGGGTCCCTTACCAAAGTGATCTTAACACATGGGATACGAGGACAGACCCTCTGATGGATCAGTAACTGGTTAAAGAACAAGAAGCAGAGTGTAGGCTTAAATGGACAGGATGTAAGAAGTGGGTCCCTCAAGGATCTGTATTGGAACCAGTACAGTCATACCTCGGGTTACAGCCCATTCAGGTTGCGGGTTTTTTTGGGTTATGGACCGCTGAAACCTGGAAGTACCAGAATGGGTTACTTCCGGGTTTCGGGAGTTGCGCATGCTCAGAAGCGCCGAATCGCAACCCGCATGTGCGCAGACACAGGTTGCGAACACTGCGGGTTGCGAATGTGCATCCCGCACGGATCACGTTCGAAACCCGAACGTCCACTCTACTTTATATATATTTTTTAAATTATGCAGTTGGGATGAGCAGTGAATTGACCAGGTTTTCTGATGACACCCAATTATTCAGAGAATTAAAAACATAAAGCCCACAAGGAGTTCCAATCATCATCTGAAGTGCTTCTTTGCTCCCTCCACAAGACACCTGGAGAGTGGCAACTGTTTGTGGGATGATCTCCACAGGGAGGCTCCCCTGGCACCAGAGTTAGAAATTAGAAGGGTGTCAGGAGCATTTTGCACCTAAAGATTCTCCATTTGTGAGCACCTCAAAAAGTCTGGGTGCCATTTCCCCCCCTGGCTGACACTCAAGGATTACTGAAATGTATGGAGCCTTGAAGTGTATCTTAAGGATAGACAATATGTTAAAGGAGTTTCACAATAAAGAGTAGTGTGTTTTGAAAACTGAAGCAATATTTTTATTGTAAACACCAAATTAAACATGTACTAACAATTTCTGCTAAAAATGTGGTATTAACAATGTGTCACTTATGTGAATTGCATATTAGTTCATGCTTATCAAAATAATAAATAAAAATTGTTGCCGACCCCCCCCCCCATGGCAACTAGACATTCTGTTTAGATGCCCACAAGCCAGATCCCAGAAGCCATTTGGCTCCTAGCTTTTCTATCCCAGTTTCTAACATTGCCTGGTGCCTTCATTACATATCGTTAGGCACCAGGCAAAAACATTCTACTTCTCCTAGGCCACTGGAGAGGCACATTTGCAGCACATTCTTTTCCTCAAAGAATTCTGGAACTGTAGTTTACTGCCCCCTCAGAGTTGTAATTCCAGGAGTACTGCCATAAGAATACAGAAGTTGGCCAACTTTGATGATGAAGTGAGCAAAAGATGATTACTTGGCATAGTTTTTCACTGTGAAATATACTACAAAAACTGCAAAACCTGAACCATTTTTTCAAGGTATCCAAAATTGTCTTAAATACAAAATTGTCCTAAATAAATTTTAAAAAGCTTTTAGAACATATAATTAAATACATCTCACACAATTTCACTTAAACGATTGCAACAGTACACTGCCAACCAACAAAGAAATGCAGAGCCTGGGAGGGGGATCAGAGAAGAGAACAGGAAAAATGGCAGGCAACAGGACTTCTAGGGCCTTTCCGCTCCCCCTCCACTACACCCATTCTGTTTCAGAATAAGATTGGGGGGCAGAGGTCTACAGGGAGAAAAGTCTCATTGTGTTCTCACCCCAAGTGTATGGCCACACACCACATTTGAACATGGTTAAAAAAAACCAGGGAATAGCACAAGTGGAAGCTTCCTAAGAAACAAATTTTGGATGCCATTAACAAAAAATAAAGCAACAGCAACAGCAAACTGACAGCACACAACTGTTAAAGGAAAGTTTTAATAGCACCCCTGAAAGCATTCCTTTGCAGAGCTCTGGAGGTGTATGAATCAAGCTTATCAGTGCAAGCAAGCACCTGCTCATTCCAAAGAAGTGAGGCCAGCCAGCAAAAGGAACATACCCAATACTAGAAAGCATACAAAATGGAAAAGGTTCCATGGAGTTATGAACCAAATTATTCACTGAGCACTGGAGAAAAGGAGCTATCTGCCTTCTCCCAAAGTTACACACGTTTCTTTAGGCAGGCAGCTCTGCAAAGCTCAAAAATGTAAACATGAACATAAACAGGAGTGATTTCAATTCTCACATGTATTGTTAATGCTTGACCAGGAATGCTCTTATCAAAATAGGAAATAAATTCATATTAAGCGCTTCTCTTTCAAGAACTGCATTTAAAATAAGTACCTATCTTGTTGCAATATATCTCATCGGGGTTTTTTTTCTAAAATCAACAAAAGCAAACACAGAAAAACTTCCCCTTCTATTTTAGCTCTAAAGTGGACTACCACTTTAGATAAGCTATTAAAAAAGTTAGCCAAATTGTGTAAGTTGACAACTTTGTAGATAAGTATCACATGTTAATAACCCATGTATTTAGATCAAATCTGAACATATGAAATGATGATGAAAACATGGCCCACCCCAGTGTCATACACCTCATACTGTCAGTTAGGCCGGAAACTGCTCTTAAGAAGAAACCTCCCAGCCCTCTTTTTCATTCATTCAAATATTACCACACTAGCTATAGCACATGGCAGCAGCTAGGGGAGTCAGACTAATATGCTCACTACTCGAGAAATGAATGGGAGGAAAGGGGAGGAGACAATAACACGCTCTCAAACCATGCCTGATTCTCATCTCTCAATGGAGTAAAATGTGGATTTTGAATCTGTTGTTAGCTCAAGCTTTGCCTTGTTTTAAAGTGAAGATTACAAAACATGCTCTTACTTTACTGCTCACCTTTACAAATAGAGCATAGAGAACATGCATGGACAGAAATACAAATAAATTAACAGAAGGAGCCAGAAAGGAGGAACCGAACATCATGCGGACCTCTATAAAACTGGATGAAAAGTGTTGCCGAGGGAAACACATGAATAAAGAGCTCTCTCACACCAAAATCTCTACGTAGATAGCATGATTCTAACTTCTGACATGGTATCTCCCCAAACATGAAAGTGAGGGGAAGTTATCAAACCCTCTTATGAAACGAGCTTCATGGAGGAGTTCCACGCTGACCTATATTAACTGCTTTGGGGGCACGCAAATCTAAGGTGGCCACCCCAACCAGGAGTAGAGAAGGCGTGAGGAAGTATGGTGTGGAGATTCCAAGGGACAGGGTGGGGTTGGAGGCAGGAAATGGAAGAGGGTCTATGACGTCAACATGCAAGCAGCGGAGTAAGACCCAGACCCTGGTCTCCCCAGCAGGCAGTCCGCTTCAGTCATGTGCTGCAATGTGAGAAGGGAGCTTCTTGGGGACCAAGAGAGGCCACATGCTCCTGGCCTGGTGACCCCCAGCCAGTGTTAGAAAGTGGGATATGAAAGCTAGGGGCTAAACGGCACCTTAAAACGAGGTTACAGGCGCAACAACGGAATGTCTGGGCACATGCTTTCTATAAGAATACAGTGCTGAAAATGAATGAACGGCAGCTAAAATATTATGTTCATTTTTCACCTGGTTTAGCCCACCCCCCTAATATCTTTAAGAGGGTCTCTTCTCCGGTCTTTGGAAGTGGGGAGGCAGGAAAAGCTCCTCTTTTCCTTCCACTCTGCAGTTTTAATCGGAAACCTAAGGCGCAGGCCCAGAGCTCAGAAACAGCACGCAAAACGCGCCCAGAACAATGGGAGTTTGGAACACCGAGTGCCAAATGGAGTGAAATATTTGGGGGGGGGAGCCCCGCCTCACACAATCACATGATGCTGTGCACGCGCAACATTTGAATGGCCATTAGCTTTGGGGAGGGGGACAGACCCTCTCACATATTTTATTGAGGGGGGGAGGGGGCTAGCCCTAGGAATTGACTCCTATGAACTCTTATTGAAGCCAAGAAGGGAAGAGAGATCGAGGGGGCCTCCGTCTCCTTGTCTGCCACTTACTTGCCCAGGAGCTGGTCGTGCTCGTTGCGGATCTTGCCCAGCTCGATCTGCAGTTTGGCTCTTTCCCGGGCCGTGTCGTCCAAGGCTCTCCGGGCATCGGCGAGCTCGGCTTCGTAGAGGGACTTGAGGCCGGTGAGCTCCCGGCCGCGCACCTCCTCTCGCTCGGTGACCTGGAGGTGGAGCGCGCTGTTCTCGATCTCCAGGCTGCGCACCTTGTCGATGTAGACGGCCAGGCGGTCGTTGAGCTCCCGCAGATCTTCCTTCTCTTGCAGGCGGCTGATGCGCGTGGGGCTCAGAGGGGTGCTCGCCGCGCTGCCCCGCGAGCGCTGCCCCGACGGCGTCGAGGCCATGGCCGCCACCGCCGCCGCCATGGCGCGCAAAAAACGCGCGGGGAAAGGGGGGGGGAGGGAAAGAAGCCCAAAGGGGGGAGGTAGGAGGGAAAAAAGAGCCCGAAAGGGGTTCAAAAGCGGAGAGCTTGGCAATGCAAAGGTTAAAAAAAGCACAGCGATCCTAAAAGCAAATTGCCAAACGAGCAGCGAGGCAGGGAGAGGGAAAAGTGAAGCGCGAAAGGAAACGAACCGAGGATGCAAATGAATGAATAAAGAAAAAAACCCGCGAGGGTGAGGAAGCGAGCGAGCGGGAAAAAAGGGAGAAGAGGGGGGGAGAGAGAGGAGGAGCGAAAAGAAAAGAAAGGCGGCTCTGCAGGTGCTTCGCTGAGGCGAAATGGATGGTCCAAGCAAATAAAAAAAGGGAGCGAGGAGAAGCGGCTCCTGCTCAGCTGGGACTGGGCGCCGCTGCAAGGAGCGGAGCCACCCGCCCGGCCAGCCTCGCGTATCCCGCCTCCGGCCGCTCCTCCCCGGGCAGAACACACAAAACAGGCGGGCTCTGCTCCGAACCAATATGGCCGTCGCGCGCTCGAGCGCCGGCCCTCCCTCTCTTCCCTTCCTCCTCCTCCTCCTCCGCTCGCCTATGCCCCCACCGCACGTGACCCGCGCTCAACCAATAGGGCGCCGAGCGGGGCTCTTCGCCGAGGTCTAGACGCTAAATTCAAAACCCTCAACTGCCGGCGAGGCAGCGGCGCGCGCGCGCTCACACACACACAAACACGCCCACCCACGGCTGAAACCCCCAAGTGCGCGTGCGCGGTTAGGCCTCCGACGTTCCTTTCTTCTCTCCCTCGCTCTCCGCCATCTCTTGTGGAGGAGGAGGAGGAGGCGGAGGAAAGGAGCGGGCGGACGGGCTGCTTGTTTATCGGGCCCTGGAGCGCTTGGAAGGAGCCGCTGTGTTGTTTTTCTTTCCCCTCGCACACGCATTTGTCCTTCCTGGCTATCTGTGAGGCCTCGCGGCGTGAAACTTCCCCTAGCCGCTGTTAAGCGGGCTGCCCAGCATCCTCTTCCGTCCGGTCTGTTTGAACGCGCGGACCGTTGGCTTTCGGCGGGAAAACCCTGAGGGGAACCGACGGGGCTGCGTTGGCCAGCTCAGGGTGGCGTCCAAGATGCGGGGATGGGAAGGCCAAGGTTGTGAAACAGGCGGGCTCAGCCCTGCCGTTGAGGAGACAGGTGAGCGCTTCAGGCGCCCCGTCGAAAGGGTCTCGTCCCGTTTTGATGGATACAATAATGGAACACTGAATGGTTTAGTTTTTGTAAAATATGCTGGGATTTATGATATCCAAAATGAATTATGGAAAGAGAAGAAGGGAAGTCAATGATTTTAAGGATGTTTAAATGAGTATTTTAAATGGCAAAACTGGAAATTTGTGTTTGTGTGTATGTACGTCTGTGTGTGTATACACACACATATATACAGTGTATATGTGTATGTGTATATATATAAATATGCAGGCACCCGAGAAGTGGAATGAAGAAATATTCCCGGCAACAAGGGCATTGGCAGGATTATTGTAATAACCAGCAGTTTCATAAGAGTAAATAGTTAAAGTCAATGAATAAAAGAAGTTAATTTAGAATGGGCAGGAAATGATAAAATAAATTAAGGAACAGCACAAAGAGGAAGAAGCAAGTCAGGTTTTGAGATGTTAAAATGACAGTAAAACTATTGAAATAACTGAAAATCATTAATATAAAAAATAATGATAAAGTAACTTGGCCGCACACCTCTCCATTGACAGGGATGCCTTTTGCTGCTCTCTGTCTTGTTAGTTCTTACGTTTGTACACTTCCCTTCAGCTGAACCTCACAGGGCAGTTCACAACATAAAGAAAATGAAAACATATTTGACTGTCGCAGTGCTAACTGGCCTTTAAATCTGCGCTCCAAGGTTTGAGGAGGAAAAGGGGAGTCTTCTTTAAAAAGGCCTGCCTTTTCTCCCCAAATAAATTCAGATTACATGTATTCAGATTTAGGAAATTCTGTGAAGGGAGTGCCTCCCCGCCTGTCCTACCTTGCCAGGAAAGTGGGAGCAAGTGGCTGTTTTGTTACAGCCTGCCAGGTCCTCTGCCCCTTGTAAATATGTACTCCCATTTCTGCGAAGCTACAACTTTTCCCTTGCTTCAGCGAAGAGAGGCCTCCTTTCTGCAACAGGTGGAGTTTTCTTGGCATGTCGCTTGGAGGCAATGGACACAAGATTTATAAGACAATGCTGAGCAGATCTCAACGTTGTATCTCCTGTAAGGAAAACAAAAACTCATTGGCAGGTTCTCTTCCGATAAAAAAATATGCAATTCTGAAGAGAGGCTGGTAAGCCACTGCTAACATTATTTGTCAACAGCTGTCCTGTACACATGACATGCAGTGGACGCTCGGGTTGTAAATGTGATCCAGGCGGGATGCACATTTGCAACTCACAGTGTTCAGAACCCCCAGTGGCGTGTCTGCACACACGGGGGTTGCGATTTGGTGCTTCTGCGCATGCACAAAGCGCAATTTAGCACTTCTGCGCATGCATGACTGCCGAAACCCAGAAGTAACCCATTCCGGTACTTCTGGGTTTTGGCAGGTCCGTAACCCCAAAAAAACGCAACCTGAAGCGTCTGTAACCCAAGGTATGACTATAGGAAAGCTGGACTCTGATCTCTTGTGCACCTTTCCTTGGAGACTAAAAACCAAGAGAGAGAGAAATATATTATCGTGGGATAATATGTGTGGCAGCCTCTGAAGACGGTTGGGAAGCTTCAGCAAATGCAGAATTCAGAGGCCCAGTTGCTCACCGAAGCAAGACAGTTTAAGCCATCCTGGTTTGACTGCACTGGTAGCCAATTAGTTTCTGGGTCCAATTCAAAGTGCTGGCTTTTACCTATAAAGCCTTAAATGGCTCAGGACTGCAATACCTCAAGGATCTCCTCTCATATGAATCAACCTGGACTCAGCAATCACCATCTGAGGCCCATTTTTGTGTGCTCCAGGAGAGGGCCAGAGGGTTGCAACATAAGAACAGGCCTTTTCTGCAGTGGCTCTCCATTTGCGGTATGTTCTCTTCACGGTGGCTCATCTACCGCCTTCATTATCTTTAGGTGCAAAAACATTCCCCGTCTCCCAGGCCTTGACTAATTACTATTGCAAAAAATTAAGTTGTGCATTAGATTTGATGGCACGTTTACATTTGCCAGCGAAAACGTTTTCGGTTTTGAAAATTTAGGTGTGCATTAGATTTGATGGCACATTGAACTCGAGTAAATACGCTAAATCATGGGATGATTAGGGAGGCAGGAGAGGATATATTATTTAATAATATCCTTCCAAACTTGTGCTAGCAAGTCCCATATTCTAGCAGAGTTCCAAACATCCCCCTTTTTAGATTACGCAGTGATCAGCTTGTTGCTGACTCATCTGAGTCCTACTACAATATTAAAGATGCATTCCTGGTAAAATCCCTTGCCTTTCCCTCTTAAAAAGAATAAGAACAAGAATCTGATTAACGTTAATATAAGAAATAATTTACTCACAGATTCATTCAGGTTCACAGACATATCCCTGAAGGCAGACTTAGGTTACTTAACAACTAGAACTATTCCATAAAGAAGTTAGTCCCAAGTGACTGTATCCAAGCATACAGAAGCATCCAAAATGGAGAACACACACACTGATCATAATGTGGAGGCCGTGTGCTCCTCCATGCTAGTACAACAGACCATACCCTCTTCAAGTCACATGTCTACTGTAGAAATGTTGTACTTGACTGCAGTTTTACATCCCACGAATAATTATGTTTTTTTTAAACTGGATGGGGTGTTTTTGTTTGTTGCTATGGTATGTATTTTTATGTTTTTATATTGCAAGCAGCTCTGCAATTTTTAGGTGAAGGGTGTTATAGAAATTTAATAAATAATAATAAAGATTTTAACTGGGTTTGAATTGGCACTCTAGCAATCCATGGGGTCAGAGGGTAGAGCAGCAGTGGGGAACCTGGGGCTCTTTAGGTGTTGGCCCCAGCCACCATAGTCATTGGTCAAGAGTGATGGGAGCTGCAGTCTTAACTACATCTCAGGAGGGCCAGAGATTCCCATCCCTTGGGGTAAAGCATAACCCCAGTACTGTATGTATAAAAGACTACGGTACATATACAAAAAGGTAACTGAAACAAATCACTTGTTTTATTGATGCATAATGCATCATTCAGAAACTAATGTTACAAATTTGATGGACTTTGAAAGGAAATGTAGCAACATAGAGGAAATGGCAGGCAGCTTATTTAGAAAATGATACAGATTAAGAATTACATAATTGCACTTGCAAAGTAATGCAGGGTAAACTGAATAGACATAAGGCCATGTCTACATTATGGTCTTAAAATACAGTCAAGTTCTTTTTTTCAATTCATACTGAATCTAGTTTGGGTTAAAATTAATCAAAACAATATTTCATGAGACAGGAGAGATATGGCTAATATTCTATGTACTATGCTTTTCCTTATCATAACTGAAAATTTTGAAGCTCTTTTGAAGTTCCTATTTTAGCATACAGAGTTTTCAAAAAGTATTTCTAAGTTTCCTGACATTTTGAGATAAAGTACTTCTAAAAGTGGGACGCAGGTGGCGCTGTGGGTTAAAGCCTCAGCACCTAGGACTTGCCGATCGAAAGGTCGGCGGTTCGAATCCCTGCGGCGGGGTGCGCTCCTGTCGTTCAGTCCCAGCGCCTGCCAACCTAGCAGTTCGAAAGCACCCCCGGGTGCAAGTAGATAAATAGGGACCGCTTACTAGCGGGAAGGTAAACGGTGTTCCGTGTGCTGCGCTGGCTTGCCAGAGCAGCGATGTCACGCTGGCCACGTGACCCGGAAGTGTCTGCGGACAGCACTGGCTCCCGGCCTATAGAGTGAGATGAGCGCACAACCCTAGAGTCTGGCAAGACTGGCCCGTACGGGCAGGGGTACCTTTTACCTTACTTCTAAAAGTCAGATTGTTGTTTATTTCTTTTGACATCTGATGGGAGGGCGTTCCATGGGGTGGACACCTCCACTGAGCAGGCCCTCTGCTTGGTCACCTGTAACCTCACTTCGCACAGTGAGGGAACCACCAGAAGGCCTTTGGAGCTGGACCTCAGTGTCCGGGCTGAACGATGGGGGTGGAGATACTCCTTCAGGTATACTGGGCCGAGGCCATTTAGGGTTTTAAAGTTCAGCACCAACACTTTGAATTGTGCTCTGAAACGTACTGGGAGCCAATGTAAGTCTCCCTACATTGGAAGAGGTGGTAATCCTTTGTTCCTTATTCACACTGCTCCCAATAAATCTAGCTTTCCATTTTTGACTCACCACACACTGATTTGGTAAACTTCCTCTTTCATCTGTTAGTCATCAGTGCAAACCAACTTCCCCTCACAAGCACTAATCCTGATCTCAAACTATCTAAATCTCAGTATTAGAACCTCAGGAGAACTGTGGCAACCCACATTCTGCACCTAGGAATGTTTATTTGGAAGTAGTCCCACTGAGTTCAAGAGTGCTTTTTCAAGGAAACATGGACAGAAATATATAGTCTTTAACATTTGCTAGAAATCTAAAGTACATGTGGAGTGGTAAAATCTGCAGATAAAATGAAGCCAGGAAGCATTGGTTATAGAGAAAAATCAGGAAATTATACGAGATTAACTGTATCTTCTCATGTTCTGAAGTAATAGAAATGGAATGTAATTCATAAGTAAATATCTCTGGAGGCAAATGACTGTACAACTAGGCACTGTGAGTGCAGGAGCAAAGGATAGCAATTTAGCAAGGCCAAAGCACAGCAGGTCCAAAAGCAAGAGTCATGATCCCTTAAAGAGAGATAATATACAAGTGTTTATATGCTAATGCTAGAAGCCTCTGAGCCTAGATAGGTGAAACAGAGTGCTTAGTCTTAGAGGACTGCATTGATATATTAGGCATAATGCAAAACTGGAGGAAGAGAGAAAACCAGTGGGACATTGTTATATCTGGATACAAATGCTATAGGAAGGTCAGAGAAGAATGTACTGGAGCTGGTATCATTCTGTATGTTAAAGAGGTCATTGACCAAGTCCAACATGCTAGAAATTCCAAAAGGGATAGACTCCTCCACAGAAACATTGTGGGTGATGAACAAGGCCCTAAGAATAATATAGTACAGGAGGTGTGCTATCGTCCCACTGATGAAAATGCTCAAGGAAATATTAGGATGAAGAATGAAATCAAGGAAGCATCCATAAGAAGAAATGTTGATTATGTTAGTAATGGGCTATTAGAACTAGCCTCGCATAGATTGGCTACATATGTGTTCCAGTCACAACTAAAAGGAAAAATTTCTAGATACCCTAATATGACTCTGCCCTAGAACAGTTGCTCATGGAACTGATCGGAGGGTTGGTGACCCTAGAATCTGGCACAAGGTATAAGAAGTGATGTTAAGCCAGTTGGAAGCAGTAGCCATAGTGCTATTAAATGAAATATTCATGTACATGATGAATTGCCAAGAAAAGCCAGCATGGTCAAATCTGAATCAAAAGAGGAAACTACCCCCCCACACACACACACACAAGCAGATGAATGTTAAAAAAGAATTTGAAAGACAAAGGCTTTTAACAGTGAGTCCGTAAGTGGCTGTGGAGGCCAGTTCTGGATCCACACGTCCTTCCACAGTGGGGACATAGGTTTCCAAGCAGGAGTTGATCATGGTGAGAGTTTACCAAGCGTGCCTTCCTCTTGGCACATTTCTCCCTTTTGTCCTGCGTTTCAGCGTCTTCAAAGTCCACAACACCTTTGGTCAAGGCTGTTCTCCAACTGGAGTGCTCGCAGGCCAGTGTTTCCCAGTTTCCAGTGTTTATACTACATTTTTAAAGATTTGCCTTGAGAGAGTCTTTAAACCTCTTTTGTTGCCCACCCACATTACACTTTCCATGTTTAAATTCTGAATTTACAAATTTACATTGGAACAACTCTGAAAGCATACTCACCATGCTCTGGTCAGCTATCCCTATCGCTTTCCAGAGTTGAGCTTCAGGAAACTAATTCAACTCATTGTCAGCAGAAGCTGGCCTCCGGTGCGCATGATGCTGATTGGTTGGTTCTGTGATGTCACAATGTCTCCCTCATCCTTCAATCCAGGAGAGGTTTGAGAAAATTAAAAATGCACTGTGCTTTTTTAAAGAAAGAAAGAAAGAAAGAGAGAGAAAGACGGAAGGAAGGAAGGAAGGAAGGAAGGAAGGAAGGAAGGAAGGAAGGAAGGACAAGGCACCAATGAATGCTAAATTGAATAAAGAAGCAGGTACGTAGTCCTTTGAAAAGGTAAAGAAATAAAGTCTACCTGAACCATGTCTGAACATTGGAGTTTCTGGAAAAATATGCAGGAGGAATCCAGGCACACCTCAGGGAGACTAAAACTGTAGCAACTGCTGCTATGTACAGTATACATTCATACCACACCCTATTGGTCCTTTATAAAAACATTAAAGAGCAGTGTCCTCTCTCTTTTTTTCACAGTTCAGGCCTTTAATGATACAGGTTTTTCCTCTCCGCTTTCCCCAGTCTGTTGTAAGCAGAAGGGATGCCTTAAGAACAAGAGCTACAGAACAAGCTGCCTTGCCGCACCTGCCACAATATAAAGTTGCCATAGAGTTAGGATTACAGCATTAAATAGCTCTGTGTAGCAGCTGGTGCTGAAGTGAAAGAGTCTGTGTGCACACATAACCTCAGAGCCAAAATAATAAAATTGTGTGCGGTGCTGAGGAAGTTGAGGTCCCATCCAGATGTTTAATGCTGGCTTCAATTCCCTTTCTTAGGCTGCCGCCTGGGCTCAATAGAGCTTACTTCTGGGTACATATATATAAAAGGTTTCACAGCTTAACAAATATTTATTTCCTGGGGGGGGGGGGAGACAATGGCATTTTTTCCTTGAGTAAAATATAAGTGGATATTCAAAAAACATGTCATTAAGCCATCTTACAAGGCAAAAAGCCCAAGGTAACCAAGGCAGGGTTGCCATATTTCAAAAAGTAAAATTCCTGACACCCGCAAAGTTGTCTGGCTTTTTTTAAGAGAATCACCAAAATTGTTGTAATTTTAAGCTGCTTTTTGCATACACGTGAGTTTTTTCGAACATTTTGCAGATTCCCCCCGACGCCATTTTTACACCGGAAAACCAGGCCCTGTCAGGAATTTTCCTCATGTATGGCAAGGCTAGAAGAAGAAGGAGGTTCCCAGGGCAACGGGGTCGTGATGTCATAAAAGTCCTTTTACACGGGGTTTGCTTTTTGCAAGGTTTTCTGGGAACAAGGAGGAGGAAGCAAGGAGAACACCGTGCGGCGATGAGAAATGTTATAAAGAAATATGAAATGTGGGTGGTTCTGTGGCTATCTCAGAGCACTGGGCGTGCTTATCTGTGATGTGGATGACCCGTGTTTGCACATGTGATGTGAGCACGCCCTGTGGCATGTGCGCACAGGCACTGCAGAACTTGGGGGGCCTGTCCCCACCCACCCCCCTTGGCGCATCAGGTCATGGCAAAACTAGATGGATTCAGTTAGCTGACTGCAATGCCTCTATTGGGAAATGGAGTGAAATCAATCAATGGATCTGTTTCCATAGATGAGTGTCAGGTATCATGGAGGTATAGCTTCAGTTTGGCCCTTTCAGCGGACTCAGGCAAAGGTAAAGGACCCCTGACAGTTAAGTCCAGTCGCGAACGACTCTGGGGTTGCGGAGCTCATCTCACTTTACTGGCCGAGGGAGCTGACGTTTGTCTGCAGACAGTTTTTCCGGGTCATGTGGCCAGCATGACTAAACCACTTCTGGTGCAATGGGACACTGTGACGGAAACTAGAGCACACAGAAACACCGTTTACCTTCCCGCCACAGCGGTACCTATTTATCTACTTGCACTGGCGTGCTTTCAAACTGCTATGTTGGCAGAAGCTGGGACAGAGCAACGGGAGCTCACTCCGTCACCGGGATTCAAACCGCCAACGTTCTGATTGGGAAGCCCAAGAGGCTCAGTGGTTTAGACCACAGCTCCACCCGTGTCCCAAATAAGCAAGCACACAATCACTGATAGGTCCACCTGCCATTGTGAGGCTCAAAGCAATGAAGGTGATGCCTCCCCAGCTGTTGCCATTTCTTGGGTTTCTTGTGATGTCACAAAAGCACTTGGCAACTGAGTGGATATAAAGACCTTAGGCTCAGTGGTTTAGAGCACAGCATCACCCGCGTCCCAGGACTCAGCAAGGTAAAGGTACCCCTGCCCGTACGGGCCAGTCTTGCCAGACTCTAGGGTTGTGCGCTCATCTCACTCTATAGGCCGGGAGCCAGCGCTGTCCGGAGACACTTCCGGGTCACGTGGCCAGCGTGACATCGCTGCTCTGGCGAGCCAGAGCCGCACACGGAACGCCGTTTACCTTCCCGCCGGTAAGCGGTCCCTATTTATCTACTTGCACCCGAGGGTGCTTTCGAACTGCTAGGTTGGCAGGCGCTGGGACCGAGCAGCGGGAGCGCACCCCACCACGGGGATTCGAACCGCCGACCTTTCGATCGACAAGCCCTAGGCGCTGAGGCTTTTACCCACAGTGCCACCCGCGTCCCTCAGCTACACAGCTACACAGCTGCAAATAAAACGTTTTAAGTGTAGAGGGCATTATACAAATGAGACACTTTATGGCGATGGTGAGCTATAGCAAATTCAATATATTTTTTCAAAACGTTTTTTTTAAAGAAACATTTTCACAACGTTTTTAATACGCGTCTAGATTCCACCCCAGTCTCTCTCACTGTCTTGCCTACTGCACATATGAACAATTGCAGACACAAATAGGCGTAGGAGGTTTTATAAGCATTTTAAGATCATATATGAAAAAATAAATCTTCATAACTGTATATATAAACCACAAGTCTGAAACCCCACAGAAAAGGTCCTGAACAAATTGACCTCAAATATTTCTCTGCAAGGTCAAAGTGGGAAACCTCCCCATTGTCTCTTTCCTCCCAAATCCTGTCCTCCCAAATCCTGTCTTAAGGGCACATTCAAGATATGATCAGGGTGTGAGCCTGTGACCTAGAGTCAGGAATTAGTTATCATCACAAAAGAGTGGCCAGGATGCCATTTAATCCGATCAGCTAACCTGCCAGACAGGAAGAAACAACACACCCAGATTTCTGCTCCTTCTCTAATGTGTTAATGGAGTGATCTGGGCTACACCCCTTCTGTGATGTATTCTGTGGTTTATTTATGATGCTTTTGGGGGTGGTCTTGTTCTCCAGGGCTGGCAATTTCAAATGTCTATATAAGGGCTTGTGTGCCTGTGCTTGAGGTCTCTCCCCCCCCTCCGTGTATGGGGGGGGGAGCACCCTGTTGCAACACCTTTAATAAAGATCAGGCTTACTAGCTGCCTTGCTTCTCAATATTCTCTGGTTGGCCTCTGTTATTCTCTCCTATAGACAGAGAACCTAAAAAGAGGACTCTGTATGGGCTCTTGGATTCCCCATAAGGGAAAAAGAGCAGGGTTTTTTTCTTATAACAGAGGTAACTTAGTAAGGAAGAAAAAGTTTAAGAACTTTTAAACATAAACAACACTTCCAAGTTTTAGCAAGTGGAATGACCAGTTCTCCATCTTTATTGTATAACCAGTTTTCAGCTGGAATGAGGAAAGTAAAGCAATAGCCAATATTATATCTTGTTCATTTTGAACACGATCACTTTACATAACTTTTGATTTCTGCAGTGTATGCATTTTATTCTTTATGCACATGCTGCCTTTTTAATCTTTCCTATGCATACAGTAGGACGCGGGTGGCACTGTGGGTTAAACCACAGAGCCTAGGGCTTGCCGATCAGAAGATCGGTGGTTTGAATCCCCGTGACGGGGTGAGCGCCCGTTGCTCAGTCCCTGCTCCTGCCAACCTAGCAGTTCGAAAGCACACCAAAAGGTGCAAGTAGATAAATAGGTACCACTCTGGCGAGAAGGTAAACGGCATTTCCATGCGCTGCTCTGGTTTGCCAGAAGCGGCTTAGTCATGCTGGCCACATGACCCGGAAGCTGTACGCCGGCTCCCTTGGCCAATAAAACGAGATGAGCGCCACAACCCCAGAGTCGGCCACGACTGGACCTAATGGTCAGGGGTCCCTTTACCTTTATGCATACAGTGGAACCTTGACTTACGTACGGCTCTACTTACGTAGGATTCCAGTTACTACCTCCAGTAGGCGCTTCGACTTATGAACTTTCCTCTAGATACGGACAGAGGCCTTGCCAGCAGCCCGGATCTCGCCCAGCCAGCTGCGGGGCAGCGCTGAGGCCTCTGCTGCCAGGGAGAGGGTCCCATCCCACTCCCAAAGCTGTGGAAGAGGTGCTGCCTGCAAGAGGCACAGCAGGGTTCACTGCAGCCCCAAACCCCCCAAGGAACTAACCTGACGAAGTCCAGAGAAGAACCTGGGCTGGCAAGAAAAAAAAGTGACCCTGGCCGAAGTGAATCAGCTCTTTACTGCCCTACCCCCCAGCTTGTAACCAAGTAATCCCACCCACCCTCAGTGCACGTAAGGGGGAAAAAATGTTAATTTTTTCATTTGCAATACTGTCTTATTTATTTATAGTACAGTACATTGATTATTGCCTTCATTTTATGGATCTATGGTCTCGTTCGACAGTAAAATCTGTGTTAAATTGCTGTTTTAGGGGGTGTTTTTCATCATCTAGAATGGATCAATTCACTTTTCCATTACTTCCTATGGAAAAGTGCGCCTCTACTTACGTACGTTTCTAGTTATGATCGGACTGCCGGAACGGATTATGGTTGAAATACTGGTAGAACCTCTATTTATGACCGCATCCAAGTTGCGATCGCGGCAAACCCGGAAGAAAATACTGGGTTTGCCACGATTCGTGCACTCACAGAAGTGGCTCCTGCCGTTTCCACACGAGCAGAAGCAGCCGCCACTGTCTGCACATGCGCAGAAGTGCGCTGCCGCTGAATGTGCCTGCACACAACGGCGCTTCTACCAGCGACTCGGATCGACTTACAGACGGACCTCTAGAACTGATTACGTCCGTAAGTTGAGGTTCCACTGTAATAGGCCAGAAGGAGCCTGGGTTTCATTTTCTCTTTCTATCTCTCTCCCTTCTGGTGTGGTGTTCTGTACATAGTATGCTTAGTGTTAAGGTTTAGACTTATTACAAGTTATTGTAAGTTTAACTTAAGTCTGCTGCAACTGGATTTCTTACGGACGGTGCCAATGCTGAATGTATTCGATTTGTGACCATTATGCCCATTTGCCTTCAGTAGCAATAAAGCTCTGCTGGATGAAATATTAATTGCCTCTGGTCTATTTTTTTGGGAATCCTGCAATGTGTTTAAGTTGTTACTCTGCTAACTACACATTGGAATCTGCTCTGGATCAATATTGAGTAGAATTCCATGACGGGCCTGGCACAGAAGCTCTTCACATCCCCAGAAGGAGAAATGACTTTGCCACAGCCAGGAACGCCATCCAGCCAGGCGGCATCGCAAGGTTCGAATTTGCCCTGTCAGATGCGACACTGCTGAAGCGTCAGCACTCCATATGGAGGCCGAAAATCGACATACATCCAGTGCTTGATCAAAAGCTTACCTACATCTGTAATCAATAAAAGTTGTGGCCAATTTAAAATCCCATAATGCTGTCCTATTCGGTTTGAATCCCCGCGACGGGGTGAGGTCCCGTTGCTCGGTCCCAGCTCCTGCCAACCTAGCAGTTCGAAAGCACGTCAAAGTGCAAGTAGATAAATAGGTACCACTCCGGCAGGAAGGTAAACGGTGTTTCCGTGCGCTGGTCTGGTTTTGGTGTTTCGTTGCGCCAGAAGCGGCTTAGTCATGCTAGCCACATGACCCAGAAAAATTGTCTGCGGACAAATGCCAGCTCCCTCGGCCTGTAAAGCAAGATGAGCGCCGCAACCCCAGAGTCGTCTGCAACTGGACTTAACTGTCAGGGGTCCTTTACCTTTTTCTTTTTAAACTCTAGATCTGCCCCTAGACATATAAATTTATACAGTGGTACCTCGGGTTAAGTACTTAATTCGTTCTGGAGGTCCGTTCTTAACCTGAAACTGTTCTTAACCTGAAGCACCACTTTAGCTAATGGGGCCTCCTGCTGCTGCTGCGCCACCAGAGCACAATTCCTGTTCTCATCCTGAAGCAAAGTTCTTAACCCAAGGTACAATTTCTGGGTTAGTGGAGTCTGTAAACTGAAGCATATGTAACCTGAAGCGTATGTAACCCGAGGTACCACTGTATGTGCAAATCCATATCCTCTCCTGTCCCCCCTTTCAGAGATGTGTTTTCTTATTTTCTGGCAACAGGTAAGCGGCTGCTCTACCTTCTTAGCTTCAGCAAGGTGGTGTCCTCATATGCTTTCAGACTCTACCCTGACAACCATAAATCAGCCACCTAAACATGTTTCAGAATATCAATTATATTTAAGTGCTGAGTTTCGCACACCATCGGTGCTGGAGGCACAGTTGCGGAAACTTACATTATGATTTCACTTCTTAAATGTCTTTGTTGTGCTGTAGAATCAAGATCAGCAGAAGTAGCAATCATGGTGATGTGCGAATCAGGCATATACCGTATTTTGTGCCCCATAGGACGCACCGGCCCATAAGGCGCACCTAGTTTTTTGGGGGGGAAATAAAGGGAAAAAAATTATTTTCCCCCCAGGCATGGGGCTGGGGCGGGGGAAGCCCGAGCTTCCCCCGACCCCAGCCCCCAGAACAGGCTGCTCTGCCCAGCGCGCCAGGGCTTCGGGATAAGAGGCGGCTCTGCGGAAGCTGCGGGAGCCCTTCCGCGGCTTGCGTGGAGCTACCCTAAGCCCCGGCGCCACTGCAGAGCGCGCCGGGGCTTCAGGATAAGAGGCAGCTCTGCGCAAGCTGCGGGAGCCTTCCCGCGGCTTGCGCGGAGCTACCCGAAGCCCCGGTGCCACTGCAGAGCGCGCCAGGGCTTCGGGATAAGAGGCGGCTCTGCGCAAGCCGGGGGAGGGCTCCCGTGGCTTGCGCAGAGTTTCCTGAAGCCTGGAGAGTGAGAGGGGTCGGTGCGCACCAACCACTCTCACTCTACAGGCTTCAGCGAAAGCCTGCATTCACCCCATAGGATGCACACACATTTCCCCTTTATTTTTGGAGTGGGAAAACTGTGTCCTATAGGGCAAAAAATACGGTATTTAAAATTAATTCCACTTGAAATGGACACTGTAACAAACACTCCAAACCTTCCTCTCCCTCAAAATATGTCTTGTCTGCCATGGACCTTTCTTCCACCCACAAAGGAAAGGAAGATCAGGGATGACCCTATTATCAGACAGAAAAAGGCACACACCTGAGACAGCAGATACAGGGGAGTCAGCCCTGAGGGAGACTCTTTTTACTCGAAAGGCCCGAGCAAGTGAGCAAGCATCTTCATTTGTGTGTGTGTGTGTGTGTGTGTGTGTGTGTGTGTGTGTGTTTCAACTGCAAACTCATAAATAATATAATGGCGCCTGAGCAATAAAATCATTAAAACAGCATCAAATCATAAAACCCTTAAAACATAATAAATAGGGATTGTAGGAAAAGATCTGCGAAGAAAAGTAAAGAGCTTATTTATGTATGCCACAACGGTAGCAAGAGCCTTGTTAACAAAAGGATGGAAGAATGAAGAAATCCCAACGAAAGAACTGTGACAAGAAAAATTGATGAGCTATGCGGAATTTGGCCAAATTGACGTATAAACTATGTGAAAAGGACAACTGTGACTTCAAGGAAGAATGGGAGCTTTTTACAAGCTATCTAAAAAGACAACAAAATGAACTGGACATTCACAAATTTATTAGCTGAACATATGATAGACAAAGTAAGGATATGTACAATTTTATAACTTGCAGAAAACAATATATGTAAAGAAATCAGGGAGGGGAGCTGAGGGAAGTCCGTGGGGGGGCGAGAGGGAGGGTTGAGGGGGGAAATGATGTAATTGGTTAAGAGGATTGATAAATTGTTATGTGGAAATTGGTTAATAATAATATAACATAATAATATAACAAAATCAAAAGCAAAGGTTTAGTTTGAGTAGAAAGAAGCTAAACAAATGTAATCAGTGTTGGGTAATCAGGATGACTCCTCCAGAAAACCACAGTGATCTGCCTAAGGGACAAGGCAATCCAGGTCATTTAGGATTTTATACGCTTGAACTTTGCTCAGGAATGTGCCACCAGCTGGTGCATTCTGCACTAGCTACAATTTATCAATGAAAGACAAGCGCAGCGTGGAGCACATTGCCAGCAGTTCAGACTGCAGGTGAGCAACCTGCTGCCTCACTGCCTCTGTCCAGGAACAGCTGTAGCAGATGAAGCTGCAAGGACTCTTCAGCAGTAAGGACACCTGTGCCTCCGTTGACAGTGACGGATCTAAGAGATTTCCCAAGCTACATACCTGCTCCTTTCAAGACAGTGCAACAGGGAACAACTCACTCACACAGGGCTTACATCATACCAGAATTCAGCCTCAGTTTATTGACTCAGGGCCGTCTTAAGCAAATCTGGCGCTGTGGTGCAAAGATCCCTCCAGCGCCCCACCCCCCATTTCCCAGAGTTGTCGACCTTTTCCCAAACCTCTGTGGGGATCGCTCTCCTCCTGTGGAGGCTTGGGAAGGAAGCTGCACACCTGCCAGCCATATGGTTGACAGGGTGCAGCTGGCAGGCATGCAGGAGGGAAAGGGGACGCCGCCGGCAAAGCCACACAGCTCCCCCACTCGCTAGGACACCCCTGAGAGGCCGTATGCTGGTCCCAAGGGTTAACTGTGCAGCGAGGTCTGGGTCCAGTCCGAGGTCAAGGGTGCGGTATGGAGGCTGTCCGTCAAGGCTGAAGCTGGGTCCAAGGCAGGGAGTCGGGTGAGGTCAGGAACTCTGGCAGAAGAGCAGGACAGGGCACAGGCAGGAACAGGCTACCAACAATGTTGCTCCCGCAACCTGGGACTGGGCTGGCTGGCTTTTATCTGCCCTGAGGCATAGGGTGGCCCTGGTCCACAGGTGACTCGCCTCTCCTGGTCTGGAGGTGAGCACTCCTCCTGCGGGAACTTAGTTCCCTCCGCCTCTCTGCCCTGAGCCTCTGCAACTCAGGAGAGGCTGGAGGATTACCGGACCCAGAGGCAACCTCAGCTTCCTCTGACTGGGCTGAGGGTGGAGCACCTGCAGGCAATGGGTCCTCCATCACCTCAGGAGCCAGAGCAGACTCAGCTGGTGCCTGCACCTGAGGATCCAGCACAGGTGAGGACCCTTCAGGCTCAAACCCCAGCCCCGGCTCAGCTGGTTCTGGAGGCGGGGACTCCTGTGCAGGCTGGGATTCCTCAGGCTGAGCCTCTGAGTCCAAATCCCAGGCCATCCCAGGCCAGCACCCTGGCACAACGCGCCAGTAAGCCCAATGGGAAAGATGGCTCTGTATTAACCGTCATGTAGCCCATCACTGGGACGTGGGTGGCGCTGTGGGTTAAACCACAGAGCCTAGGACTTGCTGATCAGAAGGTCAGCGGTTCAAATCCCCATGACAAGGTGAGCTCCCGTTGCTCGGTCTCTGCTCCTGCCAACCTAGCAGTTCAAAAGCACATCTAAGTGCAAGTAGATAAATAGGTACCGCTTCAGCGGGAAGGTAAACAGCATTTCCGTGCTCTGGTTTGCCAGAAGCGGCTTAGTCATGCTGGCCACATGACCCGGAAGCAGTACGCCGGCTCCCTCGACCAATAAAGCGAGATGAGCATCGCAACCCCAGAGTCGGTCACGACTGGACCTAATGGTCAGGGGTCCCTTTACCTTTTAGCCCATCAATAACACCAGACATTGGTCCAGGACTTGCCTCACCTCGTTTGTAGTCTATCAACATCTAAAGGGCCACAGGTTAATAAGCCACCCCTGAGTCTAGAACTACATGCATGACCTGGTCACACAATGCCCTGTCCTCTTCCAGGAGGACTTTGTCCAGGCTAGTTTCCCTTTTGCCATTTCTTGCGAACCGGAGAGATTGGTTGATCACAAACTCCAGTTAGTAAAACGAGCCAGAGTAGGATTTGCAGTGAACCAAGATATCTGGTTCTACATTTCAAAGGATGTGGGTTTCCCCACTGTGATTTTCATATTATAACTGCTCTTGTGGTTAAACTGTTTCAAGACCTAGTTTTTGCTAGAAAAATGTGAAGACAGCAACTGTTTAACTGCTGCTTTTCAAGACCTTTGATAAAAACTAAATTTGTTGTGGTTTCACCTCGGCTTAATGACTCTGTTTTCATTTCCGTACCTTGTGGACTTTACTCACCTCTTTATCTAGCTTAGTGAACTGGCTCAGTCTGTAAGGAAGTTCATAGGAAATGACAAAGTTATAGTGGGTTAAGGGCTATTGTAGTGGAGGCAACCAGGGAAAACACAGTTCACTGGTTTTCTCCCTCCCTCTCGTGGTGCAGGCTGCACCCCAAGCTGTGACAATGGGTTACGTTGTTTTTTGTCGTACGCTTCTCTCTCCTCTATGATGCATGCATCTCAAAACAAGCCGAGCAAATGTTTTCATACTTGTTCTCGTTGCATGCATATTGATATACTGCCAGTTCAAATAATGATATACTGCCACTTCTTCTAGTGTGCCGACATCATGTTTGGCTGACTCTAATGGATACATAACCCATACCGTATTTTGTGCCCCAGGGGACGCACTGCCCCATAAGACGCACCTAGGTTTTTTTGGGGGGGAAATAAAGAAAAAAAATTAATTTCCCCCCCAGGCGAGGGGCTGGCGCGGGGGAAGCCCGAGCTTCCCCTGACCCCAGCCCCCAGAACAGGCTGCCGCCCCAAGCCTCGCGCGCCCGGCGGGAGGTCCCGCCAGGCACGGGAGGCTTGCAGACACCTTCCCGAAGCACAGGGCGTCCTCCAGAGGGCGCCCCGTGCTCCGGGCTGCAGGCTGCTGCCCGCAAGCCTTGCGAGCCCGCGGGAACTCCCCCGGGCTCACAAGGCTTGCGGATAGCTTCCTGAAGCCCGGAGAGCGAGAGGGGTCGGTGAGCACTGATGCCTCTCACTCTCCAGGCTTCAGCGAAAGCCTGCTTTCGCCCCATAGGACGCACACACATTTCCCCTTCGTTTTTGGAGGGGGAAAAGTGCGTCCTATAGGGCGAAAAATACGGTAATTCATGGTCCAGTACTAAATTTCAAATAGCAGGAATGTAATTAATTAAAGGATGCATATCATTGTGGTATGGTAAGGCTTCCAAGATTAAATTAATAACTAAACTCAGTGGGACTTACTTATGAGTAAAATGCAAATAACTTTGTTGGAAAGCTGTGATCGTCTGCAAATTCTCTTGGGAGTACAGTGGTACTTCGGGTTAAGTACTTAATTCGTTCCAGAGGTCCGTTCTTAACCTGAAACAGTTCTTAACCTGAAGTACCGCTTTAGCTAATGGGGCCTCCCGCTGATGCCGTGCCGCCGGAGCACGATTTCTGTTCTCATCCTGAAGCAAAGTTCTTAACCCGAGGTACTATTTCTGGGTTAGCGGTGTCTGTAACCTGAAGTGTCTGTAACCTGAAGCGTCTGTAACCCGAGGTACCACTGTAATTCCTTGGTCTGCAATCCTACACACTTAACTGAAGAGTTTGCCTGAATGCCGTGGGAGTTCACATCCAGTGCTGGATTTACATATAAGCTAAACAAGCTATAGCTCAGGGCCCCACTCTCTTGGGTGCCCCCCAAAAAATTAAAGGAAAAAACCTGGATGTACATTTCCAAAATTTAAGATAAAAACAAATAAAATAAAACCTACATACAGCAACAGTGTTTTGTGTTGTGTAGGCTCCTATGATGTAAGTAATGGGCCCCGCCTGCTCCCTAAAATATCACAGGTTTGCTCATTTCTATATACAGGGTGCCTACATTCTGCATGGACTGGTTGCATGGCAACATGCAGCATGCAGCTGCAGACAGCAGTGCAGCACAGTTGAACATATAAAGGGCCCCATTACCTTCAGTAGCTTAGGGCCACATCAAACCTAAATCCAGCCCTGTTCACATCTTATGCTATGTACCCACCATACATAGATTCTGTAAGAGGAAATAATGTGCTTTAAATGTATGGGACGCAGGTGGCGATGTGGTCTAAACCACAGAGCCTAGGGCTTGCTGATCAGAAGGTCAGCAGTTTGAATACCCGTGACGCTCTGAGCTCCCGTTGCTCGGTCCCTGCTCCTGCCAACCTAGCAGTTCGAAAGCACGTCAAAGTGCAAGTAGATAAATAGGTACCACTCCGGTGGGAAGGTAAACGGCATTTCTGTGCGCTGCTCTGGTTCGCCAGAAGCGGCTTAGTCATGCTGGCCACATGACCCAGAAGCTGTATGCCGGCTCCCTCGGCAAGTATAGTGAGATGAGCACCACAACTCCAGAGTCGTCCATGACTGGACCTAACGGTCAGGGGTCCCTTTACCTTGCAGTCTCAGCAAATATGATTAGGATTGCATTGCACATCCCATTTACATCCAAGTGAAGGCTAATAGAATTGACCCGAGATATGCAGAGATACCATTGACCCTCAGCTGGAGAGGCTTGCTAACCTTTCGGATAAGTCTAAACTCAATTTTCTCCTCTTAGGCAAAGACCACAAGACATCTTGGATGGTCGCCAGATTCTGTGTGCAGATTTGCAGGCACAGACCACCCCCTGAAACAAATTAGTTCACTAGGAAAACAGTCGAAGTCGGTCTCCATGGTGGCAGGGCCAATTTGTATGGTAGCCCAAATTTTAGGTCTATGTATATATGCGTTTATCTCAGATTTTAATCTTTAAACTGATGTTGTACAATGTCTTAAATGTATATTTTATTCTTGTGAAAGCTGTCGCAGTTGTGCTTTTCGAGCTGGTCTTTGACCGTAATAAAATTATGAAAATGCAATAGTAGAATTGACCGGTAAGACAATATTGTGACATAAAGTTCTGCGGATTAAAACCGACTTTGTCCAACAGATTAAGTAATCTAGAAAGTTGATGGGTAAGATTTAAGAAGATTGTTAAGATGAACAAATATTTTATGCTGTGTGACTTAAAAGGCAAAGGAATAACAGTAGGTGCATCAATGTTTGCTGTTGTTGTTGCAATGCACAAATAAATTCAAGATCCAACCATATGCATTGCGGAATTCTGTACTGTGGATAAAATATTCAGTAACGCTAATTGGTATAGGTTTAGAATCATGGGTTGCAACAGTACATTTAGAATTTGATTGATAAATGAGGCCGATCATGGAGTTTCTGCTGATGCTATTTACCATATCTATGGAACGCTAAACACTTTTTTTAATAGTATATTTGCAGATGGCGGTTTTTCTTCTGCTGCATTTTTGGCCGTGTGTTGGAGTCTCACAAGACTATAATCTTTTAATTAAAAATGGATATGTTAATCCCTAGTATATTCTTAATTTAATATTATAGGCCATTCCTTCCAGGCTTCACATTAGTGCTACGTTTCAGCATCCAGTGAAACAGTTTTTCTAAAACCTATTTGCTTTTTAATTAAGAAGTACATAAAGTTAATGCAGCCATTTAATAGCTACTGCAGAAGCAATCAGCCACTTCTAACAAAGCAGATGCACCTGCTATTAATAACCTTCTGCATGTTTGGTTCCACTGCAGCTGGTAATATTCATTTAAAAATTTAAGGGCACTTTCTGGTTGGATAGCTTCCTGGAGCAGAAATTCAGTAAGGGGTTGTTTTTCCTTCTTTTGTGATACTAAAAAATATCAGCAAACAGCCCGATATGAATGTTAGTCTCAGCTACTTTTAATTCTTTGCTGAAACCATCAATGGTTTATCCCTGTTTTTCAGACTTTTGGAGAATGATTAATTGTTGTTGTTTTTAACTTGGCTTCATTGTTGACAATAGGCAATGGAAACGGTTATGTTTTCTCACCTTTTATGGGAATATATCGTTGCCCATTACAGCGACGTTTTTGCAAATGAAGAAAGGCTTTGAGCACTTTGGAAAAAATGACTTTTTGAAGGGAGGCACATCACTTTATATAGCATAGTGCATGCTAACTTTTAGGGATGCGGGTGGCGCTGTGGTCTAAACCACTGAGCCTCTTGGGCTTGCCGATCAGAAGGTCAGTGGCTCGAATCCCCATGATGGGGTGAGCTCCCGTTGCTCTGTACCAGCTCCTGCCAACCTAGCAGTTCGAAAGCACACCAGCGCAAGTAGATAAATAGGTACTGCTGTGGCAGGAAGGTAAACAGCATTTCTGTGCATTCTGGCTTCTGTCACGGTGTTCTGTTGCACCAGAAGTAGTTTAGTCATGCTGGCCACAAGACCCGGAAAGCTGTCTGTGGACAAACGCTGGCTCCCTCGGCCTGAAAGCGAGATGAGCGCTGCCACCCCATAGTTGCCTTTGACTGAACTTAAACGTCCAGGGGTCCTTTCCCTTTTTCAATCTCTTTTCAAGACGGTTTCTGTAACTCCAGGACTGTCCCTGGAAAATAGGGTCACCTGGAGGGTCTGCAATATTAGACAAGCTTGACCGTTTCAAGGATCTTCACTTTCAGTGTTTTTTGCTCAGCCAGCCAGGCCAATGGTCAGGGGAATTATGGGAGTTGTAGTCCAGCAACATCAGGAGGGCAGCATGTTGCCTACACTTTCTCTAGGAGGGCATCCAAATATTTTCCAGCACAAACTGTCAATCTCCCTATGCAAATTACCCAAATTTGCATGGAAAACCTTTTCAGATTTTTCCAGTTAACATTGGGATTTGGGTTTAATTGTTCATTTTCTGTTACAATTGATTTAACTTGTGCCATATACAGCACTGGGATAGACACAGAAAGGTCAGTACAGAAGTGCCTTAAATAGGCAAATAAATGATCGGATGACCCATGTAAGACGCGATTCCGCTGTTATCAGGTGTCAAAATTAATATATGTAATGCTTTGATGAAGAGAACAAATGGTGAATGTAATGTATTTCCAATCTTAAAAGGAATAGAGTTTATTGCATGTCCCAAATGTTGATGTTCCAAACTTTCCTTTTTGGACACTCTGAATTTTCCATTTTTAGTTCTTGCTTCATAAAAGATTGATAGTTAAGAATTTCCATTTTTTTGAGGCGTATGTCTAATGAAGCAATTTGAAACTGCTTAGTTATGCTTTTAGAGTCCTATTTGAAAGATTAACTCCTCTGCATTTGATTAGATGGCCGTTGAGAATTAACTTAAAAAATGCAAAATAGCATCCCTCCTCCCATTGCTCTTGTAAATAAGTCAAACCATTTAAAACAAAATGGAAATTGTCTCTCTCCGATCCTGCAGCAAGGAGGAAATTTGTACTAATCTTTTGCACTATTAAGCTGCAGTATTATACACACTTACTTGGGAATGAAATTCACAAGTGGGATCTGTAGCAAAATGTGAACCAGGAAGTGACTATCCAGACAATTAGATTGTTTTTCTAGATTTATATTTTAAAAATCTGTCTCCTTCTCTTTTTCCAGTCATTCCATTTCCTTCCCCTCCTGTCCATTAGACAGTTTTGCCCCTTCCAGATCATATTCACACAGCACTATGATACCACTTTAAACAATTATGGCTTCCCCCAAAGAATTTGGGGAGCTGCAGTTTGTTAAGGAAGCTGACAATTATTATTATTTAAATTTGTTTTTTTTATTTTCCAAAATATAAACATACAACAAAAACAATTCCCAATCTAATTATCAAGATTACTCTGAATCTCCTGAATTCCCCCCATCCCTTCCATGGATCCAGTTGTTGTTGTTGTGTTGTTGTTGTTTAGTTGTTTAGTCGTGTCCGACACTTTGTGACTCCGTGGACCAGAGCACGCCAGGCACTCTTGTCTTCCACTGCCTCCTGCAGTTTAGTCAAACTCATGCTGGTAGCTTCGAGAACACTGTCCAACCATCTCGTCCTCTGTCTCCCCCTTCTCCTTGTGCCCTCCATCTTTCCCAACATCAGGGGCTTTTCTAGGGAGTCTGCTCTTCTCATGAGGTGGCGAAAGTATTGGAGCCTCAGCTTCAGGATCTGTCCTTCCAGTGAGCACTCAGGGCTGATTTCCTTCAGAATGGATAGATTTGATTTTCTTGCAGTCCATGGGACTCTCAAGAGTCTCCTCCAGCACCATAATACAAAACCATGGATCCTATTTATTCTATTTTCAACTGCATATCAATACTTATCCAATTTTTCATCTTCCTAGGTTATCCATATCTTCTGTTACATTACAAGTGTGTTTAAGATCCTGCCGATGTTTTGACCTGTTTACAATGATTTTGTATACACATTATAAACATTTCCCATTCTTTTTTAAATTTCTTGTCTTCTTGATTCCTGAGCTTCCCAGTTAGTTTTGCCATTTCGGCATAGTCCATCAACTTGATTTGCCATAGGAAGCTGATAATTGATGGGAGACCCCTATTCCTTTTGCAGAACAACAATTCTCGGTGTGTTTAATGACCAATCCTTCACAGTGAACTCTGGAAATTGTAGGGAGCTAGGGACCCCCTAACAGCTCTCAGCACCCTTAGCAAACAATGACTCCCAGAATTCTTTGGGGGAAACCGTGATGGTTTAAAACTGGTGTTTTAAATGTATAGTGTCGTCGTGACCTCAGTCTCCAACATCACATGCTAGTTGATCTCTTATAGGATTGATTTGACCCCTCTACTCCATGCCAAGTGGGGTGGCATCTACAAGCCTCAGGGTTATCTCAGGTATGCTGATACCTCTCTCATGTGCATGAATGATGTGTTTTCGGCTATGAGCACAGGTGAATTTGAATTGGCACTAGAAGAAAACAAAATAATGATGGTCGAACTCAGGGGAGCTTATTAGTAAGAACACATACATAGGATTGCACTATCATCAGGTGTTATGTACTGAGCTTGGATCCTAGAACAATAGGCAGGTAGGATCCTAGAAGGCAGCAGCCTGATTGGTTTGCATCCGCCACCCAATCCGGCTCCAGTAGGAAGTGAATCAGCAACCTGATTGGCCTACAGGAGCAGCCCAATCAGGCTCCAGGAGGGGAGTTGAATCAGCCAATTACGTGTGATCCATTGTGTAAATAATGTACAGGGGTACCTCGGGTTACAGACGCTTCAGGTTACAGACGCTTCAGGTTACAGACTCCGTTAACCCAGAAATAGTACCTTGGGTTAAGAACTTTGCTTCAGAACAGAAATCACGCAGCGGCGGGAGTGGGAGGCCGCATTGGCTAAAGTGGTACCTCAGGTTAAGAACAGTTTCAGGGTAAGAATGGACCTCCGGAATGAATTAAGTTCTTTTTTTTTTTTAAATATTTTTTATTGCGTTTCTTTTCATAATTTTGTGCATTCCAAACAATACAGAATAAATCAAATACAAGAAACAATTTTTTGATTTTTTTTTTTTTTTACAAAAGAAAAAGAAGAAAACCATTGTACTTCCCCACACCTTCCAGATCTGCATTCTTTCTTTGTAATATCAATATCAGCATTTTGTTACCTTATTTCAAACCTTGTTACAACTTTCAATTATTATGTATCCGTATTCAATATATTGTATCTCAAATTTGAAACCTTTAAAATAAACATAATATGTTTGGTTCACTTTGTCCTCTTTTCTCTTTTATCACTTATTTTGCCATTTGCTTAATCATATTTGCTAAAGCATAACATTTCCAATAACATGCACTATCTTAGGGTTCATACAACTTATAATATTTTTGCAAATAGTCTTTAAATTTTTTCCAGTCCGCCTCAACCAATTCCTCATCCAAATCTCGGATTCTGCCGGTCATTTCAGCTAATTCCATGTAGTCCATCAACTGCGTCTGCCATTCCTCCAACGTGGGTAAATCTTGTGTCTTCCAGTTCTTTGCGATGAGTATTCTTGCTGCTGTGCTGGCATACATAAACAACGTTCTGTCTTTCTTTGACACTTTCTGGTCCACCATGCCCAGCAGGAAGGCCTCTGGTTTCTTAGGGAAGGTATACCTAAATACCTTTTTCAATTCATTATAAATCATTTCCCAGAAAGCCTTCACTTTTGGGCAGGTCCACCAGAGATGAAAGAATGTCCCTTCTGCCTCCTTACATTTCCAACATTTATTATCAGACAGGTGATATATCTTAGCTAGCTTGACTGGGGTCATGTACCACCGGTATATCATTTTCATAATATTTTCTTTCAGGGCACTACATGCCGTAAATTTTATTCTGGTGTTCCATAACCTTTCCCAGTCTTCAAACATAATGTTATGTCCAACATCCTGTGCCCATTTTATCATGGCAGATTTAACTGTCTCATCCTGTGTATTCCATTTAAGCAGCAAGTTATACATTCTCGATAATATCTTAGTTTTTGGTTCTAGCAGTTCTGTCTCCAAATTCGATTTTTCCACTTGGAAACCAACTTTTTTATCCATTTTAAAAACCTCTTGAATTTGAGCATAATGTAACCAGTCTCGCACCTTATTTTTTAGTTTGTCCTGGCTCTGCAGCTTCCAATTGTCTCCAATTTTTTCAATTATTTCCCAATATTTCGGCCAATGGGCCTCCATATTGGGCCTTTTTGGAGCCTTGGCCTCCATCGGTGATAGCCACCTCGGGGTTTTACTCTCTAATAAGTCTTTATATTTCATCCAGACTGCAAAAATTGCTTTTCTGACAATATGGTTTTTGAACAATTTGTGAACTTTAACCTTGTCATACCATAAATATGCATGCCAACCAAAAGCATTATCAAAACCTTCCAGATCTAGGACATCAGTGTTTTCTAGCAAGAACCAATCCTTCAGCCAGCAGAAGGCTGCAGCTTCATAATATAACCTCAAGTCCGGCAGGGCAAACCCTCCTCTTTCTTTCGAGTCAGTTAGTATTTTAAACTTTATTCGAGGCTTTTTGCCCTGCCAGACAAACCTAGATATTTCCTTCTGCCATTTCCCGAAACATTCCACTCTGTCCACAATCTGTAGGGTTTGGAACAAAAATAACATTTTCGGCAATACATTCATCTTTATAGCTGCAATTCTACCTAACAAGGAAAGTTTCAGTCTTGACCAAATTTCTAGATCCTTTTTAATTTCCAACCAACATTTCTCATAGTTATCTCTAAATAAATTCAAGTTTTTGGAAGACCAATAAATCCCTAGGTATTTCACTTTTTTAACCACATTTAATTCTGTTTCTCTCTGGAACCCCTCTGTTTCTGTAGATGTCAAATTCTTGGTCAGAACCTTAGTCTTTTGTTTGTTCAACTTAAATCCCGCCACCCGACCAAATTCTGCTATAAGTTCTAGAACTCTTTTTGTACTGGGTTCTGGCTCCTGTAATGTCAAAACTAAGTCATCTGCAAAAGCTTTCAATTTATATTGTTTCACTCCGACCTCTATCCCTTGTACCAACCGGTCCTCCCTAATCATGTTCAATAGCACCTCCAGGACTGATATAAATAAAAGAGGGGATAGAGGGCACCCTTGTCGTGTCCCTTTTTCAATTTTAAATTCCTCCGTCACCACATTGTTCACTATTAATTTAGCTTTCTGTTCTGAATAAATTGCTTCTATTCCATTTTCGAATGAATTAAGTTCTTAACCAGAGGTACCACTGTATATATAGCGAGAGGTTTTGGGGTAAAACTCACTCACTGTTTACCATGAGCTGAAATAAAGAGCATGAAATCAACACTCAACTTTGAGTATATTTCATCATTAGTAATAGACCCTCTCTCTACCTTTTGCCTTTTCTAAAGTGACAACAATGGGGGAAAGCGCACAATGAAGTTATTCGGTGCCATGTTATTTGCACTAGCATATATTCAGGGCTGGTTGTGAGTTAGTACAATTACCTGGATTGTTATTGGAAGTCTCTCCAAACCCTTTCGACACCTGTGATTGTAGTCCTATAATATTGTTAAGTTTTGCGTGCAAGACCCTTCTAACCCCTGGATCCAGAAAGTTGTTAAAATGTAAGCCAGGCTAGCTTCCTGTGTTGAGGAGATCACCTGGGTGATGGGCCATTAGGAGAACACAGGAAAGGGGGTTCTGTGTGTGTTGGCAAATGGGTGGGACCAACGTTGTAGCTATGGGAAAAATAAAACCCTCTTGGGGTGTTAATGCTGTGAACTCCTTCCTCAAAGGCTCAGGTTGTATATATGTGTAAATAAACCATATATCATAAAGACACTTTAGTCTCTGCTGTGCCTCATCCCCAATAGGAAACACAAATCCTGGGTACCCCTGGAATCTCACACCACTGAGAGATTGGAGTGGTGTTCAACAAAATGGCTCCCAGTATCTTTCTGAGTTCAATCCAAAGTGTTGGTGCTGACCTTTAGAGCCTTAAACAGCCTTGGCCCAGTATACCTAAAGGGGCGTCTCCAACCCCATCATTCAGCCTGGACACTGAGGTCCAGCTCTGAGGGCCTTCTGGCAGTTCCCTCCCTGCGAGAAGTGAAGTTATAGGGAACCAGGCAGAGGGCCTACTTGGTTTGTCATGCCCACCCTGTGGAACACCCTCCCACCAAATGTCAAAGAGATAAAGAACAACACAACTTTTAGAAGACGTCTGAAGGCAGCCCTATATTTGGAAGTTTTTAATGTTTGATATTATATTATGGTTTTATATATGTTGGAAGCTGCCCAGAGTGGCTGGGGCAACCCAGCCCGATGGGCGGGATATAAATAATAAAACAATACTATCATTGTTGAGTAGGAAATCCCTATTTTCATCTAAGAAATGTTGGAGGGTACGATATTATTATATGTGTTCCAAGTTCTATTTTCCATTGCACAGATTTTCTGAAAGCAAAGGCGTACTTTGCCACAGCCTAAAGGAACCACTAAAACCCATATCAATATGGGACACTCCCCCCCCCTCCGTATGCCCCTCCAAAATCTGCTTCAACTGTCTACTTACAGAGCTTTGATCTTGCTCGTATGCAGAGCAAATCTGCAGATGTTTCTGCTAGGTTTTCCTGACACTAGGTCAACTAATGAAATACAGCTTTAATATTTCTGCTTCCTCCCCTGCCAGAGTTATATTTCTATTTTCATTGAATTATTAAAGGATTACACTCAGGCTTTGCTGGTGCCAAAAGAATGCTTGGAATCCTAAAAATTAGCTTTTTGTGGCTAAGCAGATAAGAATATAATTTAATGTGGCATCTCATGAAGGGTTAGATTCCATCGTGGTATGTTTGGCAGCTGTATTTTTGGAGACATTGACCTGCCTGCAACTGATGAAAGACTTTGGTCTTTGTAATGTTTATTAACACAAAGGTATTTGCTGTGTTGGAGTACATACTGGGAGTATTATGCATGTCTTGAACAAGTTAATACAAGTCTTCACAACTACCTTGATGTTGAATTGATTCTCTGTTGAGTTTGCTTTGCAAGGATGTCATCTGCTTAGATATGGAATGACAGCTTCATTGTGTTCTTGTATTCCTGTGCCAAAAGAAGAGATTTATGAGCTTGCATAAGATAAGAGAATGCCTTGCTAAGTAGGGTTTTATTCCTCAACAAATGCAGTTAATAGAATGTTTCTTGGGGTTTTCCAGTGTTTGTGGTACACCATTCAATGAAAGCTGAGCAATGAAGAGTCTAGACACACCTCTGCGGGGAAGACGTTCCTCAGTTTATCACTTTGTTACACCCACTGTTGGAGTATGAAAATGATGGCTGCCAAAATTCAAATTGGCTGCAATGCTATAAAAAAATATTTAAACTATTCCTGGCTCAGGCCAGAATATGTAGTTGTAGGAGGAACTCAAGCACAGTGGATAAGGAAATTGGGTACAAAAGGTCACAGGTTCACTCTCTAGCCCTCTAGGTATGGTTGTCTGAAACTCTGCTGTCTGAAACTCTGTGCAACCAGGGATGGAGAACCTATGGCCCTTACAGGTCTCTTAACACCCATCAGCCTCGGGCAGCATAGCCAGGGATTGTGGGAGTCACAGTCCTGCAACAGACTGAAGGGCCTCAGGTGTTCCCTACCTCAGCATAGATAATACTGAGCTAATAATAATAATAATAATATTTCATTTATATCCCACCCTCACCAGCCGAAGCCAGGCTCAGAGCGGCTAACAACAGTAAAATAATACATCATTCTAAAATCAATTCATTATAAAATCAGTTCAAATCAAATTGATGGCAACCATTGAGCTAGAGTTCTATGAGGATTACCAAAGGAGGGGGTCAGGCTGTGCCTTGGCCAAAGGCCTGGTGGAACAGTTCTGTCTTGCAGGCCCTGCGGAAAGATGTCAAGTCCCGCAGGGCCCTAGTCTCTTGTGACAGAGCGTTCCACCAGTTTGGAGCCACAGCCGAAAAAGCCCTGGCTCTGGTTGAGGCCAGCCTAACCTCTCTGTGTCCTGGGACCTCCAAGATGTTTTTGTTTGAAGACCGTAAGGTCCTCCGTGGGACATACCAGGAGAGGCTAGAGACAGAAGGACAAATGTTCTGACTTTGTGGAGGCAGCCCCCACGACACCGGGAGATCATTGGCGAAGGAAAAACAAGGGTGATTGAGGGTAATTATCCTTGCAAATTCTCCCCAGGGACAGGGTGAATGGGATTCATTCACAGTTCTTCTCAGGAACCTGGCTCTTGCTCCGGCATGGAATGTGGGGGGCAGGGAGGCACTGGGTGCAAAAACACTTCGCCTGGTCAAAACCCTCCAATGGTGCCATTAAGAAGCAGAGATTCCCCTGTTTATGCTGCTTACCCTCCCCGTCTAACAGCTGACGTGCGGGGTAGCACAGCAGCAGCTGCTGCTGCTTTCCCACGTGTCCTCCAGCCTCCTGCCAGCCCCAGAGTTCCAGTTCTGGTTGTGGATATTTTTCGATACAGTGTTTTTGGTATGGATTGAGGAGAGAGCATTGAAAGGGTATTTAGAACGTGCTCCTCACTTTACGCGATTTCACTTACGGTGGCCCAGAACGTGACCCCTGCATAGGGGGGGGGAGTCGCCTGTACAGTGGTACCTCGGGTTACAGACGCTTCAGGTTACAGACTCCGCTAACCCAGAAATAGTAGTTAAGAACTTTGTTTCAGGATGAGAACAGAAACCGTGCTCCGGCAGTGCGGCCGCAGCAGGAGGCCCCATTAACTACAGTGGTGCTTCAGGTTAAGAACAGTTTCAGGTTAAGAACAGACCTCCGGAACGAATTACCGGTAAGTTCTTAACCCGAGGTACCACTGTACTGTTAATGTAGTCTCAGAGGCCATGGGCCTGTAACCCCAAAGCTACATGCCAGCATAATTAAGATGGCTTGCTAGTTCTCTGGTCTCTGGAATCAACAGACTGTCTATAGCAGGATGAATCCACCCATTTCTAGGAAGTGTGAGCAAGCTGTGGTTGTGCATCTGGCCTAGTGAACGAGGGGACAACTCATTTACTTCATCAGGGAGCCCACACATGTCCCCATAGTGAAGAAGCGAATGCTCATACTTCCTACATTACCCAATAATTACAAAGAGAAACACAGTTCCTCTTTGGGCGTTTTATTTGATCATTCTTCCTTGGAGAACATATGCTTCTATTTCCTTTATAAGTGGGTTTTTCTTTCTTCCCGAGTGAAACTGGCACAGTTAACAGCGCAAATGTTCTCTGCATGGAAAGAAATAAAGAGATTTCACAAAACATGAGAACAATAGCGACGCATATCTAGGAATGTGCCATTCGTATGAAGCACTTTGTTTTGATGTTTTTGCTTATTATGAATGCATTTCTCAATAAAAATTTAAATGTCTGTCTAGGAGAGACATAGAAGGAAGATGGCTAGCATGCTGTGCTGTGTCCACAATGTACACTGAATGTGTTTCTAATAGGTAAGCAATGAAAATAAGAGAAAACCTCAAAAGAAAGAAGGCATTGTATTACATTCCACCCTATATTTGTTCCATGCTGTGCTCTTTCCTGTTCTGCTGTAGTTCATCTTCTGCCCAAAACTGCATTATTAGTCTTGTAATCTGTTGTGGTGAAATTATATAACTTACGGGGGGAGCGGGTGGCGCTGTGGTCTAAAGAACTGAGCCTCTTGGGCTTGCCCATCAGAAGGTCAGCAGTTCAAATCCCCACGACAGGGTGAGCTCCCATCGGTCTATCCCAGCTCCTGCCAAGCTAGCAGTTCGAAAGCATCCCAGTGCAAGTAGATAAACAGGTACTGCTGCAGCGGGAATGTAAACGATGTTTCCATGCGCTCTGGTTTCCGTCACAGTGTTCCATTGCACCAGAAGCGGTTTAGTCATGCTGGCCACATGTCCTGGAAAGCTGTCTGTGGACAAATGCTGGCTCCCTCAGCCTGAAAGCGAGATGAGTGCCACAATCCCATAGTCGCCTTTGACTGGACTTAACCACCCAGGGGTCCTTTACCTTTACATATAACATACATAATTAATTAATTATGTGAATTATGCTGTCATTCTTTTATTCCACCCCTGGCATGGGTTCTCCTTTAGCTGTCATGGAGTGTGTGGTCTGAAGAAGAATGAGAGGAGCTCAGAAAGCTGGGCAACCCTTTGGAGGGGTCTGTGAGTTGGAGAAAGTGTCGGTTGGACCCATGAAATTGTCCAAGCCTAGGGACATGTCTGATAGCCTGGGAGATGATGAGCCAGGGAGGCACCAAATGGGCTAGCAGAAGAGTGTTCTGCTCTGGTGACACCAGACACCCCATGTCAGATTTGTCCTATTTGACCTGAAGGAGGGTCTCCACCCGCATCGTTCTGCCCGGACGCTGAGGTCCAGCTCTGAGGGCCTTCTGGCATCTCCCTCATTGCAAGAAGCAAAGCTACAGGGAACCAGGCAGAGGGCCTTCTCGGTAGTGGCACCCGCCCTGTGGAATGCCCTCCCATCAGATGTCAAAGAGATAAACAACTACCTGACATTCAGAAGACATCTGAAGGCAGCCCTGTTCAGGGAAGTTTTTAATGTGTGACATCTTAGTGTATTTTTGGTCTTTGTTGGAAGCCGCCCAGAGTGGCTGGGGAAGCCCAGCCAGATGGGCAGCGTATTAATAAATTATTATTATTATTATTATTACTCCTACTACTCCTACTACTATTACTACTACTACAACTATTGTGGAACCAGTGCTTCTCCCTGTCAGTGATGAGCCTTCTTCAAAGAACGGGACTGCTGAGACTAAGTCAGATACTGAACCAGCATAGACATCATCTCCATCTCCTCGGACATGGAGACACCAGTGGTGGTGCAAACAGGCCTTACAAGCTCAGCCAACCCATAGAAGTGCCAGTTTGCTTGCAAATCGCACTAAGGCTATTTCCCTGCTAAGTGCTGTGCCCAACCCATCATTCCAAAAGAAAGTGTGGCAGGTGTGAGTCACTTGTTGGATCAGTGCATTCGCCTGCACTTAGGCTTGTATCTAATCCCCTTGCATACCTGGTGAACCATGTCAATGTCCCTTGTTTATGTACCTCTCTAGTTTCTGGCAGAAGCCCAGCTGGGGGTTCAAGTTCTTCATCAGCGGTGAGGCTTCATCATCAGCTCCATTCATTTCAATGCAAATGAAACTCAATGAAAGTGCAGGAAGGGGGTGTCATCAATGAAAGCAGAATAGAGCAGAATGTGGATGGAGCAAAATGGAAGAGGGGGCATTGCATTTTGGCCTCGCACAGGATTATGCTGGAATTTGAAAGACCAAAGTTCATCCCTGATTAAAGCAACAACAACAACAGGGTTGATTTTCACCCTGGGCATGGGCAAATAAGCGAACGTGGGCAATTGCCATTTCCATTTTTGTCGGAACTCTCCAACAGCCTTATGCATAGGGTTGCCATATTTCAAGAGGCGGATGTGAGGGCGATCTGGCTGCCACATCTGTCACCCCATTGATCGCCAGGGTTGATTCGGCTGATCTGGCTGGCTAGGCGGTTGTCCCCTTCCTCCCTCACCGCTCCATGTGCGTCCCTCCCGAAGCCGCATGCTCGGTGGAAGAGGATGACTATCCCAGAGAGAAGGAGTGTACAGTGGACGCTCTGGTTGTGAACGTGATCTGTGTGGGATGCACGTTCACAGCCCGCAGCATTCGCAACCTGCGTCTGCGCACACATGGGTTGCGATTTAGCGCTTCCGCGTATGCGTGACCGCCGAAACCCGGAAGTAACCCGTTCCGGTACTTCCAGGTTTCAGCGGTCCGTAACCTGGAAAAACGCAACCTGAAGCGTCTGTAACCCGAGGTATGACTGTACCGTTCTTTAGTCAAGGGTATACGATAGCTGCGCTCGCCTGCTAGAACCTCCAAACAAGCTCAAGGCCATATTTCAAGAGGTAAAAATCCGGACACACAAAAAATGTTTTAGGGCAATTGCCTGACAGCCCCTCTGCCACCGCCAAGCTCAAGTCTGAGCCACCCACGCCAAAGCCAGAGCCCAAGCCAAAACCTGGGTTGCCCAAGTCAGAGCCAGAGCCTGAACCAGAGCCGCCAGAGCAGATACAGATAGATACAGCTACAGCTACAGCTACAGCTACAGCTACAGCTACAGCTACAGCTACAGATACAGATACAGATAGATACAGATACCCAGTGCTTTTTTTCTTTAAAAAATTGTTTAGGAGTACTGTCATTTTCCTACTCATATTGAAATACTGCCTCTCAATGAGGCCAAACTTAGATTCTCAAAATGTTTAGGGGTATGTGTACCCCCAGAAAAAAAGTACTGCATATACATATATAAAAAAAACCCAAAATCCCGGATATTTGCTTTAAAATGTAAAATTCCCCCTGGTTGGGTATATAGGACCCCCAAAAGAGGACATGTCTTTGTGATGTAATATGATAATGCTTACCGATGTAACATAAGAACTTTAATAAATAAATAAAATTACGGAATTCCTAGATGTATGGCAACCTTACTTATGCATGAGTAATCTTCCAAACTATTTAGCACTAATCAAATAATTTTGCAGCCTACATGATTGCAATTTCTGGCAAGAAACAAACAGTTTTCGTAAATTTTCAAGATTATCGTGCAAGGTCAAATTATGCAGAAAGTGGGGAAAAAAATCCCACTAATGACAATATTAGAGACTGATAAAGTATTTTTAGTATTTGTGTGCTCTCCAGGTAGTACCCAGTATTTATCGCCTTCCGCGTAGATGCCACACATTCGCCAAACTTTGCATAAGAAGTTATGGATCAAAAAAGTGTATGTGACTCCGCTCAAATAATCTCATCAGCAGAGAAAGGAAACATTTAATTCATGCCACAAGCAACCAATTTCTTACTGAACAATGATAGCATGTCTCAACAAGGATCACAGAGATGCATTAATACTGCATTTGTTTCCAACCTCTTGGATAACTGACAAGAGATTGTGGGACTGACACATCTGATGAATGAAAAGATCAATAGAATCACTTGTTTAACCTCTAGGCTACGTCTTGCTAGTATTTTTGGGTGCTGACTCATTATGAAACCACCTACACTTAACAAAAGCTGGCTGACAAGTCGCCCCTCCTGCAGAACTCCAGCCTTTCCAAGAACAACATCTGTCACGCTTTTACACAGAGGCAATTTGTCTTGCCCAAACATGATAGGCTTTCCACTTAACTCTCTTCTTGACCTTGATCACATGTGTAAAAACAAAGGCTGGTTCTCATTCTCAGGTTTCCTGCTAGTGTGAATTCCCCCTTGGTTTGTTTTTAAAAGAGATAATTTGTATTAAAGATTTTCCCCGTTTTCAAAAAGCATATGCATTGCCTCTTTCTTCAGGTTGTGTTTTCTACAGATCAGTTGCATTTTTCGTGAGACATCAGTCAGTATTATATGCAGAATAGGGTTGGGAAGAAAACAGAGGGGGGGGGCAGAGAGAGGGGCTAGGGTGGTAAAACTTATGTACTTTTACTTAGTGCATGCATGGAAATTTTGTGTCAGCGTCACATGGGTAGGTTCGCTTTCTATTTGCTTGTTATGTCCCGTTGGTGGCAAGCCATCCCGGATTTAATAATAATAATAATAATAATTTATTATTTATACCCCACCCATCTGGCTGGGCTTCCCCAGCCACTCTGGGCAGCTTCCAAAAAAATATTAAAATACTGCAATACATCAAACATTAAAAGCTTCCCTAAACAGGGCTGCCTTCAGATGTCTTCTAAAAGTCTGGTAGTTGTTGTTCTCTTTGACATCTGGTGGGAGGGCGTTCCACAGGGCAGGCGCCACTACCGAGAAGGCCCTCTGCCTGGTTCCCTGTAACTTGGCTTCTCGCAGTGAGGGAACCGCCAGAAGGCCCTCAGAGCTGGACCTAAGTGTCCGGACTGAGCGATGGGGGTGGAGACTCTCCTTCAGATATACTGGACCGAGGCCGTTTAGGGCTTTAAAGGTTAGCACCAACACTTTAAATTGTGCTCGGAAACATACTGGGAGCCAATGTGGGTCTTTCAAGACCGGTGTTATGTGGTCTCGGCGGCTGCTCCCAGTCACCAGTCTGGCTGCCGCGTTCTGGATTAGTTGTAGTTTCTGTGTGACCTTCAAAGGTAGCCCCACGTAGAGCGCCTTGAAGTAGTCCAAGCGGGAGATAACCAGAGCATGCACCACTCTGGCGAGACAGTCTGCGGGCGGGTAGGGTCTCAGCCTATAAGCTAAACAAGCTATCCCTTAGGGCTCCAATCTCTTGTCCCCCCCCCCCAAATTATGAGTCTTTGTAAATTGCGTTTCTAAAGGAACTTTTGTTATTGCCAAATGCCAATGAGTTTGCATTATTTTGTTATGAATAAAAAATCATTTTAAGTTTGAGCTTAATAATTATTTCACTATTAATATACTTCTTAATTGTATTTCACTGTTAATATACTTGGGATGCAGGTGGCACTGTGGTCTAAACCACTGAGCCTAGGGCTTGCCGATCGGAAAGTCGGCAGTTCGAATCCCCGCAACGGGGTGAGCTCCCATTGCTCTGTCCCAGCTTCTGCCAACCTAGCAGTTCGAAAGCATGCCAGTGCAAGTAGATAAATAGGTACTGCCGTGGCAGGAAGGTAAATAGCATTTCTGTGCATTCTGGCTTCTCTCATGGTGTCCCATTGTGCCAGAAGCTACTGTTAGGTCCATCATGAGATGTCCGCCAGCTTCTAACCATAGATACCAGCAGCCTTCAAGCAAGCAAACTTGCCTTATTATTGCTCCATGGCATCCCACTGCCAGAGGATTGCCTCCTTCCATTCACCACTTTGCCTCCTCCAAGTGAAAGAAACCTGGGCAGTGCTGAATGTCACATCCATTGCCAGGTGTGTCCTACTGGAAATAGAAAAGGGCTTTTTCCTTGGCCTGCCTTTATATCCACTCAGTTGCCAAGTGCTTTTGTGACATCACAAGAAACCCACAGCCAATGGCAACAGCAGCTGAGGCATCATCTTCATTGCTTTGAGCCTCACAATGGCGGTTTTGGGATTAATTCCGGGGCTTTGTTGCCCAATAATTGAACTAACAAGACTTCCAGATATGACAAGGTAAACCTTCTTCCCAGATATTTACAAAACTGAGTTGCTAAGGATTTTAAATAGTAAAAATGGAAAAGAACTCAGAATTAAATTCAATTGCAAGGACAGGACTTAACTAGGGAAAAATTAATAGTGAAAAAGCAGTTTAACAACAGAAAAGCAAGGACAGAAAGAGAAACTCTTCCCAGACCTGGGAGATAACAAACTATAAACAATATTGAACCAAAGGAACACCTGCGTTGAAAAATAGCTAAATCGCACGGAGCAAACGTACAAAAGTGTCTCTGGCGCCATCTGGTGGCCAAAAGGGAAACGGGAAAGTGAAATAGAAATAGAAACAGTTGGGGAAAGAGAAAGGGAGAATAATGTACTGAAAGGAATACACAGACATTGGGGGAAGGAACAGAAAGCGAAAAGAACGAGGGAGCAAGTGAATATAATAAGATTGAGGTTGAGAAGAGAGAAATGGCGACAAAAGGAAAGCAGACACTCCTGGCCAAGGAAAGAGAGAATCAGCGCAAGAAGGGGAAGCCAATGTAATGGAATTATTAATGTAAATCAGGAAATATTTACAAAGCCACTCTATGAAAGTTGATGAGTTCTGGTGAGTTCCGGCTGAAAAAAAGACCCGCGTGTACAGGACACACGCAGAGATTACATGACCTGGCACAAACAGGGGTCGACACGTCGAAAAAGCGTCTCAGGATCGAATGCAGGCCTTTAAAAAGGTTTGTCTGGCAAGTAAATGAAAAGCAGCAGCAAAGAATGGCAGATGAAACTGATGGAGTATGCAGAGATGGGGAAGACCCAAAACCAGGAAGATCAAGTATTTTCTAAAAATTGGAGCAAGTTTGTAATTTACTTAAAGGTACCCCTGCCCGTACGGGCCAGTCTTGCCAGACTCTGGGGTTGTGCGCCCATCTCACTCAAGAGGCCGGGGGCCAGCGCTGTCCGCAGACACTTCCGGGTCACGTGGCCAGCGTGACATCGCTGCTCTGGCGAGCCAGAGCCGCACACGGAAACACCGTTTACCTTCCCGCTGGTAAGCGGTCCCTATTTATCTACTTGCACCCGGGGGTGCTTTCGAACTGCTAGGTTGGCAGGCGCTGGGACCGAACGACGGGAGCGCACCCCGCCGCGGGGATTCGAACCGCCAACCTTTCGATCGGCAAGCCCTAGGCGCTGAGGCTTTTACCCACAGCGCCACCCGCGTCCCTATAATTTACTTAAAAGACTCCTGTAAACAGTTAAAATCACTGACAGGGATGTAATGACACTTGTAATGTGGAATTTAAAAAATGATAACTATGGATATTTAACAGGTGGATAATGGTAAAAGAGGGACGCAAAAGACAATATAAGAAATAAAAATAGCGACACAGGTGCATTTGGAAATCATACATGTTCTAGCGCAGCACATTGCAATTGCTACAAAAAGGGGGCAGAAAAAATTGTTAAGTGGTCTGAGACCACTGAGACCTCTATGGCTTTTAAGCGGTTCATGGGGAAAATGTTTGGGAGCCACAGCGCTGCAGAAAAATAAGGAAGTGGGAGGTATGAACATAGTTAGAGTCATGCTGAAAAGTCAAGGAGAGGCCAATGGCGAATCATAATGGTTTTGCAGGCTGGAGAATGAACTAATTTAGACTGCAATCCTATGCCCACTTAACTGTGAGAGCAGGCATGCCCTTTCAGTATCATTTGGATATCAGAATTACTGCGCTTAGTTAAATGCTTACAGCATGTCACATACCATAAATGAATCTCCTTGGTTTAACAAATAGGATTCAATGTCCTTGTTTTCAAAAGCTTAATGTGGTAAAAGAAATGCGCAGTCGTTATCTGCTGGCCGTTTTGCTTCATTTTCCAGCCAGTAATAGTTGTTTGAGTGTTCATTATTTGTAGCTGTGGTTTCAGGGAAGCGCTGGCTTCTTAAATCAGTGTTCTTGATCTTTCCATTACATCTGAATTGAAAGGAGATAGCATCTCTCTAATAGAATTGCCATTCAAAAATTGGGACCATCGCTGTAAACAATGCTATCACTAACTCCTTTTTTTTTTTTTTTTACGTATTGCCATTAATTTCAGATCTCATTCAGATTGATTCTTACAGGAAAATATTTTAATAGATTTTGACATTGTCCTCAATGGAGGCAAACCTGACCAGCAAAGTGATTGGCTGCCCTCTGCTGGAAATACGTAAGTTTTGACTAAGGAACGACTTCAGCATCAAAATATAACTTTATTTCAGTTGTATATAACTAAATATATATGAAGTGTTTCAGTAGCAGCCTAAAAGACTAGAAAATACCGGTTGAAATGGTTAATTTAATGCAAGCCAATCAATTCCAAAAGCATTAAGAGGCATGTTTTGAAAATACTGCAAAACCTTAATCCACACATTGCATAAAGTTCAATTAGATGCGGTTTAATATCAAGATCTTTCGCTGCCTCCTGATTCGCACTAATTATTATTGCTCTGGTAAATAAAATAGCGAATGACATCTGTGAAATAGTTTTTTTAATTACTTCTAATATGTATAACGCTATCCAATCACAATTTTAAAATTTGTGCCATTATCCATGGCATCTGATGCCATAAGAATCATAAGAATTCGCAACCACATTATTATTTATTTTTACTTTCAGTTATATTTTTTTAAAAGACTCGTATCACTCAAGATGGCTCTTTCTCCTTGATGCCAGAATTCATTTTTTTCAAGCTCACGTTGGATTTGCTTAAGTTCAGAAAAGTCTGTGTTTTGCAGAACTCAATGAAATGGACCTTATAGTTTCGCCATGTTGTTGTTGTTGTTTAGTCATTTAGTCGTGTCCGACTCTTCGTGACCCCATGGACCAGAGCACGCCAGACTCCTGTCTTCCACGGCCTCCCGCAGTTTGGTCAGACTCATGTTCGTAGCTTCGAGAACACTGTCCAACCATCTCGTCCTCTGTCGTCCCCTTCTCCTTGTGCCCTCCATCTTTCCCAACATCAGGGTCTTTTCCAGGGAGTCTTCTCTTCTCATAAAGAGAATACTTTATGAGAAGTATTGGAGCCTCAGCTTCAGGATCTGTCCTTTTTTTTTTGCAAAGGTTATTTTAAACATCCTTTTCATTTCAGTATATATCATTTCCCGGTAAGCTTTAACCTTACTACAAGACCACCACATATGATAAAAAGAAACTTCTTTCTCTTTACATTTCCAACACTTATTTGATTTATATTTTTGCCAATTTACTCAGTGCTAGGTACCATCGATATAACATTTTCATATGATTTCCTCTTAGACCATAACATGCTGTAAATTTTATATCCATATTCCACAATTGTTCCCATGCGTCCATATCTATATTATGACCAATATCTATTTCCCAATGTATCATTGAGGGTTTGACTTGCTCATCCTTTGTCTCCCATTCCAATAATATTTTATACATTGGCCGAGGATCCTCTTGGCCTGCAGACAGTTCCAAACTTAATCTCCCGCATCTCCAGGTAGGACTGGGAATCTTCCGGTCGGTATACCATTGGAGTGCCACTTCCAGTTGGTGTATTAGTATTATCATTAATAACAAAAGTGTGTAAACTGACCTTTATCTGAAGATCACAGGGCAGTTCACAACAGGGGCATAGCGTGGGGGGCTGTGGTCCTGGGCACACAATTTTGAGGGGGCACAAACCAGGCATCCGCATGCAGCGATCTCCGTCCTGCCCTCCCTGCCTTCAGGAGTCTCTGGGCCCTGGAGCCTGGCGTGGCCTTGCCACTGCATCCTCTTGCTCAACGACCACCTGGCCAGCGTTCACTCACTCCTCGCTCAGATAATGAGCGGCTGCATGAGGAGGGAGGAGGGCAAGGGGCGATCCCATCATGGCCCAGTTTGCATTGGGGGGATTCACCCGTCAAGGGCTGTGTTGGCCAACTCAGCTTCCCCCTGCGTGGGCAGGCAGGCAACACAGCATGGCCTTGCTTGGTTCTGATGCGCACACACATGCCCCGGGCACCAGCAAATGACGCTATGCCACTGGTTCACAGCATAAAAGGTGTAGACAACACTGAATGCCCATCAGCCAGAACGAATTAGCTGCCTCGGGTGGCGGATGCTGACAGGAGGGCAGTGAAGTGATGGAGGAGAGGTGGCAAGCTCTGTGCGCCACTTAGGCCGCCCGTTGCCCTTAAAGTTAGCCTGCTGAACTTGGTTGTAGTGGTGGTGGGTCCCCCGTCCCCCCCCCCCCCATCATCAGTGTGGAAGTTAGACTCAGCTGCCAGTTCAGTTGGCTTCTGTACATGTCATGGAAGGCCACCATCTTGTCCTTTGAGCAGCAAAATGACTTAGGCCAATCCAAGCAGCCTTCCAGAGCATGACAGGTGTACAGACTTTGACCAAGAGGCTGATCCAGAAAGCCAGGGTGGGCCTGGGATGGGCAAACAGGAACATACATCAGTGGCGGAAACAGCACCGAGAAGAAAGAAGATGAAACTCAGCAAAGAGGACTCGTTTGCAACATTAGATACAAGCCTTTCTCTTGCAGAAGATGAAACACTAGCATTACATCTGCTCAACAACCAAAGCTAATTCCCCCTCCCCCTGCCCTTATTTCAAATCTATTTTTGTCTTTGTATCAGAAAAGCACCCGGCCAATTTGGTTGCCTATAAATATCGCCACAGACTTTTCTGTGATCACGGTCTTTCCAACTACAGTGGTACCTCAGGTTAAGTACTTAATTTGTTCCGGAGGTCCGTTCTTAACCTGAAACTGTTCTTAACCTGAAGCACCACTTTAGCTAATGGGGCCTCCTGCTGCCACCGCGCCGCTGGAGCCTGATTTCTGTTCTTATCCCGAAGCAAAGTTCTTAACCTGAAGCACTATTTCTGGGTTAGCGGAGTGTGTAACCTGAAGCGTATGTAACCTGAAGCGTATGTAACCCGAGGTACCACTGTAGTGGCTCCTGTCCAGGTTTGTTAATTGTCTTACTTTAAATGTTGTGAGGATCCTATGTGGGGGGGTTGGGGGGGCTATTGGGTTGTTGTTTTTATTTTGATTATGCATTTTGTGGTTTTATATTTATTTTATTCCATAAACCGCCCTGAGACCTCCAGGTATAGGGCAGTATATAACTTCAATATGACAACAACAACAACAACAACAACAACAACAACAACAACAGCAACAACCCTCTTTCGGAACTTAACTTTATCCATCTGACAGAGTCAACTGAGGAAAATTCAGTTGTAAAGAGGAAACATCTTGATTTCTATTTCTCTCGAGTCAAGATCTCTAAGGCAGAATTCCTCACAAAAATACATCCTTGAAACCTGAACATTGGTATTCAGAAACCACTTTTGGTTTCTCATGCTTTCCTCGCAGAAGTACATAAAGCATGGTTGTTGCAAAATAATCAGGATGAAGGGAAAGAAGGAGCCAGCGCTCTTTTATAGCACCAAGCTCTCAGTCCTGGAGATGGATCAAGATAAAATTTAACCTCTCCATCCCCATACATTCATCTGTTCCACTCGGCTTTGCCAAAAACTGGAGTTTGACTGCCTCATAAATCTAGGCAATGCGAGGTCACAGCCATTTTGCAATGCCACCACACGAAGAAAAGAGGTTGAAATGTTATTTGGACCTTAACGCTGTTTTACTGGAAGCAGAAACTCCATTGATGGGAAGAAGAATGCTTCACAAAACATACTTTGGACAGTCAATATCTACTGAATTCAGACCAGAAAGTTTATGCTGTGAGGCTCAGGTCTTGTTGTTTGCAAGATTTAAAAGATGAGATCGAGTGTAGGAGAAAAAGCAGCAACAACCACCTCCAGCTGGAAATATGAGGCACCGCAGAAAGATCAATAACTCGTTAAAAGCGACAGTTTGAGCGCGAGGGAAGCTCAGTCTGTCTTTGAAGGCTTCGGTTCAACTTAACAAATGAGTTCCACGGAGCACCATCGATGCTCATGTGTTATATATCTCGGGCCATTTCTATAGACAAGTTAATCCCGAAGGCTTCAGTGGGAAAAATAGGTGTGTTGATGGTCAGTTCAGGAGCCGCAAGAACTCAAGAGCTTGTAACGGAATCACAGAATCATAGATATGGATGGGAATTATGTGGAACAGTGGCATGCGATCATTGGACTGAGGGGACTAGGCTAGTTCCCTAAATATTCCTCTGGCGTCTCCTTCCCAAACCTCAGGAAGCTTCTGCCCAGCTTAGGGAGGGAGGCGTGAGGCTTTGATGGGTCCAAGCAGAGGCGTAGCAAGGTCAGGTGGTACTCGGTGCAGAAAATTTCTTGTCACCCCCCATTCAAATTATTAAAAGAAGGAAAAATAAGATACAGTCGCAAGTGTTCTTTTCTGGTTTATTTACTGAACATTGTGAGCATAAGCAGCTTTGGCTTAGCGGCCCAGGAGCTCGTCCATGGCGCCCGCGCTGCCCAGAGCCCAACCGCTGTTGGTGGCCGCCTCGGCCTCTGTAGGATGGCCTTGGCCTTTGCAGGCCACTACTTCCTCGGCAGGTCGCTGCAGCGGCCCAAAAAACCCAACTGCTGCTGGCAGGGGGCCTTGGCAGCATTGGGAAGTCGGTCTTGAGAGCACCAGTCCTTTCCTTGCCTTTGCCCTGCCCTCAGCCTGCAGCTGATTGGCCAGCTGGGTTGGGGGCGGGGCGAAGGTCCCAAGGCAAGGGGAGTGGCATCCAGGACCCAGGAAGTCCCGCCCACCTCTCGGAAAGGAGCTTCAATAAGTTTATTTTTTAAATACTTATTCTTTCCAGTTTGTCACCCCCCTCGGTGGTGACACCTGGGGCGGCATGCCCCTACCGCACCCCCGTTCCGATGCCACTGGGTCCAAGATGCATCCTGCCATCTTCCCAAAGCCCATCCAGCCACGAGGAGCCACGAGGGCTTCAGCATCCCTTAAGGGCCCTGGCACCTCCTTTGCAAAGCCCGGGAAACTCCTGGCCAGCTTAGGGAGGGAGTCATAAGGCTCACGCACACAACGTCGGGACATCACAACGTCACATGTGTGACGTGGGTCCCCCCCATCCCTCTCACAAGCTGGTGCCTCTGGCCCTCAACTGCTCCCCTACAAAAATATTCACCTCACACCCCTGATGTGGAAAGCAATTAATAAGGAACAAGAACAGTTAACAAGTGGCGAAGGCCAGCGCTTGTTGCACCTCAACAAGGATGCTGTTCCACAGAACGAGGGCAGCTATGCAGAAAGCCCTGCAATGAGCTATTCTGGATCATGGTGCCTACATGTGAGCAGCAATGCCTGAAAGGGGTGTCTGTAGTCCTGGTGGTCTTCCGGTTGCCATATTTCAAGAATATGGTGGCGCTGTGGTCTAAACCACTGAGCCTCTTGGCGGAAGGTTGGCAGTTCGAATCCCCACAACAGGGTGAGTTCCCATTGCTCTGTCCCAGCTTCTGCCAACCTAGCATTTCGAAAGCACACCAGTGCAAGTAGATATATAGGTACCACTGCGGCGGGAAGCTAAACAGCATTTCCGTGCACTCTGGTTTCCGTCACGGTGTCCTGTTGCGCCAGAAGCGGTTTAGTCATGCTGGCCACAAGACCCAGAAAGCTGTCTGTTGACAAACACCGGCTGGCTCGGCCTGAAAGCGAGATGGGCGCCGCAACCCCATAGTTGCCTTTGACTGGATTTATCCGTCCAGGGGTCCTTTACCTTTACCTTATTTCAAGAAGTAAAAAATCTGGACATTGTTCAAAAAGTTGTTGAGCTGTTTCGGGGTGGACAGCAGGGTGGTGATTGGGCTTCCGAAATTGCCATCTAGGAGGCAACAAGGAACCGACTGCTGCACAGTGCTTCTGCTGGGGAACAGATAAAATCCAGGACATTTACTATTGATTTAACCCCGGGGAACCAATTTAGCCCCCACCTCCCAGACATTACTGGAATTTTCCGGTACATATGGTGACCCTACTTCAGATGAAAAGTGGAACTCAAAATTCTAACTATTCTTTTACATTTCTCTTTGGTACCTGAAGGGAAGGGGGGAAATTATATTTTATATTGCTGCACCTCAGACGTTTCTTATCTGATTTTCCTGAAATTTGTCTCCTTCCGCTGCAATAATGGTGATGCTGGGCTGTTTCTAAGTGGTTGTTTCTGGTTTGCGTTGATTCATGAATTATAATTTTTATTACATTACTGTGAAGTCAAAGAGAGTCCCTTCTTGGGGAAAAAACGGTGATGTATGCCTTCTTGGATTTTTAAAAACCCTATTTGGAAGTGCTGACAGAGGAGCGAAAAGTCACAAAGGTTTAATAACTATTTTGACTGCAATCTCCCTTTCTTGCTATAAATATTGCATTACGTGATGTAAAGATTATCTACCGTGTAACTTTGAGGGGGGGGGACCCAGTAATATATGTGTTCTACTTCTATTGAAGAGGGGGGGGGGATTTTTTACACCTGCTGTTTAGAATGATTATAACTGCTTTTTAAAAAATATAATCTCTGTAGATGGACAATACTAAGCACATATAAAGTGTAGTTAAGTGGGGTTTTTTAAAATAAAAATAAAACACTTGTCTGTTTCCATGGCAACTTCAGAACCGTAAGTCCTTAATTGTTTAAAAATTGCTTCTCCCTGCAGTGTGCTTATTAGCGAGAAATCCTCCCCAGACCCCCAAATCTGGAATTAATTTAAATAAACGCTCAGAATTATGTATTTGTATCAGTGCTGCAGAGTATTAAAAGTATCTTGGTGCATTGGTATATTTTACATTTAATTATTACACTTCACAGCCAAGTCCGGCGCTTAATGGTCTTTGTCAATAGTATGGGCAATCTAAAAACATCTCATCAAATGTTTCTCCCTTCTGCCCCTAGCCCAACATTTCATCTGGTGTATCTGCTTAAATCATGAATGGAAAGTGTTTTGAACATTTGGGGGAAGTGTTATGGAAATAATAATTAGCAGTTATACAGCATTTGAGAGCATTCAAGGCAATTTCCGCACATTATCATCATCATCATCATCATCATCACCATTTTATTTTCATGCCGCCTTTCCATAGTTAAAACAATGCTCAAGGCTGCTTACAACATGACAAGATTTACATACTGCATTTTTCGCTCTATAAGATGCACCAGACCATAAGACACACCTAGTTTTTGGAGGAAGAAGACAAGAAAAAAAATATTCTGAATCTCAGAAGCCAGAACAGCAAGAGGGATCGCTGTGCAGCGAAAGCAGCGATCCCTCTTGCTGTTCTGGCTTCTGGGATAGCTGTGCAGCCTGCATTTGCTACATAAGACGCACACACATTTCCCCTTACTTTTTAGGAGGGAAAAAGTGAGTTATAGAGCAAAAAATACGGTAATTACCAACATAACAAAAGTCATAAGCAATAAATAAAACACATCAAAAAGTACACCACCAAATGGAAAACAATTTCCACATAAATAATAAAATCTAAAGCTAAGAATACAACATTAATATCATTGAGGGGGTGTGAATTTTTGGATCAGGTTAGTCTTCTTCTATTTGTCCCCATGTCATTTTCAGTTTATTGGTGTGCTGGTCCCAGGAGGAATAAGGTACTATTACCGTAGCCCAAGATCAGTCCAGAGTCTCTAGCAGGGTAGACGATCACTAGATGAGACGCGAGGTCCGAGACAGGGAGCCGGGCAGGGTAACAGGAACGTGGGTAGGGCAGAAGCAGGAAGCCAGGCGAGGAACAGGAACACTGGTAGGGCAGAAGCAGGAGTCCAGGCGAGGAACAGGAACACTGGTAGGGCAGAAGCAGGAATCCAGGCGAGGAACAGGAACACCGGAGGGTCAGAAACAGGAAGCCGGGCGAGGAACAGGCACACTGGGAGTGCAGATCAAGGACTGGGTAAAGCAGGTACTCCACAACGACGTTGCTCCCGCAACCTGGGACCGGGCTGCCTGACCTTTATCTTCTTCTAAGGCCGGGGGCGGTCCCGGCCCCCAGAAGCCCCGCCTCTCTTGGCCTTAAGGCGATCACTCCTCCTGGGAGACACCAGTTCCCTTCGCCTCTCTGCCCTAAGCCTCTGCAGTTCAGGAGAGGCCGAAGGGTTACTGGGCCCCAGGGGAGGCTCACCTGTAGCCACTGAGTCTTCCAGCACCTCTGGGGCCAGAATGGTTTCACCTGGTGCCTGCTCTTGAGGTTCCTCAGCATCTAGGCCTTGCCCCAGTTCAGCCGGCCCTGGAGGCGGGGACTCCTGTGCCGGCTGGGATTCCTCCGGATCGCTCTCAGACCCGGAATCCCAGGCCATCACAATTGGTTAGTTTTTCTAGTAAGGCTGTTTCTCATACTATTTGATACCATTGGTCCATGTTCACTCCTGACAGGTCTCTCTAGTGTCTGACAATGCTGTTTCCGGCTGCTGAGAGTAGGTGGGTTATGAGCTCTTTATAATATGAGTGGGCATTATTATCTTGGAAGGTGTTCAGTAGGGCCAGTTCTGGGGTGAGTTCCAATACTTGCTTAGTTATTTTGCACATTTCCTGTATTACTGATGTCCAGAGTTGTATTTTGGGACATTCCCACCACATGTGGAGATATGTGCCTGTGGAGGTGAATCCTCTCCAGTATTTTGGTGATGTTCCTGGGTGTATCAGCGCTAGTTTCTTTGGTGTTAGGTACCATCTGTAAATCAGTTTAAGAGTGAGTTCTTTTCTTTTCTCTGATATGGATTTAAAGGGAGGTTTAGACCACATTCTAGTCCATTGGGTAAGGTTAATTTCATAGCCTATGTCATCCTGCCATTGTTTTTTGATTATGTTGAGGGGGTTTGCGGGATTTTGGAGCAGTATTTTGTATATTGTGGATACCATCCCCTTGCCATGTCCCTTTGTTGTTAGGAGGAGGTTTTCGAAGGCTGTCAAAGGCCTAGTTGCTGCTGATTTTACTACTGGATTGTTTAAGTGCATCTTACAAACTTGAGCAAAAGTTAACACAATTAGAAAAAAGGTGAACAAATCGTGCGCTGTTTTCATGCAGCATTGTTTAATTTGTGGCCGATGCAGCTGTCGCTGGAGAAAAGCACCTCAGAGTCTGATCCTGAAGCCATAAGCCACCATGGACTTATGGTATCTAGAAAGATGGGAATAAATGGGAATGTCTTCAACGGTCAGTTGACAGGGAACTTTTTGAAGAAGCTGCTTTCGGTCTTCTCCATGACAATGCCTTTCACGCTTCTCCAGAAACAAACTGTCTTCAAGGGGGCCGGAATATAGCTCAACAAGTTTAGCATGCTAAGGAAAAGAATTCAAGCAATTGTCAATAAATAACAACATCACCACTGATAATAAAACACAAAGAATTAAGCAACTATGAACTTAGGAAGTCCTTCGGGATTTGTACTTCTCTGGTTTTGCCATTTGGTTCTTCAGTGTGTAAAAGCAGTATGGAAATCGCCAACAGAGATGCATCATATTAGGGAAAATCCTTTGCAAAATGGTGTGAAATGAGCTTTATCTGCGCTAGAGTATATGAGAAAGCATGGTGTGAACTCCTTATTCTGTGCAGTCAACAGGACACAGAATCAGAAGAAGCAGCCTAATTTGGGGAGAAGATCCCCACAGGGCAATTGCTTTCTTCAAAGAACTGCAATGTCACCAAAAGACCAACTCCAAACAACCTTTATTTATATCTTAACATTGCCTCTGTGCTTTGGTCTTTGACATCTGAGATGTATGTTTTCAGGACCCATCCTATTCTTGTGATTGTCATTTGCTTGGAAATGTTTTTAATACTGTAATTGAGATTGTAACATGCCCCGGGACCTTAGGACGAAGAGTGGGTAAGAAATAATAATAATAATAATAGTGATAATAAGTGATAATGATGATAGAAAAGTTACGATGGTGGATATGAGTGAACAATATATACATCATTCAACTTCCTGTATCAGGACATCATCATCATCATCATCATCATTATTATTATTATTAGAAAAGTTACAATGGAGAATATGATTGAATGATATATGCATCATTCAACTTCCTATGTTGGGACGCTTTTAATGTTTGACATTTTATTATGTTTTTACATGTGTTGGAAGCCGCCCAGAGTGGATGGGGCAACCCCGCCAGATGGTCAGGGTATTAAAAAATAAAATTAGTACATTTGAATGATATCTATGTTCATGATGAGAAATGCTCTCCAATTGCAGTGACTTCAACAGGTACTTTGTCGATGCTTAGTATCTTTCAAAAATTAGAGTCCTTCTTAAAATGAGAATCTCTAAGGAATAAATGTATTTCCCTTACCTTCAAAGCCATATCCCGATACTTCATGTCTTGTTTCCAGGGCATCACGTAGAGCTTTGGAATCATTCCATGTCTGTACGAAAAGCTTGGCAAATGGCAATGAATCAGCCTGGAACATGACAAGAGTTGGTTTTACACACACACACACACACCATGTGGATGTTGTTGTTTTTTAAAACTTATTTAAATACAGAGGGGGGGGGGGAGACAAACAACACAGAGGAGAACAATTCCCTTCCTTCCCATCCCTAATGTGGCAAACTGAACTTATCCAGAAAGTGCTATTTATATGAGAAAAAGAACCATCATGTGGCTTAGTCATCCACAGTCATGGCAGTCCAGTTGTTAAGAGTGTTGGACCAGAGTGGAAAGGATGCAAGTTCAAGTCCCCACTTGGCCATGATCTTGGACCTGCCACGTTCCCTACCACAGAGTGGTTTTGCGCATAAGCAGAGGTGAAGAAACTATGGGGTCTTTGGAGGAAAGGTGGTGCCTATAAATGGAAAACAAACAAACAAACAAAGTCACATGTTTACCCCTTTCCTTGGCGATGAGCCGGAATCAAATCGCACAGTTAGGAAAGAAGTTAACCAAAATATTATTCCTGGCCTGAAACCCTGTCAGGTTTTGCCAGTTCCTGAATGAATATTCTGGAATTAATCCATTTACTAGCCGTGGATGTCTGCCCTTCGCATGATGTCAGGTGTAGAACAGCTGGGCGTGGCTTGCCCAAAATAGCTTGGCAACCCAAATTTGGTCCATGAGCTGATGGTTAGCTCCCTTTATGATATGCACCAACATGGAACTAAAGGAATATCCACCCCATATGTTGAAAGCACTGTGATACTGTTTCAAACTGTCATGGCTTCCCCCAAAGAATTCTGGGAGTTGTGGCTTGTGAAGGGTGCCGGCGGGTGTTAAGAGATACCCCATTTCCCCTCACAGAGCTTCAATTCTCAAGAGTGGTTGAGCAATCAAGCCCTCTTCCCAAGGAACTATAGTTCTGTGTGAGGAATAGGCAGTCGCCTAACAATTGTCGGCACCCTTAACAAACTACAGTGGTACCTCTGGTTAAGAACTTAATTCGTTCTGGAGGTCCGTTCTTAACCTGAAACTGTTTTTAACCTGAAGCACCACTTTAGCTAATGGGGCCTCCTGCTGCTGCCCCGCTCCCGCCACGCAATTTCTGTTCTCATCCTGAAGCAAAGTTCCTAACCCGAGGTAATATTTCTGGGTTAGCGGAGTCTGTAATCTGAAGTGTCTGTAACCTGAAGCGTCTGTAACCTGAGGTACCACTGTACAACTCCCAGGATTCTTGTGGGGATGGCATGGATGTTTAAAGCTGCACCATAAAGCTTTGAATGATGAGTAGATAGGAATAGGATTGCACAGTCAGCCCAGTTTGGCAGGCCTGCTTTATTGTTAGTGTACTGGAAGAAGCAAAGATGGCTAGTGTTGAAGCAATGATTCTTCAACATCAACTTTGTTGGACTGGTCATGTTGTGAAGATGCCTGAAAACCATCTTCCAAAGCAACTACTCTATTCCGAACTGGAAAATGGAAAGCGTAATGCCGGTGGTCAACAAAAGAGGTTTTAAGACAAGGCAAATATATAGTATAAACACAGACAATTGGGAAACACTGGCCTGCGAGCGCTCCAGGTGGAGAACAGCCTTTACCAAAGGTGCCATGGGCTTTGAAGAAGCTCAAACTCAGGACAAGAAACGTGCTAGAGGAAGGCACATTTGGCAAACACTCACCGTGATCAACTCCAGCCTGGAAGCCTATGTCCCCACTGTGGAAGGAGGTGTGGATCCAGAACTGGCCTCCACAGTCACTGTTAAGACCATGTCCATGGAAGACAATCTTACTCGGCTACGAGTGATTGCCAAAGAAGAAGATTGTTAATCTTTAACATCACAACTTTCCTTTCCAAAATGGTTTACTGTACTTGCTAGCCCATGGGGGGGGGGGGAGGTGATCAGGACCCCCAGGGCACAGGAAGGCCCACCCACCCACTCCTGAATGCTCCTGCTGGAGATGAAGTCTCTGTCTTACCCTTTCAGGTCAGTATTGACTGCCTTTGAAACCAAATTGGGATTAGAGCCCTGTCCAGGCACAGCATTTGGGTTACTCATGCTGTCGCCGTTGTCACCGCTGCTTCTCTGGGCTGAGATCTGTGCAAACAGCCGGTCCCTGTGTGTGCCGAGGTGGAGATTATGATGCACCAGCCATTGTCAGGCTGATGACACTAGAGCAACAACAAGGGAAAATGTCATTTAAGAAATATCAGGAAGGGATCAGGCCCACTTGAAAACGGTGTGATTAGATAGATGTAGAAGAACATCATGATACAACTTCATGAAAGCGGACGAAGTTAGAAGGAAAGGCATTAATTAGGTTCCCTGGAGAGTCGCAAATGCTTAATCAAAACAACTTGAATTAAACTATTCCTGGGAGTGTGAAGCTTTTGCCATGCCAAGTACTGGTGGTTAATAAAAACCCCATGCGATACCACCTAGGTAGGTAAAGGGACCCCTGACCATTAGGTCCAGTCGTGGCCGACTCTGGGGTTGTGGCGCTCACCTTGCTTTATTGGCCGAGGGCGCCGGCGTACAGCTTCCGGGTCATGTGGCCAGCATGACTAAGCCGCTTCTGGCGAACCAGAGCAGCACACGGAAACGCCGTTTACCTTCCCGCTGGGGCGGTACCTATTTATCTACTTGCACTTAAGAGTGCTTTCGAGCTGCTAGGTTGACAGGAGCAGGGACCGAGCAACAGGAGTTCACCCCGTCGCGGGGATTCGAACCGCTGACCTTCTGATCGGCAAGTCCTAGGCTCTGTGGTTTAACCCACAGCGCCAGCCGTGTCCGTGATACCACCTAAACAGCACCAAATCCAAGTGGAAGCTGCAAAGGAAGTTCCTCTGCCTTTGGCGCAGTTTGAATTTGGTGCCTTACACTGTCAGCCACGTCATGCCAGTGATTCAAGAATTCGGCAGCGACTCAAGAATTCCTGCTTGGTGTTTCGCGACCCCACTTCTCCAAAGCGTGCCTTCCATAAGCTGGGAAAGGGGCCTAGGTAAAACTATGACGGCAAAGGAATGATCTTAAGGTTTATGTTTCTCAACCCCGACATCATACGATAGCTTGTTTGGCTGGTTCCCCACCCCTGCTGGATGTCGGGGCTGGAGTCAGGTCCTCAACCATGCAATTACTCACCAGAGGCTGCTGAAGTATGTGGGATGTGATCCATGACAGGCAGTCAAGTACAACATGCCTTGTAATGCTAGAGAACACATGCGGGGGAATGTTTCGTCCAGTCAGATGAAACTTCCTGTTCCTCCTGGCTGGAGCATCCTTCCTTTTGCATGTGATAGAAGGTGGGCGTGACCTTACCTGTCCAGGTAATAAAAGGATGTCGCACATCACCCCCCCCCCCTTTTTTCACCTCCTTCTTCGTTTGACCCGCTTTTAGCTAGGACTGCTCTGGTAGCTCTCAGCTAGCAGGAGCACTGGTATTATACCCCCATGGGGTAGATCCACATGTACATATTTGCAACTAAGTCTGCTTTCAGGGATCCAGCTGTGAACTGATGTGAGTAAACTTCTTTTATCATATTTGAATAAGATTGTGGAGTCTTTATTTTTTTTAAGAGGGATTCAAGGGAACTTACCAGGAACACACAATTCAATCTGAGACAGATTGAATTGTATAATAGTGAGAAGCTCACACGAGCCTGCAACCAGTTATCTGCGTGAGAAGGGGAATGTAAACTCTGCTAAGTAAAGGAACTTGCTAGCACAAGTTAGGAAGGGTATTAACAAACAACATATCCTCTCCTGCCACCCTGAACATTCCCACAAAGTTAACTCTTCCTTCAAGCAAACCACAGCTCAGGCCTAGCGCCCTCAGCAACTCTTTCAAGGAGTGTCTTCGCACAGCCACCCTCTGCTCAGCCTGTTTCATTTATCTGTGTGTTCCAGATGAGAGGGGAGAGGGGAGCTGGTCACAGCAGAAGGGGGGGGGACCCCCCTGGATTCTTCAGCAGCATGCCTCCATTCTGCCTCTTGGTCTCCCTCTGCTCCAGCCTCAGAGTCTGAACTGCTCTCTGCACAGCCTCTTCCTGCTCACTAAACCCCATTGCCTTTTCTGCTGCCGACACCTCTTCCCAGTCTGTTCCCTCTTCTCCCTCTGACAGCTCACCGTCATCCCACCACCGATTCCCTGGCTCTGACCCTCTTCTTCCCTAGGGGGTTCCCCAGCTGGTGCCGTCTGTGCATCCAGTCACACACTGGAATAGATGGACCTTTGGTCTGATCCAGCAGTGCTCATTGTGGGTACCCACATGCTCCTTTTCTACAATGCATTTGAATCATCGGATGCAAACCCATTCAAATGCATGGTCTGGTGCTGGTGAAGGGATCTGGGTAGCTGAGTTATGAAGAGAAAAACCCGGGTGATATCAGCTTGTTCCCCTCCTGGTCCCTATACCATTTCCTGCATGGACTGGACGCAATGGTGATTGCATGAGTGACCCAAGTACACTTGCTTTTTCTTTACTAAATATGCACGAGGAATTGTCCCCATCGTGCTCCCTACCAGGATCAGACCACGACCAAGAGCTGCTCTTTGCTTAAGGAAAAAACACACAATGGCCAACCATGTGATTCAAGTCACATCTAGCTTGCCCTTAGAAGTCTGGCAAAGCTGACAGTACAGGCTCCTTAAGTATGTTTATATCCGTAGCCTTAATCAATTGTATCTTCTATAGTAGTGGCTAAAAATCTGTTATTTTTATCCTGCTCACTGTATAAAATGCCATAAGAGACATTCACGCCTGAAGGGCTCACGCTCCAGAAACGAAGTAGATAAAATGGGTGTGCTAAACTTGAGCAAACGACAAGACAATATTGATCCGTTCCACAGACAGAGGCCTCCGGCCATCACCTATTTTATCAACTTTTCTTCCCTCTTTTGATCCCTGCAGCAATAGCTTAAAGAAGGATTAAAAGAATTCCAGGGCAATATGGTTCCCTTTTAAGTGCAATGGGAGTTTGTATTGTTCGTTTCCCTGAGTACACCTGTCATGTCAAAAGGACTGCAAGGTAATAAAGGGAGACTACAGGAGTATGGGAAAATAAAATTTTGCCAAAGGCAGTTAAGTGATCAAATACTTTTTGACACAACGGGGGATTGAAACATGTGTGCTCAGTGCCATCTTCTCCTGCAATAACATTTCTTACAGTGATTCATTGTGCAGGTCTGAGCTGAGTAGTCAGGTACTCATAAAAACCGCATTGCAAGTGAAGCGACCATACATTGAGAATAAGCACACAATGCTGATTATACTTGACTCAATAACCCCAACGCTGTGCTGTTTCACTTCCTATATTGTTTTTTAAGCCTCTTTCAAGCTCAGGGGTGGGGTGGGGTGGGGGTGGGGTTCAGAAATTAAACATTCGGTACACACCAAGTTTTATTAAAAAAATCAAACTATCTTTTAATTCCTATAACTGAACATTAAACCATACGTGAGAAGCTCTGCTTTTGTCCTCTCAGAGTCTTTACAAATGGGATATTTGCATGCCTATCATTATGGTTCAGGCAAATGTGTTGCTAGATTTTAACTGTTAAATCTCATGACCTTAAAGGAAATGATCTTAAACTGTGATGGAAAAATCAGGGATTTATATGCTCGGTCTCATTTAAATGTTAAAATATTAAATAAAGCAAAAATAAAGTGCTCTTGGCAACTGCAGATGGCAAAACAGTTTTACTCCAATTAAGTGGTCTTAATTAAGAAACAGGCTGTGGGGTGATTCTTTTAGACTTCCTACACCCAGCATAAGGTTGCTAAGGATGCAGACTATTAACAGCCTTGGCAAAGAACCCTACTTTACCAACACTGTAATGGTGTTTAGAGCAGCATTTCAGATAGTTTTCTAGCTAACAGCCTGCTTTCATGTGCATATTCCCAGAACAGCAGAGGATTGTAGTCCCTAGGATGTTAAGGACTAGAGTTGCAAAATACCAATTAATAAATAAATGGAAAATTACCAAGACCACTGCAAAAGGATGTCCAACTTGAAGTATATGCAATAGTTATCTTTTAAGTACAGTACAACCATCTTATAGGTGAAGTTTGAATTCTCTAGAATACGGTTTGAGAGAGCATTCCTTTATTAGCTGGCAATAACATGTCATTGTTTCCACATCCGGAACAGCAGTTTTAACTTAACATTTTGGAATGAAAACACAAAAATAAATTGGGGTTCTTTCACATAATACCCCATACGCATGTGAGGTCATCTCGGATACCAGATACTAAGAAAAGAACATTTCTATCCCAAGAAATTTAGTTACTGTGGATATCTTAGCCTTGTTGATCTTTAATGATCTACTGATAATTGGTATACTTGTTATTTGAGCAGCAACTCACAAAACAATTAAGTCAGTGTAGTCAAGATTTAAGGCAATTTAGTGCCATGAATTTTCAGCGTAGGTGATATGCAGCAGACTGTTAGACCCTCTGAAGGCTATCAGCGGACCACAGCCTAAGCCTCAACAACCCTTTCGTGAAATTGTTCGGCATTAACACAAAAATACAGAGGAGAATGAGCCAAAAAGTCAGCCTTGAAAAGTTCAGATGGGCTTTTTTTCACCCGACAAACTGTACTGTGCACAACTGCCGTGTACAACACAACACTTGCATGTAGCTAAACTATGCAACTCAGATTCCCACCCCCCATAGATAATGAAGCAAACAAAAATATGCAATTAGAAAGAAAACTGTAATCCAAAATGGTAACCAAGAATCTTGAGTCTGGCCTACTGGGGCTGCAATTCTGTAACCAGTTACATTGTGTTCAAGGCCCAACAGATTTCAGTGGTACTTAAGTACATGTAATTTGACACAATATCACACCATTAGCACAAAACTCATCAGCATAACTAAAAGTGTGGTGCAGTAAGTCCATTTGTCTTACTGAACAATATTCAAAAATGGGATAAGAGTTCTGCAAATTTTTGCACCTACCGCTTCAGATAGGAAAAAAAAAAGCCCAGATACTTTGTCATTAAAACAAAACATAAATCTGAACATTCCTTACAATCTTCTAGAGAAAACAGTCTTGTGGATAGTAATGCACATTCAGACAAAGGACACCTAATACCTCTGCACTGCATTCCTTCCTATTATTAATGCTGCATCTAAAGAGACATTTTCAGTAATTTGCAAGCATTTGGAATACCGTAGTATTAGAAAAATGTTCCCAAACTCTGCAACCATGAACACCATGCTAATTATAAATGCTTCCATGGCAGATTAAATGTCCAAGTGTGGTATGTCACTTTGTTGCATATTACCTTTAGTTAAATAATACAGAAAACATTTCTATGCAGTTAGCAGGCGCCAGACATGAGCTTTACTCTGGAATGAGAATATTCAGTTTTGCTCTTACCTAGAAACTATCCCACAGGTGAGGGAACATAGCATAACTAGGTGCTGAGTTATATAACAAAGGAGATAGCGGATCAAAGTATTTTCATGATCTAAATCAAACTGAGAACTCAAGTATGGACACTAAGTTAGAAAACAAAGGCCCTCTTCAGTATACAACCATCGCCACTAATGAAAACAAGACGTAGTCTTAATATAAAAACTGCAATTTAATACATCTCACAAAAAGCTTGGTCTCTCAAGTACCCGATGCATTAAAAGAGGTCCACGTCGTGAGTGTGATCAATTTCAATAGCATCTTCAGGATCCAGTTTCATTTCTCCGTGTCCTTCTTGCAAGTCATCCAGTGAAGCCAATGCCTCATTTGTATCACTAGCAAAAGTCTCTCTCGAGGCATCATCATATTCTTGAAGGTTGAGCCCTTTAATAGCTTTCTTCATCTTTTTCCCCAGGACTTGAATTCTCCTCTTCTTTGCTGCTTTCTTGTTCTCATACTCCTTCTGGTTTTCAATATAGAAGATTTCCTTCAAAGAGAATGTTAACACTCCATGAAGTGCTGAGGAATAATAGGCAATGTCACCTTTCAGAAACCACCACTTTCCTTCGCTAACCTTTAAACTAGAGATGAAAGCTAACTGTATGACAAAAAGAACAAAAATCTCTTTTGAAGGATGCCATATCCTTTCAAATGCTGCTACAGAATATTTGAAAATTAAGACTTCAGTTCCCTAAAGTGAGAGAGGTGCTCTATTTTAAACAGCTGCAAGTCTGCCTGCCCAGAATACAGAAAGGGCTGTTTCTGAAGCCCATCACCGCTACAGTCATTTGTTACATATTTTGCAGTTAGAAGGAAGATTTCAATTTTATGATTTCACTGATTTACTAATAGACTAGAAAAAACACAGGGAATGATTTTTTGAAGTATGAAAAATGTTAGGGGGTATTTTTTTACTGTAATGTTCTTTGAAGAGCAAACCTTCAGAGATACAGTTGTAAGCTACAGATGCTGAGACTGCTAAAAAGGCCTGAGGCCATCTTGTCTGTGAGTCCTTTAAGACCCGTTCCCTACCCCTGCAGATTTTTTTGTACCTAGCCTGGAAAGGTGGGGCCCAGACTGACTCCAGCTACAAAAGCTGAGGCTGCTGAACAAACTCCTGGGCTGGGGGGTTGTTTAAGGCGGGGGGGGGGGAGTTGTTCGATGGGAGGGAATGGTTGTTACTCTTCTTGTATCTAAATAATGATGATAATAATGAAGATGATAATAATAATAACAACAACAACATTATTATTATTCCGCCCATCTGAGTGGGTTGCCCCAACCACTCCGGGTGGCTTCCAACACATATAAAAACATAATATAACATCAAACATTAAAAACTTCTCCATACAGGGATGCCTTCAGGTCTCTTCTAAATGTCAAATAGTTGTTTATTTCCTTGACGTATTGATGGGAGGGTATTCCACAGGGCGGGCGCCACTACTGAGAAGGCCCTCTGCCTGGTTCTCTGTAACCTCACCTCTAGCAACGAGGGAACCAGCAGAAGACCCTTAGAGCTGGACCTCAGTATTCGGGATGAATGATGTGGGTGGAGGCTGTTTAGGGCTTTAAAGGTCTGCACCAACACTTTGAACTGTGCTCAGAAAACATACTTTTAGTAAAAATATTAAAAATGGGATCTTTAAAGAACAGCTGGCTTAACCAGATGTCCATTTTCTACTTTAGAAGATGTATAAATTGAAATCAGAAGTCAGCAAGAAGAGATATACTTTAAAACATTCTCATTTAACATATGCTTTTCAAAGTAATCTAAAAATGTGCTGTTTTTAAATGGTTTACATATATTATGTTATTTACCTTGATTTGTTCTCCAGTTACACTAGGTGTGTTTTTCAGCAAGTTTAAATAAACTCCTCCCGGTGTTCTTCTTCTAGTGCCATTCTGCATAATGGAAAAAGAAAACTTTCTAAAGCTTTCTATAGACATAATAGCTGCAATCCTATACCCTGTTCAACTCAATAGGACTTGCTGCTGTAAATATGCTGTTCCTCAAAAACTCAAAATATTTATAAGAAGTTGTGCACAGAACCCTTGGAGCAAAGATTATGTCAAAAAAATTTTTAAACAGGGCTCTATATTTGTTAAAAGATTAAGTATGTAGGCTGAAAAAGCAATTATTTCCTACCACTATGAAAAGACCTCCATTTTGTTCCACTTCAGCTGTTTCCATCAGTAGTTCAATAGATTTTTTCTTCCCAATGATTTTCACAACCCGTACGATCAGATCCTTCTTTGGCTCACAAAGCCTAAAAGGAGAAGGGAAATTCTATGAAAACTGGAAACCCTTGCATTTTGTAACCTGCTTGAATGACAAAACATATTTATGAACAAATGTACCCACTGTTACAAGTTTAGCACTATCTGACATTTGCCTAGCATTGCTGTAGTGAAGGCTTGCTGTGCTGAGTTTTCGGAGGAAGGGTGGAATATATTTGAATTGGTAATATTTTTAAAAACTGAATTGTCAGCCTGTACTTTCTACATTTAATTTCCCTTGACCTTACTGCTTACCATCACTTACTCCCCCAATTTTACACACACTCCACCCTAAGGATAACTTTCCAGGCAGGTGGTACTGCAACCCAAAATTATCTTTAGTCCTTTGAATATGGTTTAAGAATGTTTTCAGTTATTGGGAATTACAGACAGACACCTATTTTAACTGGGTATTACCAGCTATCAAATTATGAGGGTAAAGAATGGTCCAATGATAATTATATGGTCTAGTGGAACTTTTTACCTTGAAACTTTAATTTTATAAAGTCTCATTCTCTGGAGCCTAAAAGCATAGGATGCACAATGGCTAATTTGCTCCAAATTCCACATGGGACAGCTGTGCCCTCTGCAACAACTGCAAACCAGGCAAACAGAAAGACTCCATCGTCCACAGCACCCGTTGGCCTCATAAGTATCTTCTAAAAGGGGGGGGGGGACCTTCATGTTCTCTTCCTGACAAAGTACAAAACCGCAAAATTTTACAACTGTATCTGTCCAAGGCCACAGTGGGAAACCAGAAGCACACAGCCGATAAACCAGAATTAAAAAGATAATGCCATTAAAACCTTTACACATGCGCAGACCCAATAATCTTGACAGACAAACTGTAATTCTGTTTGTTCACATTACTGTTGGTTCCTATTGATATAACTTCATGCTTTTCTCCAGTTAACCACCGCCCTGGTAATTTCACAAACCCCATGCAATTGTCTAGGACACAGATTTGGTCTAAAGAGGAGAAAACGGGATAGTACCAAAATGGGTCCAACGTGCACTCCTAACGTCTCACAGTGATTTTTTAGTTGCGTCTAAGTAAATCAAGATATATTTCAAGCATATTCTATGGCTGTGCAGCGGAGGGTGCCACACAATTCATGTGAACAGCACACATTTTCAGGGTGAGTCTAAACAGCTGAATTTTATCAGAGTCCTGAGGTTTCTGTATAGTGCAGTGGGGTTGTACCAAGTACCATATTTTTTGCTCTATAAGATGCACCAGACCACAAGACACACCTAGTTTTTGGAGGAGGAAAACAAGAAAAAATATATTCTGAATCTCAGAAGCCAGAACAGCAAGAGGGATCACTACGCAGTGAAAGCAGCAATCCCTCTTGCTGTTCTGGCTTCTGGGATAGCTGTGCAGCCTGCATTCGCTCCATAAGACCCACACACATTTCCCTTTACCTTTTAGAAGGGAAAAAGTTAGTCTTAAAGAGCAAAAAATATGGTAATTCTTGGACGGCTATATAAACCTGTAATATTTTGACTGAATACCTGGGTGACTAGCAGACTTCATGCAAATAAACATTATGAACTGGGGTTCTGGTTTGGGGAAGGGCTGTAGAATCTGCTTAGTATGCAGAGGTTCCCAGATTCAACTTTACTCACAAGATCAAGTTATTCAGTCAGTTTTAGGTAGAAGCCAAAGCATTTGTCTGTCCAGTCACCATGAATTGAAACAGAAACCTCAGAACTCTGATTTCACGCAATGACTAAAACCGCTGGCAGGTGAGAGCAGCCAAACTGTCTCAGTCACAGAAACTGCTTACAAGGGTACCTGCATATTTTGCTAAATACTTGGTTTCTTTTTAAACGGAATCTCAAGGATCTGGTATCCCTGAGCCAATGAAAGCATGGCACTGGTGGGTTGGTCACCCTGTAATAGCTTTTCTTTAGTACCATTATTTTTTAAAAAATAAAATAAATACCCAATGCCCCTCAAGTTTTGTTATTGTGTAAGGTGACATTTATTGAAAATCTGACGAAGGTGTATTAAAAGATCAAAATCTTACCGGTAGGCAATTTCATCTGCCACTTTTTCCTCAGGATCATCCTCAGTAATTTCATACCTCCCTTTGTAATTCATTTCTTGTCTTTCACCCAATCTGTCCTTAACAGGCCGTTTCCGTTTCAAGAGGCCTTGTCCAATTTCCTCCTCCTCTTCCTCCTTTGGCAATGTCTTTTTGTCATCCTGCATATATTCATCTAACTCTTTGTCTAATGCTTCAGCCACTTCTGGCTCAGATTCTTTCATCAGCTTTTTCGCCAACAAGTAATTGTAAGTCTCTGATGCCCGGCTCCTATCAATGCTTCCCTCCATCCCTAGAATCCCAAGTTCTGAGGCCACCGCGTCTTGGTTCTGCTCCTGAAGCACTGCACCCCAGATGTTGTTGATCTTTTTACCCCCTGCAGTAATCTGTTTCTGAGGGATCGGGCCAAAATTGAAAGGCTCTGGTTTAGGGGGAGGAAGATTCGAACATTTCTGTCGCTTCCTCTTCCACAGACAGCTGTCTTCATCTGAATCTGAGAAGCTCTCGTCACTGGAGTCCAAACTTTTGGTTGTGCGGTAAGGGACACTTGGTGCACAGGGGGGAATGCCAGTTGGAAAAGATCTGGCTGAGTTGATATCGTGCTGTTTCTGAAATGGAAAAAGGAAAGCAAGACAGATGTTTGCTGTCGTTGTTTAAAAAAAGAAACATTTTATTGTGCACTAATTCGCCGCCCTATAGGGGATTTTTTTGGGTGCAAAACTTCCCAAGGCAAACTAGAGTGTACTCCGCCTCCTCTTTCATCATTTTACTTTTGACACTTGCATGCTGCTATGTTTCTCTGGGAAGCTTACAACAAATTAAGTAAAGTAAGTTCAAAACAAAACCAAAAGCTACATAAATGCAAACACAAAACTCACTGCACCCCCAAAATCAAAACAAAGATTTAAAACTCTATTATCCACAAGAAGACAGGAACTAGAGCAGGAAAGGCTTGAGGTCCTCAAACAGGATACAGTTTTTCAGGAGAGTAAAAAAAAGGGGGAGAACACCCATCTGTCCAGGTCCCCGCTGACATAGGATCTGAGCCCATCTCTCTCCTCTCAGTCTGACCATAGGCAAATCGGAAGCAGGGAGGTGCCAAGATCCAATTTAGAGCCTCTGGCACTCAGCTTCTTGCTCATTTTCTCCAAGCTCCTCATGTGTATCAGCATGCCAAATAAGAATGAATCGCTAGAAAACTGTGATCAAGACTCAAGGCAAAACTCAGTTCCCGTTCTCTCTCACACACACAACCTCTTTAACCTTTAAGCGACGGTACTCCAATTTGAACTGAACAGGTATTGAATTTCAAAGTGACTTACAGTATTGAATAGAGAATCAGCTTTCGCCCCATCCTATCCAACTGGTCAGTTAAAACGTTATAAACTTCTGAGTACCATTCTAAGGGCGCGAGAACAGCCCTGCTAGATCAGGCCAGCCTGATCTAATCCAGCCTCCTGTTCTCATAGATAGATGCTCTTGAGAAACTGGCAATCAGGATCTGAGCACAAGAGCACTCTACCAGGCTGCAGTTTACTGGTGTTCAGGCGCAATACTACCTCCAACAGTAGAGAGAGAACACAACCATCCTGTTTAGTGGCCATTGCTAGTCTTCTCCTCCATGAATCTTGTCTCAGCTTCTTTTTAAAACTAAGCTGATGGCACTGGAACCCTGTGGGAGCGATTTCCATAGCTCAAATATGCCCTGAAGAATTACTTTATTTCACCTGATTCTTCTTGCATTCAGCTACATTGGATGACCATGTCATACCTTGGGTTGAATGTGCTTCAGGTTGAGCGCTTTCAGGTTGCGCTCTGCAGCAACCCCGAAATAACAGAGCACATTACTTTCGGGTTTCGCCGCTCGTGCAGACGCTCAAAATGATGTCACGTGCATGCGCGGAAGCGGCAAAACGCGACCCGCGCAGTCGCATCTTACGTTCCATTCAGGATGCGAACGGGGCTCCGGAACGGATCCCATTCGCATCCCAAGGTACCACTGTACTATGAAAGAGAGAAATGTTTCTCTATCCACTGTCTCAATCCAGCAACATCTGAGGACTCAAGGGTCACGCACACTGGGTTAGAACATTTTTGCTGCTCTTGCACACTTCTAGGCACTTTTATTTGGAAGGAATCCACCTTTGAATCACTGGAACTTTCATTCAAAGAAATATGTTCATTGACTGCCCTGTAATTGGCTTTGGCAAGTTAGGCCTTAATCTAACCTTTTTCATGACATAGCTTTCAGGTTAAAATACCACACTGATTTGTGGCCTTCTCTTTGAAGCTCAAATAAATTTGCCCACCACCAAGCTTCCAAGTACCTAAGGAGGCTGAAAACCACAGTGGATTGGTTTAAATCATCAAGGGGGAAATGGGCCAATTGAAAAAACTGATTTAAAATGGGAAATTAATGCATTTCCAGGGAAAGTGAGCATATCAAGTGGTTGCTGCATGATTAGAACAAATTGGCTGGAAAGTATTTAGAGTCTTACAAAACCCAGAAGCATACAGTAATGTGAACCTTACCCTCTGCATGCACTGCAGAATCTTATCTGCTGAACAAGAAACAAATTTCTGTTTAGCTCTCTGACTACACATGCAAGGACACAAAGTATAATTACTTTCTTGAATGTTAAGCTTTCGATTCCACAAACTATTATTTGCAACTAGGATCAAATTAGTAACAAGTCTTGCTTCCATCCACAGCAGAAGTTGGCTACCCCAAGCCTGCTTGTGGCCAGATATAAGGCATGACCCTAGCCATAGAGTATGGTGCAGAAAGCATTATTCCTATGCTGTAGGCACACTTGTAAGGAACGCGGGTGGCGCTGTGGGTTAAACCACAGAGCCTAGGGCTTGCCGATCAGAAGGTTGGCGGTTCGAATCCCCGCAATGGGGTGAGCTCCCGTTGCTCGGTCCCTGCTCCTGCCAACCTAGCAGTTCGAAAGCACATCAAAGTGCAAGTAGATAAATAGGTACCGCTCCGGCGGGAAGGTAAACGGCGTTTCCGTGCGCTGCTCTGGTTCGCCAGAAGCGGCTTAGTCATGCTGGCCACATGACCCGGAAGCTGTATGCTGGCTCCCTCGGCCAATAAAGCGAGATGAGTGCCGCAACCCCAGAGTCAGTCACGACTGGACCTAACGGTCCCTTTACCTTTACCTTAAGGCACACTTGTCACCCAATCACATAGCATGGGTATGCACAGATGCTTTCTTGGCAACTCTTATTTCTCTTTGTGACAGCTTGCACAAAAGCACAGGATTTGTGTAGAGTCACAGGGGGAAGAATACCGGGGTCAATGAGGCTCCTGACCCCTCTTACTGGCTTTGCCCCTGCCCTGTGCTGATATGTGGGTCCCAACTATTTTCCTCTTGGTGAAATGCTGCTCTCAACTTCTGCATTTATTTTATCAAATTTCTTTTTTTTATTTTATTTTTTAATCTTTATTTATACAATAACAAAAAAACACACAAAAAACACAAATACAAAATTACACACAAATTACAAAAATAACCATAGACACATAATTTTCTTGGCAAACAATAAAACATCTATTGGTCTTAACACTAAAGACCCAACTTCCCGTCTATTCCATATTTCAAATTCATATTACTTATTGCCAATACACATTTTCATAATTAAACTTATTCTCAATAAATCTAATTTCTTCTATCTACCTAGCAACTATTACTGAAGTTCCTCGAATGCTGCAACAGAATTTAAACTACTATATTTATTTTTCAGATATTCTTTAAAAACCTCCCATTTAGAAACAAATTCCTGTTTTGATTTATTCTTTATCTTTTCTGATAAACCATCTAATTCGGCATATTCTGTCAGCTTTTGGATCCAATCTTGTATAGAGGGGATTTCATTACTCTTCCATTTTGCTGCGATCAAAACTCTTGCTCCCGCCGTCGCATATAAAAAGATACCCTTCCTCTTTTGTGGAATATCCAAATCTGTTATATTTATCAAATTTCAAATGCTTAATAATTTTACTTTTATCTAAAAACCACACACCTGTTTTGATGCACCCTATTGAAAATTCACAGCCCAGATTCCTGAATGACAATACAGTCTTACGTAAAGAATGTATGTCTTGTCTCTTTCTGACAGCTGAAGGAGCTTCAGAAACTTAGCTATTGCCATGTATCATCTGGAAGGTTTACAGATAAACACAGCATATATATATTTCACCTATTAGATATACTATGAGATTTATACATATATTGCACATTTGCTGTTTATTTGGTTCACTTCAGCAACAGAAGGCTGCTTTCAGACTATCTTGGTCACATAATGAAATATTTAACTGTGTTGTGTTTGAAGGATATCTGATAGTGTGACCAGCACATTTCAGCAGAGCCTAAATTCTTGAGTTCTACTGCTACTCAAGGCCTCAGTGTCACAGTCAGATTTTAGGGGAAATGTTGAAAGCTCAAACAAGAGAAGCACCCCATTTTTGTTATCACAGAGCATTACCCAGTGTTGTTTTACAAAAACCTAGCATAGATACATGCATAGAGACTAAAAAGACAAATATAAAAAGCAACCAAAGTGAGCACATATTACATTTTTAAACGATTAAGTGAGGAACCTGTGGTCCTCCAGATGTTGTTAGACTACAACTCCCATCAACCTGATCATTCACGGTAATAACTGTGGCTGATGGGAGTTGCAGTCCAACAATATTCCTGCGTGCAAACATGTTAGCTTTCTAACAAGTAGAAGGGCAGAATGAAAGACTAGGAGAGGTAGAATAATACATCACTGACTCCACTTTAGCCACCAGCCCAAAAACTATCAGTGTTATGATCTGCTTACAGCAAGTTGCCCTTGCAAAGTGTAAACATGCATGTGGCTATTTGAAAGGCCCACACTGACCTGACTTTCTAAGCAGAAGAATTTTCAGTTTAGCTACTGCAGTCAAGGTCTGCTTTGTAATAACAGTCCTCAGCAAGTCTGGCACCACATTTCCACTGGGCTAGCTCTGCCTACAGCAGAACTGGGTCAAAATTTTGGTGGGAGAAAGGAAAATTGCTAACATTCACAAAAGGTTCAAGTAATAGGTCTTTCAAGTGCAGCCAATTGAGCTTTGATGGGCTTGGGCACAGCCCTCTAGGTGCAGGCAGTAGTCAGCTACATCATCTGGCGCAGGAATGTATGGCCTTTGTGGTGCAATCTAAAAACACCCATACCCTGACGCCCCAGCATGTGTATAGAGGTTCATTCACCAAAGCCCAGCAGCAGCTGGTTTCCACAAATGGGTGTGGGAAGAAATGGCCATGGGTCCAAAAATGTTATCAGTCCTCCTCCAGCCTCTGCCCATCCCCAGGTACTAGGACCACTTCCCATAGCCAGAAATGTAGGAATACTATGCTCAGATTTATAAGCGCCATCTCCCACATGTGGCATAAAGTATACATCCATAAGTAAACACGCCAATTTCTACAATCCTTCCACCCCTTTCTGAGGCTGAAAGCATGTAAAAACTGAGTACATGCCTACGGAACATGAAATGTATCTCACTGATTTCTACTGGATGTATAATATTTCTATGCTGAGCTTTGAAACAGCATGGATCTTCACAAAAAATAGCATTATCTTGTTAGTTTTGATAATTCTATGTAAAATATGTAAGAGTTCTACCACATTTTTTACTTAGCCATACCAGAGGTGATGGTAATATAATGATGAGTATCATTTGCTCTACAGAAACTAGCTGACAAGTCCAGAAGCTTGGAAAATGAATGATGCAGATTTCTATTTATTTTAGTTCCAAACACACGTCAGCTGACCAATTTGGCGTATGCTGAAAGCTTTGGTTGAATACCTTTCAGGAAAGTGAGTCTCCTCTACTTCATTACACCATTATTCTCTTTTCCTATCTAATGATAGACAAAAGCAGCACAGCCCTAAACATACAAGCCAAACTTTGATACAGAGGTAGTTTGAACGCACTGTTTGAAATCTCTTTTAGGATCTGTATACAGCACCCCACATCTCTATTAGCACAAGGAGAATTTGGTGGCAATCTTGTTAAGAACAGTTAATGCAGACAAACACTAATTATAATAGTTTGTTTTAAGTTAGAAAGCCAAACATTGTTTTAAGTTAGAAAGCCAAACATTGTTTTAAGTTAGAAAACCAAACATTGTTTTACGTTAGAAAGCCAGGTCAATGTGGCCCTCAAAACAGCCACACACAGAGTTGTTCCTTTCAAGTACAAACTGCCGTGAGCAAATCAAGAAGGCTTGGTCTGGGGGGGAAATTAAGACCATGTCTGCTTCCATATATTGTTAGAGAGCCATCACTGTCTAGTGCCAATTGTCCCCAAAACAGACGTCCATACATCGGTCCACAGAGGCCTAGTCTGGCAACCACAGGTTCCCCTGCTTCTGCTGAAGCCTGAAAGAAACATTATATTGTTGCCAACAGAATAGGATGCAGAGTGTGCTTGGTTGCAGGAGATTTGTGTGGCGGCAGCCCATGGCAGTTCCCCTGATTTACAAATGTTCACGCAGGCCCCCAAAATTTGGAGACTCCTGGTCTACTAGAGACAACTAGATATGGATCAAGGAGAAATGAGCCCAAGGTGGTTCTGCCCGGCTTGGAGAGGGAGGTGCGAGGCTCAGGTGAATCCAAGATCCGTCCTGCCACCTTCCCAATGCCCATCCAGCTTTCGGAAGGAGCCAAGAGGGATCCCATCCGAGCCCTGGCACCTCCTTCCCAAAGCCTGGGAAACTCCTGACCGGCTTAGGGAGGGAGGCGCGAGGCTCACACACACAACATCAGGATATCACATGCATGACGTTGCCCCACCCCCCTCGCAACCTGGCACCTCTGGCCCGCAACTGCTCCTCCATGGAAAATTTCACTGCACACGTTGTTGCACCCTCGGTTTAAGGCAGGCACCCCCAACCTTCAGCCCTCCAGATGTATTGGACTACAATTCCCATCATCCTTGACCACTGGTCCTATTAGCTAGGGATCATAGGTGCCATTTAAGGTGCTGTTTGGCACCCCCAGGTTCCCCATCTCCTGTTTCTAGGCGTTGCTTGTGCATGGGAAAACGGGCCGGACCCCAGGATCTCCCCGCGGGCACCTCCAGATGGTGGTGACGTCAGGCGCCATCCCGCCAGCGGGCCGGGGCTAAATGCGCCTGGCGAATTTCGAACGCCACCGACGGGGCTCCGACGAACGTTTACCGGGAGCAGCATCTCTTGTCCTGTGCGGCCGCCGCGGAGGCGAAAGCGAAACGCCGCGGGGAAGGCCGCAAGCCGGGGCCGTCCCTTCGCTGCTTCGCCACGGCTTTTTCCTCAGGAAAGAGAGCGCGAAGGTGCTCTGGGCCTCCGCCGCCCAGGCGGACCCGAGCCACCGGAGAAAGAAGCGGTCGCCGCCGGGCAGCGGCCTCACCTGCGAGGGGCTCCTGGCGGAGGCGGACATTTCGCAGTCGGAGTCCGAGATCTCCCCGTCCTCCTCCATCCCGCGAGCCTCCAGCGCCATCTTTCCCGGCTCCTCAGCCAGCGCGGGAGGAGCGCGCGGGAAAAGGCCCGGCCTCAGCCGAGTCAGGACTACGGCGCCCACAATGCCTTGCGCCGGGAGGGGCGGCAAACGGCGGGACCAGCCTTCCGAGAGGCATGCCGGGACTTGTAGTCCGAGCCTTGCCGCTTTCGTCGCTGTGGGAAAGACTACGCCGCCTGACCTGAGAGGGGGAGTGGCAGGGGGGAAAGCAATAGAGACTACGCGCGTACTTTCGTAAAGCAAGGAAATGTTTAATAAATATTATATAATTAAAAACAAAGACACTGGAACAAGAAAGAGAAATGCCTCCAGTGAGAGATGTTAAAAAAAGAATGTGTCCAGTTGGATCTAACTATACAGCATACCCTCCAACATTTCTCCGATGAAAATAGGGACGTCCTATTCTATTATTGTTGCTGTTAGTTTTTTATTATTATAACAATAAACGTGGCTGGGTTGCCGCAGCCACTCTGGGAGGCTTCCAACATATATAAAAACATAATTAACATTTTAAAAACTTCCTTATCCAAGGCTGCCTTCAGATGTCTTCTAAAGGTTGTGTGGTTACTTATCTCCTTGGCTCAGGGGTCACATAACTTAACACCCTCTAATATTTCTTCTATTATTATTATTATTATTATTATTATTATTATTATTATTATTATTATTATTATTAATGTGGCTGTGTTGCCCCCAGCCACTCTGGGCAGCTTCTCACATATATAAAAACATAATAAAACAAACCTTTTAAAAGCTTCCCTATCCAAGGCTGCCTTCAGATATCTTCTAAAGGTCATAGGTAAAGCTAAAGGTACCCCTGCCCGTACAGGCCAGTCTTGACAGACTCTGGGGTTGTGCGCCCATCTCACTCAAGCGGCCGGGGGCCAGCGCTGTCCGGAGACACTTCCAGGTCACGTGGCCAGCGTGACAAGCTGCATCTGGCGAGCCAGCGCAGCACACGGAACGCCGTTTACCTTCCCGCTGGTAAGCGGTCCCTATTTATCTACTTGCACCCGGGGGTGCTTTCAAACTGCTAGGTTGGCAGGCGCTGGGACCAAACAACGGGAGCGCACCCCGATGCGGGGATTCGAACTGCCGACCTTTCGATCGGTAAGTCCTAGGTGCTGAGGCTTTAACCCACAGCGCCACCCACGTCCCATTCTAAAGGTCATATAGTTACTTATTTCCTTGGCTCGGGGGTCACAAAATTCCATAGCCTACATCATTTCTCCGATGAAAATAGGGATGTCCTATTCTATAATCATCATCATCATCATCTGCACATCTGGCTGGATTGCCCCAGCCACTCTGGGCAGCCTCCAACATATATAAAAACATAATAAAACATTAAACTTCCCTATACAGGGCTGCCTTCAGATATCTTCTAAAGGTTGTCTAGTTACTTGTCTCCTTGGCTTGGGGGTTGTTGTTGCATAACTCCATGGCTTCCCACATTTCTCCCATAAAAATAGGGCTGTCCTATTCTGTTGTTGTTGTTGTTGTTGTTGTTACACTCTGCACATCTGACTGGGTTGCCCCAGCCACTGGGCAGTTTCCAACATATATAAAACATAAGAAAACATCCAGCATTTCCCCAATGAAAATAGAGACATCCTATTCTATTATTATTATTCTCCGCACATCTGAATGGGTTGCCCCAGCCACTGGGCAGCTTCCAAAATATATAAAAACATAATAAAACATTAAACCTTTAAAAACTTCCCCTAGAAAGGCTGCCTTCAGATGTCTTCCAAAGGTTGTCTAGTTACTCATTTCCTTGGCTCAGGAGTCACAAAATTCCATAGCCTCCAACATTTTTCCGATACAGATAGGGTCATCCTATTCTATTATTATTATTATTATTATTATTATTATTATTATTATTATATTCCGCACATCTGACTGGGTTGCCCAAGCCACCCTGGGCAGCTTCCAACATATATAAAAACATGATAAAATTTTAAACATTAAACTTCTCTATCCTAAGCTGCCTTCAGATGTCTTCCAAAGGTTGTCCAGTTACTCATCTCCTTGGCTTGGCGGTCATGTAACTCCATAGCCTGCGACATTTCCCCAATGAAAACAGGGACATCCTAAGCATGGGTGTCCCCTAAATCAATACAAATCAATACAAATCTGAGGTTCTGCCCCTCCCCAACAAAAGCCAGCCACCCCCAACAAAAATCTTGGCTCCGCCCATGGTCCTAAGGAAATGTGGGACATCCCAGGATCCAATTAGAAACTGGGGCGGTTTCTCTAAATCCAGGGCTGTCTCTGGAAAATAGGGGCACTTGGAGGGTCTGGGATCTGTAGCTTTTACCAGAGGCCCAGGGGGTAGGGGTGGCAGGGGGCTGTTGTCCTCCCAATCAAGTAAATAAATTAAAAAAATACTTAACTAAAAGTAAAACTAAAAAAGTAAAACTTAAACTCTTTTGGGGGAGGTGTTATTGGGTTGTTATTTTTATTTTAATTATATATATTGTGGTTTTTATGTTAATCTTTTCTGTGAACAGCCCTGAGACCTCTGGGCAGAATATAAATTCAAATTAATAATAATAATAATCAGAATAATCAGAATATTTGAAATTGAAATGTGCTACGCTTACTTATTGTGCCAAGAAAAACTGCATTGGGAAGAAAGGAGGAATTTGAGAAGGAAGTGCTGACAAGGTTTTCAGCAGATCCAAGGAAACTTGCTTTAGATAAAAAGGTTCTTTGCGATTTTGCAAAATATACCCATTAACAGCATGAACAGTACTCCCCGGTGTTAATCTTTTTTATTTAACTTCCTGGTTTTCAAGCGGCTGAAGGTTTTGACAGATTTTTCTGAGTGCTTGGGGGAGCCTTCAGATTTCTCCGTTAACAGGGTCAAAAGAAAGCAATTTAAAACAACCGTTGTTTTAAACGTATCGCCTAAAACAGTGGATTCGGAGAGAGAAGGCTTGTCTAATATTGCAGTTTTGCATTGAGGCTTGTTCTCTATTCCCAATTGGAAAAATGTAAGGACTTGGTACAGTTTTGCCATGTGACTATCACAGCTCAAGGCCTAGACAGAAGAAAGGTTGTGCATGCTTATGGAAATCATCCAGGTACTTTTCATTTTCTCATTTATCTCTGTCTTTTCCCTCATGTTATAGCTAGAAGCTTAATTGAGCAGGATTTCTTGCCCCACAGTTACATGGTGTAGAAAAATTACTGCTCATTTCTATTTGTTGAATGATTTGCCTTTGTAGTGATTTAAATCCCAGTCCATAAACAGCCTTAAAAATATACATGTCTATGAGCTTCAGAACATAGGTAGACCACATTTCCCAAGTGAATGTGCAACCATTTCTGTGATTCCCCCCCCCCCCCCTATTCCACCTGCATTACAAGCCAGGATCAGGACCAAGGTATGTAGCACTGAGCAAAGGGGAAAGCGGCCTCTTTCTAGCTGAAAAACCAGATACCTCTCGGGGCACCTCTCAGACTTTATTGTCTCTTTGCCAGATGTCAGAGTCAGAACTTGTGAACAAAATCTCTCTGAAGTAGGGTCACCGGAGTTCATAATCTCTGTGAGGCTTCTTGTCAATTTCAAAGGCTTGTGCCTGGGCTGCTCGCCTTTCTAGGGGCTCATTGTGACAATGAATGGTATACCATGGCAGTTATGGCCACAAAAAACCCTTTTAATTAAGTGAAATCGGAAGCTGCTCTTTAAGTATATGTTCTTGCTTGATCTACTTCTGGGGCAGCTGAAGTTCCGACTGCATCAGAAACTGCACAACTTACAGCCAGCTGGAGCCTACTTGATGTTAGGAACTAAATTAACCTTTTAGGAATAAGACTTGGTCTAAGGGTCACTAGAACGAAGTTCAAGAGATACAGTGCAGAATGAATATCTGAATGTAATGGATTTAAAATCTTTCAATTATTTAAACTTGTTTTCTTTGGAGATCAAAGGTAAAAATCCCCCCAAAAGAGGACATTATGGGGGGCAGGCTTTTGTTAGCGGGGTGCAAAACCTCAGTTAAAGGAGTATTTTTAATGCTTTTCAATAATTTTTGAGGATTGGCTATGCCCATGGGTTGGCCAGCCACCTGTCAGAGATGCTTTAGTTAAGAGTCATACATTGCAGGGGTTTGGACTAGATCACCCTTGGGGTCCCAACTCTACGTCTCTATGCACAGAAAGCATTACATGTCGGTCTGTGCCAAGAAGTAGCAGCAACTAACAGTGGCGTAGCGTGGGTTGTCAGCACCCGGGGCAAGGCAAGTAATTTGCGCCCCCTAACCCGTGGATTTGCGCCCCCTAACCCGTGGATTTGCGCCCCCTAACCCATGGATTTGCCCTAACCCCCAGATGTTGCACCCGGTGCGGCCGGCCCCCCCTGCACCCCCCACGCTACGCCACTGGCAACTAAACCACACAGAGCAAGGCTGCAGACATGCGCTCAGTAAGCGGGCACAGATCCCTGCAACTGACTTAGCCCAGAGTCCCCATGGGCCATACTGTATTTCGGATGCCGTATTTCAAACAGTGAATATCCAGACAGATAAACTACTTTTTTTTTCATAGCTGTTGAACTTTTTTTGCAAAATAAAAATAGAAAAAAGAGTTTTGCCATATATCTGGATTTTGCTGGACATTTAAGCGATTTCCACCCAGATGCTGTTTGCGATGGCTCAATACTGCCTATGCCCGGGAATTTCCGGATGTATGTATGTCAACCCTAAGTAATGCAACCAGGGAACAGAACTGGATAAATTGCATGAAAATGACAGTTGTGGATTGGAAATAGGGAAATGATTCCATCTCATGAGTTTTTTGGGGGCAAAAAAACCCAGGGTTTCTATATTTCGTAAAATTCCTGAATAAAATCTGTTTGAGGGGTTTTTTTGTGTGTGTTTTTTTAGGAAGACCACAAAATTGTTGAGCGTTTTTTTAATAGAAACCCACCAAAATGGTTGATTGTTTCTTTTGGGGAACAATCCCAAATTGTTGGGCTTTTTTGGAGGGAGAAACTTCCCTCCAAAAGAGTGATCTTTGCCATACCTCCTGCTTTCCCGGCCCAAATCCCCTCCTGATCCTCAGAAAACAGGGATTTTCCTGACTCGTGGCAAGCCTATCTTGGGAGTTCTTTCCCGGGAAAATCGGCTTGCCGCGCGCCCGGATTTCCCCGGACCCCTGCTACTAGAGACAGCTGTTCCGTGTTCGGGACATCCCGGACGCGTGGCAGCGCCCGGCGAGAGGGGCGTCGCCTTCCCTAGCGTCACCTGCGGGGACGAGGAAAGCTCCTGTTGCTCGCCTCGCCGCCGATTGGACGCGGCTCCGCCTGGTCCGTGGGCGGGGTGCCCTGCCGGCCAATCGCCGCTGTCGGAATGTGTTTTGGGGGCGTGGCGGATCTTCTCCCCCTCCGCAGCCTCCTGGCCGGCGCGCAGATGGCTCTGGGCGGCGCGATGCTGCGGACGACGCTCCGCCTCTGCACTCTGTCGCGACGCGTCCGCTCGGCCTCCGCCGCTTCCAGCGCCTCCATGTCGACGCTGCTGATCAGCCAAGGCCGCTACTCGTGGCTCCAGGAGCTGGGGCTTCGCGAGGAGAACGAGGGCGTCTACAATGGCTCCTGGGGAGGCCGAGGAGAGGTAGGCAGCCGCGGGCGGGAGCAAGCCTGAAAGTCACCGCAGCCAAATTTGGAGTCCAATCCGGATTTGCAGTTCTCCATGTGCTCCCGAGCATAGACATCTGACTTTAGCAGGGTTTCCCGAAACAGCTTTATTCCTATTATTTCTTTCATTTATATACATTGCAACCAACGCCTGATTTATGTATAAGCTAAACAAGCTATAGCTTAGGGCCCCACTCTCTTGGGGGCCCCCAAAAAAATTAAAGAAAAAAAATTAATATTAATATACTTAGTTGCATTTCAGTCCAACAATTACTTTGATAAAATACATGTTTTGCTATGTGTAAGGGGTTTTAGATACCTATTAGGTCCATAAACTACCATATAACATGTATTCAACACAAAAAGCAGCAACAATTTGTTGTTGACAAAGGACAGCTGGACATATAAAGGGCTCCATTACCTTCAGTAGCTTGGGGTCTCATCAAACCTAAATCCGGCCCTGATTGCAACAATGATTTAGCCATCATTGTAACATTATCATGCTAAAATAATTGTAAAATTATTGGCATATATAAAATTGAAAATCACGAATTTAAAAAATCCTCTCTTCTCATATCTAATATATTTTCAAAACTGCAGGTTTTTACGATGACCCTGCCAACGTCTTGATCTGTTTGCAGCTTGTTATTATTTAAACCTTTAAAAATAATTTTCATTTATATAAAAAGGTAAAGGTACCCCTGCCCGTACGGGCCAGTCTTGACAGACTCTAAGGTTGTGCGCCCATCTCACTCAAGAGGCCAGGGGCCAGCGCTGTCCGGAGACACTTCCGGGTCACGTGGCCAGCGTGACATCGCTGCTCTGGCGAGCCAGAGCCGCACACGGAAACACCGTTTACCTTCCCGCTAGTAAGCGGTCCCTATTTATCTACTTGCACCCGGGGGTGCTTTCGAACTGCTAGGTTGGCAGGCGCTGGGACCGAGCAACGGGAGCGCACCCCGCCGCGGGGATTCGAACCGCCGACCTTTCGATCGGCAAGCCCTAGGCGCTGAGGCTTTTACCCACAGCGCCACCCGCGTCCCTTTCATTTATATACATTGCAACAATTATTTAGCTATAATTGTAACATTTTTACTTCCGACTCCCTTCCCCATCTTTCTGCAGTCCCTTGGGTTTATTTTCATCCTTTCCTGCATGCTCCGAATTGTCTTATTCTTTTAATCCTCTCTTCTCATATCTATCTTATATATGTTTTCAAAACTGCAGGTTTTTACGATAATCCTGCCAATGTCTTGATCTGTTTGCAGCTCCCTCTCTATACTACAATTCCCATCATCCCTAACCTCTGGTCCTACTAGCTTGGCATGATGGGAGTTGTAGTCATCAAAAAGCAGCCGACTTTGGGAAACCCCGCTTTAGACGAAAGCTGAAAAGACAGTGAAGATTAGCTGGAAGCGAAATACAGTGATTTGTTGTGGTTAATCAACATGGGAGCGTTGGTAGCAAGTTAGCCCATGCTGGGGCATGTCTAACATGCCCCTGCGGTGCGCTTTATATTTGAAAAAGCCTTCATCCCAAGACAGCACAATGGTGCCACAATTGCATTTCCCGATAAATTGCAATTTCTGAAGTTCTGCGATGGCCAAGTCCGGCTACAACCAGGTTGCTTTTGGAAGTCGAAATGTCCTCAGGTTTATGATGTGGGATTTGTGCCCGTTCATATTCTGTGGAAAAGGAGCCTGCCTTTTAATGTGTAACCTTTCAGTGGTTTTGAAACACACTTGATTTTGTCTATCTTTTAACAAATATGTTGCCCTTTACCAGTTGCCACAGTCCGTTTCCTGGCCAGAATCGGCAGGAGAAAGGGACACGTTAATCATTCATATTGTTGGGCTGAGAAAATGTTTGTCCTTTGGCTGTGCTCCTACCTTTGGGCCTTCTCTTTCTGGAGATATTTGGGTACCCTACTTGGAGGGCTCCCAAAGGCATCTAGCCTGGCCACTGTAGGTGGATGCTGGTTGAGAGGGAGGAATTCCAGACCTAGTAGGCCTTCCTTAGTTATTTATCATGCATATGTATAGCCTGCTCTTTAATAATATCAAGATACTATAATATCCAGAATATCAAACCATAAGAACAGTAAGAGCTGTTCGACAGTGGAATTTGCTGCCAAGGAGTGTGGTGGAGTCTCCTTCTTTGGAGGTCTTTAAGCAGAGGCTTGACAACCATATGTCAGGAGTGCTCTGATGGTGTTTCCTGCTTGGCAGGGGGTTGGACTCGATGGCCCTTGTGGTCTCTTCCAACTCTATGATTCTAAGAATCATAGAATCATAGATTCCTACTCTTGGGCAGAGTAAGAACTGCTTCTGGATCACCAAGCAAGAAAAAAAATCTATAATTGGCTGCTAACTCTTGTGTACATCTGCATAATAATAATAATAATAATAATAATAATTTATATCCCACCCATCTGACTGGGTGGGCAGCTCCCAACAGAATATTAAAAATACAATAAAATATCAGGCATTAAAAACTTCCCTAAACAGGGCTGCCTTCAGATGTCTTCTAAAAGTTGTGTAATTCTTGAAATCCAAAGGGCGGGCACCGCTATAGTGGTACCTCAGGTCACATACACTTCAGGTTACATATGCTTCAGGTTACAGACTCCGCTAACCCAGAAATAGTGCTTCAGGTTAAGAACTTTGCTTCGGGATGAGAACAGAAATTGTGCAGCAGTGGCAGCAGGAGGCCCCATTAGCTAAAGTGGTGCTTCAGGTTAAGAACAGTTTCAGGTTAAGAACGGACCTCCAGAACGAATTAAGTTCTTAACCCGAGGTACCACTGTACTTAGAAGTGAATCCCATTGAATTCGGCCTTAAATGCACTCGGGAGAAGAAATATAATTGCCTCAATCTAGGGACGGGCAGCAGAAGGCTGCATGTTTTGTGCGATGGTCCCATCTCTCCCCAGAGCAAGGCTGCTTCATAGGAATCCAAACTCAGAATCTGTGTATCCTCATGGGTTTTCCCCACAACGGTACTGCTCAGTGTGCCCAAAGCCTGCTTTGGTGTGCAGATTGTGGTTCTCGTTCCGCTGCAGATCAGGGTGAGTGTATTCAGATTGAGATATAGGACCATCCATACTATGTCCTTTCCCGATGTAGAAGTGACTCTTGAACCTTAATCCTTAAAGCTAGAGAAGAAGCTATGTTCTTGGTGACTAAAGAGGATCGGCACATCTTTCTCTCTTTAGGTCGTGACGACATACTGCCCTGCAAACAATCAGCCAATTGCCAGAGTTCGTCAGGTAAGGTTCTTCCTTTCTCTCTTTGATCAAGTCTATAGATAAATGCTACACTGGAAATTTTTGCAATACTCTTCGAATAGCCAAAGGCTAGGTTTGGAATGTCAATAGAGCTAATTGGGGAGGGGCTGTGGAAAAGTAGCTGAGAGCAGTGGAAGATGGAAATTTTATGGTTGTATGCTCCCTTCCTTTGCTGGATTTAAATCACATGTGTTGAAATGGTGGTTGCGCCACAGAAATGGGTTCGTGGTATATTTCCTCTTTTATTCTACCACTTCAGGCAAACTATTTCCAAAGGTTCTGAAGCTTTTTATGTTCAAATAGCACCACCTTCTTCCATAGAATTAGAATTTGCTGCTTGGGTACATTCTTTTTCCATTGGTGTTTTCTACAAGGGTCAAAAAATTACAAACGTTGTGACTCTTGTTTATTTAAAAAAATATATTGTTACAGGCCAGTATCGAAGACTATGAAGAAACACTAAAGAAAGCTAAAGAAGCCTGGAAAGTATGGGCAGAGGTAAGTTCGAATTCCTTAATATTTTTCTGAAGTACAGGCAGCTTCCCGTTTACACAGGGGTTATGTTCAGAAGCACCTTGCAGGTCGGTGAAATCGTGTGTAATTGAAACCCATTGAAAAAACCTGCAAACGCCGACCCCCTTTCTGCCCCTTTAGTGACATTTCAATGTTGTCTTAGTAGTAGTAGTAATAATAATAATAATAATAATAATAATAATAATAATAATAATTTATTTATACCCCACCCATCTGGCTGGGTTTCCCAGGCCACTCTGGGCGGCTCCCAACAGCATATTAAAAACACAATAAAACATCAGACATTAAAAACTTCCCTAAACAGGGTTGCCTTCAGATGTCTTTTAAAAGTCAGATAGTTGTTTATTTCCTTGACATCTGATGGGAGGGCGTTCCACAGGGCGGGTGCCACCACCGAGAAGGCCCTCTGCCTGGTTTCCTGATGTTTCCAAGTCACTTCTGGGTTTGGCACGATGCACTTACACACAGTTGTGCATGCATTGAATACGTGTAAACGGGGGACATTCTTTGATGAGCCACAGACTCATTAAATTCATTTTTATTAAGCAACGCCGTTAGATTCTGATCCGCTTGCCTTAATTTGTGTGAATCCTCTTTCTGATGCTTTACGCCTTGTGCTACCACTGTAAGCAGTTGCTATTAGAGTTGTGCTTTACAAGTAGCAGTTTGTTTGGTAGATCTGTGACTTCATTAGTACTAGAAGACTAAACGGCAACACCAAGATTTCAAAGATGCGGGTCATAGAAAGGGAAGCCACAACTTTTGAAGAACTAAAGACACACTTTGGCACACTTGCATTTTTGAAAAGCATCTGCATCTCTTGACAGATTTATTTCAATTGTCTTATGCATTCTCACAAATATATATACATACACACACACACACACACACACACACAATGGGAAGTGTCCAGAAGCATCTGTAGCTTTCGAAATACCAAATAATTTTTTCTTCTGATTTCCCTGGATTCAGACAAGTTGTGTCACTCAAGAAATCATCCATGATATTTTTTTAAAACTGATAGGATAAGTTACCTTGATACTTTCAATGGTGTTAATAGAGATCGCCTCATCTGGCTGCATGTTATTTAAACGTACGGTTTGGAACAAAGACCATAGTGTTTCGTAAGACTGGGCTTAAACCCGCTTTTCTCTTCTTTGTCTAGGTTCCTGCACCCAAACGAGGAGAAATTGTGAGACAGATTGGTGATGCCCTGAGAAAGAAAATCAATGTTTTGGGAAATCTGGTACGGTTTGCTGCTGCAACAGTAATCGCTCTGGCTGAAAGTTTTGGAACCATGTCTAAAATATAGCCACGTCTGTAAAATAAGAAATGATACAGTTTCGCTTGTGTGAATACTGTGGGGTTGCAAACCCCGGCAATCGGCAGCTGAGGGTATGTGCTTGCAAAGTGCAGAGCTCTGCTTTGCTCTCACAATTTGATTCCAAACTGCGTGGGCCAAAATGGACCACCCGGCGCCATTTTGACAGCCGGTGATTGACTGCCCGCCTGTCAGACTTCGACACATGGGAACTGAGGGGATGGGGATCCAGCCCACTGGTCGGTGCAGTTCCTTGCCTCTGATTTATATAGCGCTTAGTAGAATATTTCCTATTCAGTGATTGAACAGGACCAACATATTTCCTTAATACTGTCAGGTTTCTTTGGAGATGGGGAAGATCTCTGCTGAGAGTGTTGGCGAAGTCCAAGAATATGTGGATGTCTGCGACTATGCAGTTGGCTTATCCCGGATGATTGGTGGACCTGTATTGCCTTCGGAAAGTAAGCATGTATCTTACCTCGTTGCAGGGATTCAAACCGCCGACCTTCTGATCGGCAAGTCCTAGGCTCTGTGGTTTAACCCACAGCGCCACCCACGTCCCTCTCTGAATACATACTGGGTGCTATTAAGTAACCCAGGGCAGGAAAATCTCAGCGCTGTCAACTTTGCAGCTGCATTTCATGACTGTTGTCTTGAGCGTGCCTGCACAGTGAAGAAAATTTGTATTTTCTTGTACAGTGGTACCTCAGGTTAAGTACTTAATTTGTTCTGGAGGTCCGTTCTTAACCTGAAACTGTTCTTAACCTGAAGCACCACTTTCGCTAATGGGACCTCCTGCTGCCGCCGCACAATTTCTGTTCTCATCCTGAAGCAATATTCTTTACCTGAAGCACTATTTCTGGGTTAGTGGAGTCTGTTACCTGAAGCGTATGTAACCTGAGGTACCACTGTATTTTCCTCCAAGAAGCAGGCTGAGCGATGCCTTCATTGGTTCCAGCGGAATAAGTTATCATCCCTGTGGATCACCTTGTATAACTTCTCAAAATGCACAAATAAATGGGATGCAAGCGCGAGATTCTCCTTGCCAAACCTTGCTTCCCCCTCAGAATACAAAACTAGGAAGAAATAAGCTCTTCTGGCAGGATTGCAGCCTTGAGATAACAACAGATATAACTTTCATTGCATGGCTAACAGTTGGGTGTGGACTTTTCAATTACTCGGCTAGCAGCGCTCCAATTTTCAGTGAGCAGAGGTGGGAGGTTTAACCCTTCTCTTGCATTGGGAGAATGAGGGATCACACTTCCACTTCCCCATGTGCTGTGGTCCTAGTGAAAATCCATGTAGCTGGCATTATTTTTTTTTTTCAAGTAGCACAGGTAAATAGGTTGAAATGGATGTATTGAATAGTATTTGTGAAATATGCAGCATTTATGGGTAACACTGGAAACCATGGAAGGGAAGTCCACGGGTGAAGAAATTTATGGGGTTTTTTTGTTTTTGTGAAAAATCAATAGATAAGATTGTGGCATTTGCCTCCTATGTGAGTCATAAGGAAAGGGTTAAATGAGTGTGATGTGATTGGCCAGAGAGAAGAAATTTATGGGGTTTTTTTGTTTTTGTGAAAAATCAATAAATAAGATTGTGGCATTTACCTCCTATGTGAGTCATAAGGAAAGGGTTAAATGAGTGTGATGTGATTGGCCAGAGAGAAGAAATTTATGGGTTTTTTTTGTTTTTGTGAAAAATCAATAAATAAGATTGTGGCATTTACCTCCTATGTGAGTCATAAGGAAAGGGTTAAATGAGTGTGATGTGATTGGCCAGAGAGAAGAAATTTATGGGTTTTTTTTGTTTTTGTGAAAAATCAATAAATAAGATTGTGGCATTTACCTCCTATGTGAGTCATAAGGAAAGGGTTAAATGAGTGTGATGTGATTGGCCAGAGAGAAACTGATAGGAGGAGTTAGAGTGAGAGTCGGAGTGTGTGGAAGTCAGTTGAGAGTTGAAGAAGGAAGAGGGAGGATAAGTCTGTGGGTTGGTCGAGTTGTGTGGTGAGAGAGTGAGAGGAACTGTTAGGTGGAGTCAGATAGATAGTTGGGATAATCAGTTTGAAGTTGTTAGGAACATATGGTACAGTAAAGGAACTAAGATTAAGAAACTGCTAAGAAAAATTAACTGAAACCATAAGCTTGTTCATGCCTATAAATAAACTTGATTATTTGTTAATGTTAACAACTGTCTGGACTCTGTGAGTACCCGTGAGAAACGGGTTGGTGGCAGCGAAGAAAGCAATCACAGTGGTGGCACAGGGTCAATAGACCGTCAAACGTCCAGGGGCCCTGTGTGATCGCCACAAACATTTACAAAAAATATGTTTTTTTTCAAGCAGGTAGCGGTATACAGTTAAAGTACTTTTATTTCTTAAAAAAGAGATCTTATTTCAGATTATATAGAAGATGCCTGTAAGCACTTTTTGGCTCAAAAAGTAACGAAATCGTCCAGTAACTGGTGACCTCTTAACTTAGAACAGGTGTTGCACCTTTTGGGTATATTTCATGGCTGTTGGAAAGCTGTACACCGTGCTTGAAAAGACCACTAAATTGGGAGCAACCATTGAATTAGGCACCCGTCGTGCTGGTTTGCGCTCAGGGCTGAAACCTGGTTTAATGCACTCAAACCATGGTTTCTGAGGCTGGCTTGTTAAGCTAAGCAGAGTCTGTTGAATCACCACCTATGTTTTGAATACAGCAATAAGCTCAAGATTATTTTAAAAGCGGAACTTTACCGAGTCAAAGTCGTCCTCCGAAGAATGCTGGAGGAGAAAGGGAGGGAGGGAGCCTGGCTCTTTACACAAGGTGGTTTCGGCCTTATCTGCTTGTGGAGCTCATCCTATGCAAACAGAGCTATTTTTTGTGCTTTGATGCGAAGGGCTCTGCCGTCCAATTATTTCTAAAATAAGCTCAGTGCCTAAAAAAACTATCACAATAAGCTTTATGACACAGTGTGCTTGTGGGGATGGAATTTGGCTAATTCCTGTGCACACTGAGTTCCTTGGATAACGAGAAGGATAAATAGAATAAATGAAATCCTATTCTCATCAAATGTCCTCTGCTTGGCCTTTTTATTTGCAGGGCCTGGGCATGCCTTAATAGAACAATGGAATCCTTTGGGATTAGTAGGAATCATCACAGCTTTCAACTTTCCTGTAGCAGTTTATGGCTGGAACAACGCAATTGCAATGGTCTGTGGCAACGTCTGCCTCTGGTAAGTCGATCTGTCCTCCTTTATGGTGACTGTTTTAACTGGTGGCCTCTAATTTAACAATGGGCGCCGCGCCGTTTGAGTATATTTCATGGTTGTTGGAAAGCTGTGCACCGCAGATGCAGAAACTGGGCGTTGATGGATTCCAACTCCCATGAGCTCAGTCAGCACGGCCAAAGGTTGAGGATGATGGGAGTTGTAGTCTAGCAACTGGCCACCTCATGAGAAGAGAAGACTCCCTGGAAAAGACCCTGATGTTGGGAAAGATGGAGGGCACAAGGAGAAGGGGACGACAGAGGACGAGATGGTTGGACAGTGTTCTCGAAGCTACCAGCATGAGTTTGACCAAACTGCGGGAGGCAGTGGAAGACAGGAGTGCTTGGCATGTTCTGGTCCATGGGGTCACGAAGAGTCGGACACGACTAAACAACAACAACAAAAAACGTCTGAATGGCCACAAGTTCCCCGGCCCTTCCGTATGCTAAGTATTTATTCCCTACACAGCAGTTCTCTGGAATGTACTTAAAGCAGCGACTGTTTCCATTTCTTTATTGAATCTCTGTTCAGCAGCTAAGACAGTCACCTAGAACTACTGAGTCATACTTTTACAATGGAAAGATTATGATGCTTATTTGGTTAGGTACCCTGGCTATTGGACACTTGGGACCAAGTGAAGATGCTGGACATCTCCACCCTCTGCCTGGGGATCATTAGATCTGGACTGTTCTCACACACTAGCAACACATTCTGTAGAATTCTGTTATATTTTATCTGCACAATCGGAATGAATTTCAGAAACCAAAATGCTTTTTCTGTGCAGCCTGAGCAGGAGCAGTGAATGAGATTATAGTTAATTGTTCTAGCTTATTTTAACTTATCCCACCTCACTGCTGTGCTCGCAGTTGGGAAGAATTTTCTTGTATTATGAATGGTCCGTGTCACTGCTAAGAAAGAGGTCGGAACAGGCCAATATATAGTTGGACTGTCCCTGGATCAAGTGACTTTTTCCCTTTAAGTTCTTGAAGTTCTTAAACTAGCTGGAGGTTGTCATCTGAACCAGCCAGATGCTTAACTGAGAATCAATCGCAGTCAGTCCATCGTTTGAAAAACAAGACTTTAGAGTCGTCTTGCCCTGAAATGGCAACAATACATTCCATTTTGGCAACTGTAACCTTGGTTTAAGGAGACATTTGGCATGTAGTTTATACATCTTGAGTTTCTAACTCTGTACCCAAGTTTTAAGTAACCAAACATTGGTGGCCTGTTACTTCAAAGTTGCATGTTGTTTGGAGTTTTCTCATTTTAGCACCTGTTGAAAAGATGAAAACCTGTTAATCTACCGATTTAGGTAATTTTAGGTGTTCTAACGTAGCAGTTTCTTAAAATATCGTGCAATGTTCATTTTAAAATAAGCAGTTGGGAAGAATAATCTTTCCTGGTTTGTTTCCCTCCAAAGGAAAGGTGCTCCCACAACGTCGCTCGTTAGTGTCGCTGTTACAAAGTGAGTTTTCACTTATCTTTGTTGCTAGAAATTCTGTGCTTCCTTTCTGTCTCCTTTTCATTCTTCTGTATTGTTTTAAGAAGCTGGCTGAGTGCCGCCTTCGCTGCAGCTTGCATTCTGGGCTTCTCTGGTAGCGTCTGAAATGAGAGGTCTATGTCAACCTCCCTACTTTGGTTTCATTAGGGAGGGATGCGGATAATAATAATAATAATAATTTATTATTTATACCCCACCCATCTGGCTGGGTTTCCCCAGCCACCCTGGGTGGCTTCCAACAGAATATTAAAAACGTGATAAAACATCAAACATTAAAAACTTCCGTAAACAGGGCTGCCTTCAGATGTCTTCTAAAAGTCAGAGAGTTGTTTATTTCCTTGACATCTGACGGGAGGGCGTTCCACAGGGCGGGTGCCACTACTGAGAAGGCCCTCTGCCTGGTGCCCTGTAACTTCACTTCTCATGGTGAAGAAACTGCCAGAAGGCCCTGGCAGCTGGATCTCAGTGTCCAGGCATAATGATGGGGGTGGAGACGCTCCTTCAGGTCTACTGGGCCGAGGCCATTTAGGGCTTTAAAGGTTGGCACCAACACTTTGAATTGTGCTCGGAAATTTACTTGGGAGCCAATGCATGTCTCTCAGGACTGGTGTTATATAGTCCTAGCGGTCACTGCAAGGTCATGTATGAGCTGCCTCTTCTCCACATAGTTCCACATCTCATTTTGGGGGGTTTCTATAAACCCTCCAGAACAGATTTAGGGGGTGAATGTTGGGGAAGGAGGGGAAAGTCCTGTTGACCAAGCCGAAGTTGTTCTGTGCATGCTTCCAGCTAGCTCTCCGTTGAATACGACCTTTTCGTCTGTGCGTTTGGCAAGGTGATGAAAAGTCAAGTCTCACTATGTCCTGCACGTGTAAACCTTTTGCCAATGAACCATCAGGACATCTGATGAATCTTCTTTCTTTGTTTCCTAGAATAGTTGCCCAGGTTCTGGAGGACAACAAATTGCCTGGTGCTATCTGCTCTCTGGTCTGTGGTGGGGCAGATATTGGGTAGGTGCAACATTTGGTATTTTTATGCACAATTTGGGAAGATAGTCTGGTGGATCTTGATTAATCTCTTAACGGTCCTTTTAATCTACAGCTGCAAATGTTTCCTACTCTATTGACTCATTGCATCAGAACAACAACGAGGCTTTGCTTAAACTGTGATCTCCTTACTAAAGGAAAACCCATCCCCTCAGTAGACCTAGTCCCCTGCATATCTGCTTGGAAGTAAATTCCATTGGGTATGGCGGGGCTCACTCCAGATAAAGGATTGCATTGTGCACTCACTACCACAAATATGATGGCTAGAAATGTCAAATTCACTAGGAGGTTGAATTTACAGTAAGAAACCACACCTGTCCCTGATCAGTCATTCTAAAAGCCATTCTGAACCTTCCTCAAGGTTCAATTTTGCACACTTAAAAGAAATAGCTGTCTTGTGGCAACTTTGGTGTGTTCTCCCTCCAAATACAAAAACTTTCAAATATACGTGCTCCGTAAGCTTTGAGTGGCAGAGCGGAACGCTAAAGCGGTGGTTTCCAAATTTTTCCCCTTGGGCCACTTGAAAATCGCTGGTGGTCTTGGTGGACCACTCAATGATCTTTCTTGGTGGACCACTTTATGATCGTTCTGCAATTACAATAACTTTGGGCTGGATTTGCGCATGAATTTTAATTGTGTTTTACGGCTGATATTTCTTTCGATTTGTTGTTATTGCCGTTTGCATTCCATAGACTTCTGATTGTGATGCGATCAAATACAGTGTAGGAAACAAAAGAAGCAATGGATTTGGAAAAATGAATGCAAACATGGCATGGGACGGCAGAAGGAAGCTTGTTCATTCTGTTAAAAATACAGACTTTCCTTTAGACAAATAGCAAAGTTGACGGCTGAGGAGTGTCACAAGAATTATATATTTGATTGGCACAAATGCAACGTGTTTTGAGAGTGAAGGGCAGGGCTCCCCCTTCCTCCCACCCTAACATACTTTCTCATTCTACCTGTTTTCCACTGACTAAGAATCTTCCTCTGTCCTCTGCAGCAAAGCGATGGCAAAGGATGAAAGAGTGGATCTCTTGTCCTTCACTGGCAGCACCAATGTGGGCAAGCAGGTAGCGATGGTGGTTCAGGAGAGATTTGGTAAGTGGCGTATCATGATCCAGTATCTCTTCTGAATTCAAGGAGTCTTACAATTTTCCATGTTGTCAACTGCCCCGTGTTCTTCAGGTGAAGGGCAGTACACAAATTCAATTAATAATAATAATAATAATAATAATAATAATAATAATAATAATAATAATGCAAGTGGAAAGAGTGCTGGCTTTGGTCCAGCAGAACTCTTCCTATGTTCTTACAAGAAGCATCATGCACAAGCCCTTTGCATGCACATAGAGGAATTCTGAATTGTGGCCTGCCTCAAGGTTTTTTTTCAGCTTACAGAAAAAGCTGCTTTTTTAAAAAAAACAACAACAACTTTGACTCCCTTCTTCTTTTGTGAGCCTCTTTATTTATTTAGTCCATAAATTTTACACACTGCTTGGTTGTTGTTTTTTATATTAAAAAAATACTCGCTCAAAGATGCAAAGTCATTATGACAACTGGGCGTGAGGAGGGCATATTCCTAGCTAGGAATTGTGGGTAATGTTCACATGGCTTACTGCTTTTTTTTATTTCAATAGGACGGTCTCTGTTGGAGCTTGGTGGAAACAACGCTATTATAGGTAATTAATATTTTCATTAAAAGTTAAAGCCGATCTCTGGCTGAGTGAATGCGCATGGCCAATGGCTTTGCTGCAGGTTCTTAGGATTTTCTTGGAAATTTGAGTCCACATGCTTTCATGATGAGCAGCTGGTGTTTGCATTTAAGAGGGTGCTCAATATCTGTTCTGAAGTGGCACTTAATAGCCTTTTCTTTCAACCTCACTCCACCAAATGAAGGTCTTTTGCTTCATTTGTTACTTGCCACGTTCCTGCCCAAAATTCCGCAGAGTCCTCTTTGGCCTCCTAATGCCAACGAATAAGATTCCAGAGAAAAAACTGGGGTGCCCTTGTTTTTCTTGAGCATAAAGTTGGGGGCCAGATGGCACCTCCAATTGCTTTGCGGTGTTTGCTACAGTTCCAGATCAACAGTGGGAGCAGAACGGTTGCAGAGCTGTTATATGTGGATTGGAGTTGCAGTTTAGCAAAATCGAGAGGGCCAGAAGTTCCCTATAGAAGACGTTTTCTTTATCTTTTTTGTGCAGTGTGTGTTTTGCACTACCCAGTTATACTTCACTGTGTCTCCCCAGATCTGCAGGGAACTGGGTGATTCTCCTTGATTCAAAACAAAATGGGGTTTTCAGCTGTTACTCAGAGTAAAAAATTAGAGTTGAAATCAGTGGATTGAACTTAGTTATGTTTGATGATTATAACTACTACCTACAAGTTTTTTGAGGGTTTTTTGGGACGCGGGTGGCACTGTGGGTTAAACCACAGAGCCTAGGAATTGCCGATCAGAAGGTCGGCGGTTCGAATCCCCGCGACGAGGAGAGCTCCCGTTGCTCGGTTTCTGCTCCTGCCAACCTAGCAGTTTGAAAGCACATCTAAATGCAAGCAGATAAATAGGTACCGCTCTGGCGGGAAGGTAAACGCCGTTTCCGTGCGCTCCTCTGGTTCGCCAGAAGCGGCTTAGTCATGCTGGCCACATGACCTCCGGAAGCTGTACGCCAGCTCCCTTGGCCAACATAGCGAGATGAGTGCCGCAACCCCAGAGTCGGCCACGACTGGACCTAATGGTCAGGGGTCCCTTTACCTTTACCTTTACAAGTTTTTTTATGTGTGTGGCTGTTGGCAATTGTACTTTGTGGCCTTTCAGGTGTTTTGCTACTGCCTATAAAGGCCATTGAATTCTTTCAGAATCAAAACCTGCTTCTCTCTTCCCTAATGCTTTCTTTTTTGAAATCATTTTTATTTGGTTTTGCAAGTACAAAGTTGTAAAAATCCAAATATATATCCACATACAGAGATTCCTCCGAATCTCGGGTCTTCCCTTCACGGGGTCCCATTTTGAACATTTACAACCGCATATTCTTCCATACTCTTAACTTTTATATCAGTCCATCTTGTCCGTGATATTTATTACACTACAAGTGAAATCAAAATCCTTAATCCTAAACAACTTATAAAAATTTTCCCATTCTTTTATAAAGCTTTTGTCCTCTTGGGTTCTGAGTTTTCCAGGCATCTTTGCCATCGCTCTTCCCTCACGCTTCTTGACTGACTGCTCAGACTGTCAGTGAGAGTCTCCTCCGTCTCCCCATTTGCATCTGAATTCTCCCCTTTCTGTATCTTCTCAATGCCTTGCAGTCTTCGACGATGCCGACCTTCAGCTGGTCATTCCGTCGGCCCTCTTTGCGGCTGTGGGGACAGCAGGCCAGAGATGCACAACTGCCAGAAGGCTGGTAAGAAGCGCTGGGATTTCCGTGTCTTCTCCAAACGCCTGTTTGGATGGTAGTCGGACCCCTGCAGTGGCGTTAGGAACAGTGGTGGCTTGTGCCCAGGGCCGGATTTAGGTTTGATGAGGCCCTAAGCTACTAAAGGTAATGGGGCCCTTTATATGTTCAGCTGCCCTTTGTCAACAACAAATTGTTGCTTTTTTGTGTTGAATATATGCTATATGGCAATTTATGGACCTAATAGGTATCCAAAGCCATTTGCACTTAACAAAATACAGTGGTACCTCTGGTTACAAACTTAATTCGTTCCGTAGGTCCGTTCTTAACCTGAAACCGTTCTTAACCTGAGGTACCACTTTAGCTAATGGGGCCTCCCGCTGCTGGCACACAATTTGTGTTCTCATCCTGAGGTAAAGTTCTTAACCCGAGGTACTACTTCTGGGTTAGCGGAGTCTGTAACCCGAGGTGTTTGTAACCCAAGGTGTTTGTAACCCGAGGTACCACTATATGTATTTTAATATTAGATAACAGGTACAACAGCTTGACCTACATTCAACTGTGCTGCGCTGCGGTCTGCAGCTGCATGCTACATGTTGCCATGCAGCCAGTCTATGCAGAATGTAGGCACCCTATATATAGAAATGAACAAACCAGTGATAGTTTATGGAGCAGGCGGGGCCCATTACGTCCATCATAGGAGACTACACAACACAAAACACTGTTGCTGTATGTAGGTTTTATTTTATTTGTTTTTTATCTTATATTCTCGAAATGTACATCCAGATTTTTCCCCCTTTAATTTTTTGGGGGCCCCCAAGAGAGTGGGACCCTAAGTTACAGCTTGTTTATACATAAATCTGGCACTGCTTGTGCCCGTTGTGGCTGGTAGGATGGCAGGCCAACGGCTCGGTGGAGCCAGAGCCCAACAGTAGACAGAGCCTGGTAGTTATCGCTTTGACTCCCTCTTGGCCGCCCTCCTTGCTGGAATTGTGCAAAGGGCGACACTGCCACTAAGAAGCGAGTAAAGTCTGGCTGACAACGGACTGAGCTTGGTTTGTCCTAAGGCAGGCAAAGGGAAACTTGGCCCTCCAGATGTTTTTTGGGACTACAACTCCCATCATCCCTAGCTAACAGGATCAGTGGTCAGGGATGATGGGAGTTGTAGTTCCAAAACATCTGGAGGGCCGATGTTTGCCTTTGCCTATCCTAAGGGACCAGCCTCCACCGATTTAGGAGGGGCTCTTGTGTTTGTGCGTGCCTGTCACTCCCCTTCTCCTGCCTGAGCAACACAATATCTGTCCAGTTCCAGGAAGGAGTTGTCGTCTGAGTGCATCAGCAGTTTTAAGCACTGCTCATTCTATAACGGTCTGACTGCCCGTAGAAACTTTTCAATGAATCATTACATAACTATTAGGTATATTCCTGTTGCATTATTATGTAATTTATGTGAAAATACTCCACATCATAATGATGGAATGCTCTGTTGTCGTTCGTGTATGCCTTCCATCATCATTAAACAACAACAACAACAACAACAACAACAACAACAACAACAACAACTTATTTATTTATACAGTGGTACCTCGGGTTACATACACTTCAGGTTACAGACTCCGCTAACCCAGAAATAGTACCTCAGGTTAAGAACTTTGCTTCAGGATGAGAAAAGAAATTGTGCTCTGGCGGCGTGGCGGCAGCAGGAGGTCCCATTAGCTAAAGTGGTGCTTTCAGGTTAAGAACAGTTTTAGGATAAGAACAGACCTCTAGAAAGAATTAAGTTCTTAACCCGAGGTACCACTGTACTCTGCCCACCTGGCTGGGTTTCCCCCGCCACTCTGGGCAGCTCCCAACAGAATATTAAAAACATGATAAAACATCAAATATTTAAAACTTCCCTAAACAGGGCTGCCTTTAGATGTCTTCTAAAAGTCACATAGCTGTTTACAGTGGTGCCCCGCAAGACGAATGCCTCGCAAGACGGAAAACCCGCTAGACGAAAGGGTTTTCCGTTTTTGAGTTGCTTCGCAAGACGATTTTCCCTATGGGCTTGCTTCGCAAGACGAAACATCTTGCTAGTCTTGCGATTTCCCCCCCCTGCTCCCCCCCCTTTTCTAAGCCGCTAAGCCGCTAATAGCCTTTTAGCAGCTAAGCTGCTAAGCCTTTAATAGCCACTAAGCCGCTAATAGCGCTAATCCGCTTAGCCGCTAATAGGGTTGCTTCGCAAGACGAAAAAACGGCTAGACGAAGAGAATCGCGGAACGGATTCTTTTCGTCTTGCGAGGCACCACTGTATTTCCTTGACATCTAATGGGAGGGCATTCTACAGGGTGGGCGTCACTACCGAGAAGGCCCTTTAGCAAAGAATGGAACCAGAAGAACTCTGGTTAATTCCGAAGCGATAATCTTTCTTTAAATTTGTCTCCAGCACAGCTTGGATTGGTGCGGTTCTGTAAAAATGATACTTTTTTTTAATCTTTCAAGCATTGGATAAATTTTGTTTGCCAAATGAGCCATGCTTAGCCAACAGATCACAGGCTTCATAGCAGCCTGGGGGAAATCCCAAATGCTCTTTTAATATATATTTTTTATTCCAAAACCATTAGTTCTAAACTCAAAAGTGGATTTTTGTAGAACAAGATTTCCCCTCCTTCCCCCCTGACCTGTCTTCCAAATCTCCTATGGAGGGTCCTTAAGCTTTTCAAGGTGTGTTTCGGGATGTTGGAGTTGCAGGAGGAGAAAGGAAAGACCCGTTCTATTAATGGATGTCTGCTTGTGCGTGATGTTTGATGTCTCCCATTATTACTGCTCGCTTTTGAAATAAGGTTATTTAAATTCTGATCAGATCTCCCCAGTTCACAATGAATAGGAAAATACAGTTCCGAATTGCAGGCTTATGCAAATGAATAAAACCCAATAGGTGAAGCAGAAATGTTGGCACATCTCATTTAAGTCAGCAGTTACTTAGGAGTAACTGATTTAGGAGAAGTACCTAGCTTTCTCTTGATTGTGCACAGTGAAATAATTCCACGTTTTTCCCTTAAAGACCAAAATGTGCACTGGATTCTAAGTCTTTGATTAAATGTTTTAACTCAAAGTGCTATTATTTGGCTTTAGGCAGACCGAAGATCTTCAAATTCTGTTTTATGGTTTGCCAGACCAATTGCTGCATAAAGAAGAGCCCTTTGTATGCAAAAGTAACTGGATTCTAGAGCCTTTCGCTACTGCTGTTTGAATTTGTTGGGCTTTGTTAATTTCTGCTTTAAATGTCTTGGCAATTTTACCCTGAGATGGTGGAAGAATTTGCCAGCTCTCAAAAATGCCATCTGGTTGAGAAATAGAATGTGCATTTCTCAGTACAGTGGTACCTCGGGTTAAGAACTTAATTCGTTCTGGAGGTCTGTTCTTAACCTGAAACTGTTCTTAACCTGAAGCACCACTTTAGCTGCTGCCGTGCTGCTGGAGCACGATTTCTGTTCTCATCCTGAAGCAAAGTTCTTAACCTGAAGCACTATTTCTGGGTTAGCGGAGTATGTAACCTGAAGCGTCTGTAACCCGAGGTACCACTGTATGTATCTGGGGAGAAAGAGGAACTTGCCATAACTTAAAACAAAAAAAATTCCTTCCAGTAGCACCTTAAAGACCAACTAAGTTAGTTCTTGGTGTGAGCTTTCGTGTGCATGCACACTTCTTCAGATACACTGAAACAGAAGTTGCCAGATCCTTCTATATAGTGAGAAGGTGGGGAGGGGTATTACTCAGAGGAGGGTGGGGATGGGTGATTGGCAGATAGCTGTGATGAGCCTGTTGACGACTATTAACGACTGCAGTAGGTCTTACAGGAAAAAGCAAGGGGTGAGAAGGTGAAAAATGGCTTTGTCATGTATAGTGAGATAAGAATCCAATGTCTTTATTCAGGCCAGGTGTCTCCATGGTTTTAAGTTTGGTAATGATTTGCAATTCAGCAGCTTCTCTTTCCAGTCTATTTCTGAAATTCCTTTGTAGTAAAACAGCTACTTTGAGATCTTGTATAGAATGTCCTGGGAGATTGAAGTGTTCTCCTACTGGTTTCTCTGTCTTGTGATTCTTGATGTCAGATTTATGTCCGTTAATTCTTTGGCGTAAGGTTTGGCCTGTTTGTCCAATATAGAGAGCTGAAGGACACTGTTGGCATTTGATGGCATACACAATGTTAGACGATGAGCAATTAAATAGTCCAGAGATGGTGTGTGTGATGTTGTTGGGGCCAGTAATGGTGTTGTCCGGGTGTATGTGGCAGCAAAGTTGGCATCTGGGTTTATTGCAGGCTCTGGTGCCAGTGTCCGTGTTAAGTCTGGTTGTAGTATTATTGTGGGTTAGGAGTTGTTTAAGATTGGGTGGCTGTCTGTAGGCAATGAAAGGTCTTCCTCCCAGAGCTTGAGAAAGAGAACTGTCATTGTCCAGGAGAGGTTGTAGATCTCTGATGATGCGTTGTACTGTTTTAACTTGGGAGCTGTATGTGATGACTAGAGGAGTTCTGTTATTTTCTTTTTTGGGTCTGTCTTGCAGCAAGTTCTCTCTGGGTATCAGTCTGGCTCTGTTGATCTGTTGTCTAACTTCATCTGCTGGGTATTTTAGTTCTAAAAAGGTTTGCTGTAGATCTCTTAGGTGAGAGTCTCTGTCTGTAGAATTGGAACAGATACGGCTGTAACGTAGTGCCTGGCTATAAACAATGGACTGTTTGGTATGTTTGGGATGGTGGCTAGAGGCATGTAGATATGTTTGTCGGTCAGTTGGTTTACGGTATAAGGTGGTGTCTATGCGCCCATCCTGTATTTTTATAGTAGTGTCCAAAAAATGTATTTCTTGCATAGATTGATTCATTGTTAGGTTGATTGTGGGGTGAAAACACCTTCCACCAGAAATTCAATTCTTCACTATCTGAAGAAGTGTGCATGCACACGAAAGCTCACACCAAGAACTAACTTAGTTGGTCTTTAAGGTGCTACTGGAAGGAATTTTTTTTGTTTTGACTATGGCAGACCAACACGGCTACCCATCTGTAACTTGCCATAACTTAGTTTGATATCGAGGACAGCATAAAAATGGAAGTACTTTACAGTTGTATCTTGGTTTTTGAACAGCTTAGTTCTCTAACGTTTTGGCTCCCGAACACCACAAACCCAGAAGTGAGTATTCCGGTTTGCGAACTATTTTTGGAAGCTGAACATCCGACGGGGCTTCCACGGCTTCCGATTAGCTGCAGGAAATTCCATTAGCCAATCAGAAGCTGCAATTTGGTTTTCGAACATTTTGGAAGGCACACTTTGGTTTTCAAACGTTTTGGAGGTCCTACTTCCAAGGTACGACTGTATTGGCATTTTCAACATTCGGAACAAACTTTTAGCAGCCCCATTGTTCTCTGCAAGACCTTGGAAGTTAGCACCTCTGTTGCCAATCTTCAACCTATTTTTTTCTTCTAATGTTTTCTTAGTTTTTGCATGAAAGCATCCATGATGAAGTGGTGGAGAAACTTGTAAAGGCATATGCACAAGTCCGTATTGGAGATCCTTGGGACGGTAAGAGCTCCTCTTTGCTCTGGGAAGCATTGCATGGTGGTTCTTGGTTGCCATTGGAGTTTGGGAGAACTGAACAGTTGCCCACTTCCCAAGCTGCCATTTCGGGAGGGGGGGGAGGAGGAGCGGCTTTCTTCATAGCTCTGCCTCTTCCTTACAGGATTACCTGTGAGGTGTCTGAGAAGAAACTCTGTGCACACACGTGGGGGGGGGGGGCGTTTGAACCACCCAAAGGCCTTGCCCAAAACGTTGCTTCTCTTACTTAGGAGGGAGAAGTTGCATTTTGGCGCAAGAAAATTGCTTCAAGCAGCTCCAACTTGGGCCAAGCCTAGCTAATCTGAACTTCTTTCTCTATATATGTATATAATGGTTAAAGAAGAAAGTCTATGAGTCATGGTGGAGGGGAGAGCATGTATACAACTTCAACAGGGCTTTCTTTGTTTTGTTGCTGTTTTGTTAATGTTGTTAATACTGTTTTATAGATCTGAATACAGTGGTGCCTCGCAAGACGAAATTAATCCGTTCCACGAGTCTCTTCGTCTTGCGTTTTTTTCGTCTTGCGAAGCACGGCTATTAGCGGCTTAGCGGCTATTAACGGCTTAGCAGCTTTAAGAGAAAGGAAACAAACTCGCCAGAACTCGCAAGACGTTTCGTCTTGCGAAGCAAGCCCATAGGGAAATTCGTCTTGCGGAACGACTCAAAAAACGGAAAACTCTTTCGTCTTGCGTGTTTTTCGTCTTGCGAGGCATTCGTCTTGCGAGGTGCCACTGTAGTGCCATACTTTGTGAATCCTATAATATAATATTATAATATAATATAATATAATATAATATAATATAATATAATAGTTGGTGTAACTCAGGGGACAGCAAACTTTTTCAGTCCACTGTCCCTCAGACCTTGTGGGGAGCAGGACTATATTTTGAAGAGAAAAAAAATGAACGAATTCCTATGCCTCACAAATAACCCAGAGATGCATTTAAATAAAAGGACACATTCTACTCATGTGAAAACACCAGGCAGGCCCCACAAATAACCCAGAGATGCATTTTAAATAAAAGGACACATTCTACTCATGTAAGAAACATGCTGATTCCTGGACCCTCTGTGGGCCGGATTTAGAAGGCGATTGGGCTGGATCCGGCCCCCGGGCCTTAGTTTACCTACCTATGGTGTAACTGATGTTTAGCTTATTTTTTAGTTGTTTTGTTAATAGTGTTACATAGATGGTAATTGTTTTATTTGAGATTTGGGATTGTCTTCCTGATGATTTGGTAAGTATTCTATACGATTTATGCTGTATTCGTGATGTTCTATTATGTTATTTTTATCTTCTGTTTGTAAGCCGCTTTGGGAATCATTTGAATAAAAGGGGGCATAGAAATAGAAAAAAAGAAAGAAAAAGATCTGATCCTATTGACAGTGCAATAGTCCTAGGCATTATCTGGATTTCAACATTGTGATATATCAGCAGCTTGAATCCCTTGATAGGCTGATATATCACAATGTCTGGAACGTATCTTGGCTGCTTCTTCCTCCTTAGGGTTGCCGTATCTTGAAGAGGAAAAAAGAGGACAGCACAAACTGCTGCCAGCCTGAGTCCCCCACAAAAAAAACCCCCCAGACATTTCCTTTAAAATGTAGAAATCTGGTAATATAAAAAATTAGAAGTCACTTGAAAGCACCAAATAGGCCTAGGATTAAATTAGGATTTAATTGTAAGTAAGTTGGATTTAGAACAGTAAGAAAAGAGAATAAGATAGTTAATTGCTGGAAATAATTTTAGTTTAAGAATGATATTGGAGAGCTGTTACATGCAGATACAGTGAAATTCAGAAGGGAGGGATCTGAAGAAGTCAATTAGCAATGTAAGAGAAATTGGGTTTTAAAGGGATATGTGTTTTAAGATTTATTTATTTTTATTTATTAGTACTGTATTGTGTTTTCTTTTGTGTTTTTTCTTTTCTTTTTTCTATGTTATATTTGTTATAATTGTGGAAAATGCAATTTAAAAATTTGGAAAAATAATAATGTAGAAATCTGCCCAGATGACCATGTTGGCCCCCAAAAGAGGACATGTCCAGGTTTCCCCAGACATATGGCAACCTCGTTCCTCCCCACCTAAGCTTCCCACCCCCCAGCCAAGTGAGCCCCGATACCACTGTTGCTCTCATGAGCTGGAGGGACTTCTTTAAACGGTTTAGCGGAGGCAAGAAAACCTTTTTGTGCCCCAGCTGAACAAACCACTTTGTTGTTCTGTTCGCGCGAAAAGCGGGGCTTCTTTAAACAGCTCAGCGGATGCACAGAAGCCTTTTTTCGAGCAAGTTTCATCACAGCTAGAGGAAAGTTCTTGGTCTGCCTCTGTTCTGTGGTTTGCTGCTCCCTGTGGGAGCCTGGGGAGAGCTGAGCAGGCGAAGCAACAGACAAAAGCATTTTCTGGTTTCGAGTGGTGGATCGCCGGGGCAAAATTTTGAACCAGTTATCATGATGTGGATTATCATAGAATCATAGAATCATAGAGTTGGAATAGACCACAAGGGCCATCGAGTCCAACCCCCTGCCAAGCAGGAAACACCATCAGAGCACTCCTGACATATGGTTGTCAAGCCTCTGCTTAAAGACCTCCAAAGAAGGAGACTCCACCACACTCCTTGGCAGCAAATTCCACTGTCAAACAGCTCTTACTGTCAGGAAGTTCTTCCTAATGTTTAGGTGGAATCTTCTTTCTTGTAGTTTGGATCCATTGCTCCGTGTCCGCTTCTCTGGAGCAGCAGAAAACAACCTTTCTCCCTCCTCTATATGACATCCTTTTATATATTTGAACATGGCTATCATATCACCCCTTAACCTCCTCTTCTCCAGGCTAAACATGCCCAGCTCCCTTAGCCATTCCTCATAAGGCATCGTTTCCAGGCCTTTGACCATTTTGGTTGCCCTCCTCTGGACACGTTCCAGTTTGTCAGTGTCCTTCTTGAACTGTGGTGCCCAGAACTGGACACAGGATTGGATTGAAATCTGGTTCTCAACGATCTATCGCCAGATTGGCCAGGTCTATAGTGCAGTTCTCTTTTTATATACAGTGGTACCCCGCAAGACGAACGCCTCGCAAGACGGAAAACCCGCTAGACGAAAGGGTTTTCCGTTTTGGAGGCGCTTCGCAAAACGAATTTCCCTATGGGCTTGCTTCGCAAGACGAAAGCCCATAGGGAAATCTCCGGGACAGCGGGGAAGCGCAGCGCGTCTTCCCCACTGTCCTCGGACCTCCTCCGAAGCCTGGCGGCGGGGCGGAGAGACCTCTTCCCGCCGCCAGGCTTAGGAAGGATGCTCCGAAGCTAAAGAAGCTAAAGCAGCCTGCCGCGACCCTCTCCCGGCTGGAGAGGTGACGCGCGCCTATGGCAGGAGCCTCCATAGCCGAGCGTCACCTCTCCAGCCGGGAGAGCGCGCGCGGGGCTAAAGCAGCCCCCCGCGACCCTCTCCCAGGTGACGCGGGCCTATGGCAGGAGCCTCCATAGGCGCGCGTCACCTATCCAGCCGGGAGAGCGCGCGCAGGGCTAAAGCAGCCCCCCGCGACCCTCTCCCAGGTGACGCGCGCCTATGTCAGGAGCCTCCATAGCCGAGCGTCACCTCTCCAACCGGGAGAGCGCGCGCGGGGCTAAAGAAACCCCCCGCGACCCTCTCCCGGCTGGAGATGTGACGCGCGCCTATGGCAGGAACCTCCATAGGCGCCCGTCACCTCTCCAGCCGGGAGAGCGCGCGCGGGGCTAAACCAGCCCCCCGCGACCCTCTCCCGGCTGGAGAAGTGACGCGCGCCTATGGCAGGAGCCTCCATAGGCGCCCGTCACCTCTCCAGCCGGGAGAGCGCGCGCGGGGCTAAACCAGCCCCCCGCGACCCTCTCCCAGCTGGAGAAGTGACGCGCGCCTATGGCAGGAACCTCCATAGGCGCCCGTCACCTCTCCAGCCGGGAGAGCGCGCGCGGGGCTAAACCAGCCCCCCACGACCCTCTCCCAGGTGACGCGCGCCTATGGCAGGAGCCTCCATAGCCGAGCGTCACCTCTCCAGCTGGGAGAGCGCGCGCGTGGGGCTAAAGCAGCCCCCCGCGACCCTCTCCCAGGTGACGCGCGCCTATGGCAGGAGCCTCCATAGGTGCGCGTCACCTCTCCAACCGGGAGAGCGCGCGCGGGGCTAAAGAAACCCCCCGCGACCCTCTCCCGGCTGGAGATGTGACGCGCGCCTATGGCAGGAGCCTCCATAGGCGCCCGTCACCTCTCCAGCCGGGAGAGCGCGCGCGGGGCTAAACCAGCCCCCCGCGACCCTCTCCCAGGTGACGCGCGCCTATGGCAGGAGCCTCCATAGCCGAGCGTCACCTCTCCAGCCGGGAGAGCGCGCGCGGGGCTAAAGAAGCCATAGCCCCGCGACCCTCTCCCAGCTGGAGAAGTGACGCGTGACTATGGCAGCAGCCTCTGAAGGATGCACCGAAGCCTGGCTTGGGGGGGGGGCGGAGAGACCTTCTCCCCGCGCCAGCCTTCGGATGGCTGTCCTGAAGACTTGGGGTGGGAGAAGGGTTTTCCTTCCCACCGCCAACATTCAGAATGCTGTTCTGAATGTTGGCGGTGGGGAGGAAAAACCCTCCTCCCACGCAAGCCCCGGGAACAGAGGGAAAGCGCTGCGCGCCTTCCCCTCTGTTCCCGTACCTGTGCTGAAGGCTTGCGGTGGGGAGAAAAGCCCTTCTCCGCACCGCCAGCCTGGCAAGCGGTTTCCCTAGGAACGCATTAATTGATTTTCAATGCATTCCTATGGGAAACCGTGCTTCGCAAGACGAAAAACTCGCAAGAAGAAAAAACTTGCGGAACGAATTAATTTCGTCTTGCGAGGCACCACTGTACATATACAACATATACAGTGGAACCTCGGTTTTCTAATGTCTCAGTTGACGAATGATTCGGAACTTGAATGCCGTAAACCTGGAAGAAAATGCTTCCGTTTTCAAACATGCTTCCGAAGTCGAACCTTTGAGGTGGCTTCCGTATTGAGTTTTCGGTTTTCATACATTTCGGGACTCGAAGGGTCTTCCAGAATGGATTACGTCTGAAAACTGAGGTTCCACTGTACAGTCATACCTCGGGTTGAATATGCTTCATGTTGAGCGTGTTCGAGTTGTGCTCCGCGGCAACCCGGAAGTAACGGAGCGCTTTACTTCCGGGTTTTGCCGCTCACGCATGTGCAGACACTCAAAATGATGTCATGCGCAGAAGCGGCGAAAAGCGACGCATGCGTGCACAGACGTGTCGTTGCTAGTTACATTTGCTTCTGGATGTGAACGGGGCTCTGGAATGGATCCTGTTCGTATCCAGAGATACCACTGTATATGCATGTTTTATACATTTTATACATGTTTATTTGCTTTTCTGTTTTATCATATAATTAGTGCATAGTATGTTACAGGCAAACACATGGTATTATGAAAGGGGGGGAATCACATAAGCATAAAACATTTCTGTAAATAATATATCTCGAATTAATAATAGTAGCATAACTAGGTCCTCCAATTTAATTCACTCTTATAAAGCTTAATTTTAACTCCTCTTCCACCCTTTCTCTGGTTTCCTATCTGTTGTCTTTTTGACTGCATTTTCTTACTTTACTAAATTATGTTCATTACCTTTGTCACATCTACGGCTGAGTATTTATTTCCCCTGGTCTGTTACACTTATTTTCTTGTTATAATATTTCCCCCATATATTCTTTATATTATGTCCAGCCCTCTTTTGAATTCTTAATTGTCTTTATTTCGAGAGAAGAATGGCACCTTAGAATATTGGAATATATAGAACTTTATGGCATGACAAATAGATGAAGAAATATAGTGCAGTTCTCAAGACAACACAGCGGTAGGCATTGTGGTAAATGTGAGCTGTGGGCCCTGCTCAGATATACACTTTTCTTTTCTTTCTTGCAGCAAACACCCTCTATGGCCCTCTGCACACTGAGCAAGCGGTGAAGTTGTATGTTGATGCCGTGGCCCAGGCCAAACAGCAAGGTGGCTCTGTGGTCTATGGTGGGAAGGTGATTAATCTCATAAATACTTGAATATCTCTCGATATTTTCCCTACGATTACAAAAAAAGCTGTCATCTTGAACGTGTTTCTCCCAACAATGGTGCACTTTTTTTTCCTTGGAGGATAAAAGCTGCTTGAAGCATGGGTCATTGATTAGTTTTATTTCTGATCAAGGTTTTCTGGATGACAGATAATTTTAAAATAAAGCCCCACCGTGAAGCCTAAAAGGTGAAATTTCTTGGTAGTCATACTCTGAACGCACCCACTGATATCCATGGGCTTTTCATAGTTGATGGGGAATCTGCTGTCTTTGTGAGGTTACGAGTTCTGCTGAAAGCAAGCCGTTTTAGTGAATTCTCCAATACAATTGCTTTGGAGCATTGGGCATTTTACGTATGACCTGTCTTGCCCAAAACCAACTGGTGCCATTTTCTTCTCCACCTTTTCCATTCCAGGTTATAGATCGTCCCGGAAACTATGTTGAGCCGACCATTGTGACCGGCCTTCCACATAATGCGCCGATCGTGCAGACAGAGACATTTGTCCCTATTTTGTACGTGATAAAATTTAAGGTAAGTTTGGGTGTTAACGACTCGCTTTCTTTACACGTTCAAAGGTGGTAGCGTCATGAAGAAGGGAGGGGGAATTAATGGCCCATAAAAATGGTGCTGAATCGCACGAGTCAGCCTCCAAGTATTGGAAACCTTGAAATCCTTTCAAGTTTTGATTGGCAGCTGGCAACAGAACATTTGTTCAGGGACATTTGTCACCAAATGGTGTTAAATATGTTGGCCATAGCATTGGTTGTGTCAGGCAATATATATAATTTTTATTAGATTTTCTGTTTTACAATTTCAAATAAACATTTTACAAACTGTAAAATATCCAATGACTTCGCTTCTTCTCTTTTCATGGTCCATTTTACATACCCTACGTCCCTGTATATTTTACTATAACCATTGAAATTAGTTTTCCACTTCTACATCCATCTAAAATTATTTACTCTGTTGAATTTATCTTAATGCTGCCAGCATTTTCAGCTGTATACAATTATTTTCCATATATTCAATAAATGTTTTCCAGTCTTCTTTAAACGTGTGTTCTTTTTGCTCTCATATTCTATATGTTAAATCTGCATATTTTGTCAAATTGCCAATCCTCTTTAGTTGGGATCTCGCTCACTTTCCATTTTGGGGCTAACAAAACACGGGCCACAATTTTCACATATAAACAACCTTTTCTGACACCTGGGAATTTCAGTCTGGGTTATCCCCAACAAAAAGGATTCTGGGGTTTTTTGGGGGGGAAAGTACTTTTAAACATTTTTTTCAATTCATTATGGATCATTTCCCAATACCCTTTTACCTTTTTACACGTCCACCACATGTGGAAGAACGTTCCCTCTACTTCGTTACATTTCCAACACTTATCTGATTCTCTTTTATAAATCTTAGCTAATCTACTTGGAGTTAAGTACCATCTATGAATCATTTTCAAATAGTTCTTTCAATGAATAACATGCAGTAAATTTCAGGTCACTTTTCCAGAGTTTCAGATCTATATTGTGTCCTGTATCTATTGCCCAGTGTGTCATTGAAGCTTTAACAAGCTTGTCTTTCATTTCCCATTCTAATAGAAAACTATAAATTTTAGACAAAAGTTGATCCTTACTTTGCAAGAGTTCTTTTTCAGATTGTGAGCTTTGGTTCAAAAATCCATTCTTTCTATCTAATTTAAACATATCATGTAACTGGTGATCTTGCAACCAATCTGTAACCCAAGGTTTTCCTTGGGTTGTGTCAGGCAATTTTGGGGCATCCTTAATTTTCCTCTCTGGAAAACCAGAGCACAGGGCGAAAACTCTTGAGCTCCAACACACAACCAAGAGGACTATGAAAATTTGGGAGGATGGAGCAGGGTACTTTAATTAGAATGGTACTGCTCTCACAAAACAACAACAGGAGCATTCAAAAAAGAGTAAAATAACTGATAATTTGGAAAGGAAGGGTGGGCTGGAAGAACAGGGAGCTGAGAAGCAAAGGAAATGAAGAAAATACTTTGGTCTGAAAGAACCATTAAATGTTCAGTCCTCCAAGTCAGAGACAGAATTTGAAAAACCGCAAATAGCCACATGAGACAAGGCTATATTCCTCCTCCAAGGAAGAGGGCTTGGAGAATCTGGAAAATCCTTCCCTTCCCTCATTTATATGGAGATGTTAGTTTCATGTCGAACTGCTGCAGTGCCACGTTCATTTTTAATAATAATAATAATAATAATAATAATAATAATAATATAAAAAAAATTAATAATAATAATAATTTGTACCCTGCCCATCTGGCTGGGTTTCCACTCTGGGCGGCTCCCAACAGAATATTAAAAAAGCGATAAAACATCAACCTTTAAAAACTTCCCTAAACAGGGCTTCCTTCAGATATCTTTTAAAAGTCAGTTGTTTGTTTCTTTGACATCTGGTGGGAGGGCGTTCCACAGGGCGGGCGCCACCACCAAGAAGGCCCTCTGCCTGCTTCCCTGTAACCTCACTTCTCGACTCATTTAACAATGTGCACTTTCATTTCCAGACGGAAGAAGAAGCCTTCGCATGGAACAACGAAGTAAAACAAGGTCTCTCCAGTAGCATCTTTACCAAAGATTTGGGCAGGATATTCCGCTGGCTCGGGTATGGCTCTTCCCTTTTCTGTGGACAAAGGTGGGGGATATTCTATTGGAGGGCGGGGTATTTACATCTTCTTCAAACATTGCCTAGATGAGATTTCCAACTCCAGCTTCGTGGTGGGAGATTGGTCCTTCTGCAGAATTGAGACTGACGTCTGCTTTGGTAATCGATTTCCCTTTCTTTCCAGGCCAAAGGGATCAGACTGTGGCATTGTAAACGTCAATATTCCAACCAGTGGGGCTGAAATTGGAGGTGCCTTTGGTATGTCCCCCCATCCCTTCTCCAAAAAAATTGTTGAATGCTATTGGACCTACAGAAAGTTCCTAAATTTCCATGCAGATCCATAGATGGGGGTGGTCATAGTTTACAGATTACCTACACAATTGTGTCTGCTTTTGGATCCCTCCAGTCTCCCAGCTTTAGTCCAGGGTATTCGTACTGTATTTTGATGTACAGATGGATCCTGTCTGCCCCATCCCACCCCACGGTCAGGCTGTAATAAATTGGGCACCATCTAGAACAATGATGACCAAACTTGGCCCTCCAGCTGTTTTGGGACTACAACTCACATCATCCCTAGCCAACAGGACCAGTGGTCAGGGATGATGGGAATTGTAGTCCCAAATCAGCTGGAGGTCCAAGTTTGGCCATCACTGATCTAGAAGGAAGGGCTTCAGAGTTAGACATACGTCAAATGCAAATGTTCCTATTTATTCAGCGCAAGTCAAAAAGATGCCTTATTCCAAGTTTTGGAGTAATTGTTTGTTGGAGTATTTGGAGTACAGTGGTACCTTGGTAATCGAACGGCTTGGCTCCCTAACAAATCGGCTTCTGAATGCAGCAAAAGTGAGTGCTCTGGTTTGTGAACGTTTTTTGGAAGCCAAACATCTGGCGCGGCTTCCACTTGGGTGCAGGAAGCTCGTACAGCCAATCGGAAGCCGCGCCTTGGTGTTTGAACTGTTTCGGGAGTCGAACAGACTCCTGGAATGGATTAGGTTCGAGACCCAAGGTACCACTGTACAATGGAACCTCTGTTTTTGAGTGTCTCGGAAGCCGAACGATTCAGAAGCCGAATGCCAAAAACCTGGAAGTGAATTCTTCCGTTTTCAGGCGCGCCTCAGAATTCGAATGGCTTCTGAGGCGCATTTCTCCATTTTTCTCAGTGGAATTTGCCGACCGCCTATTGTTCCTCGGTTGTTGAACGTTTCGGAAGTTGAACGGTCTTCCGGAACAGATTACGTTCAACAACCGAGGTACCACTATATCTGTAGAAAAAATATGTAGCCTAGGCACTCCTGCTGTTCAATGCAATTTCTGTACAGTGGTACCTCAGGTTACATATGCTTCAGGTTACATACGCTTCAGGTTACAGACCCAGAAATAGTACCTCGGGTTAAGAACTTTGCTTCAGGATGAGAACAGAAATCGTGCTCCAGCGGCGCGGCAGCAGCAGGAGGCCCCATTAGCTAAAGTGGTGCTTCAGGTTAAGAACAGTTTCAGGTTAAGAACGGACCTCCAGAACGAATTAAGTACTTAACCTGAGGTACAACTGTATAAGGTTTTCGTTCTCTAGTTGGAAGAATGTACTAAATATTGCTGGCTTCACAATGGAATCCCTGCTATCATGAGAGCTGTGAATTTGAGACGACATGGGCATTTTCAGGAGGAGAGAGGATGCTGAGATTGTTTAGCCTTCAGTGAGGAGAGGAAAGAGGCCGAATGTTTCTATAGCCTGTCTAGATAAGAGCTTCTTTGAGAAGTGCAAAGCGACATTCCTTGGTTTTCAACCTGCAACATCTCTTACCACCCCCTTCTCCCTAGGCGGTAATAAACACACTGGAGGCGGAAGGGAATCTGGCAGCGATTCGTGGAAGCAATATATGAGGCGATCCACTTGGTAAGAGCTCAGGGGTTATGGCCGTGTAAATATTACCCGAGTTGCCCTTCAGGGGAAAGCCAAATAAGCAAAGCAAACCACAATTTAGCCTTAACCGTAAGTCTAAAGGGGGAAAGAACGCAAAAACATAATTTAATTAACCGAGTAAAGATCCAAAATCAAATGTCAGCGTTCACCACTGCCCTCCTCCCTGCAGCTGTTATTTTAAAAGTAACAAACATGGCATGCTAAACGCATGTGCGCATCCTCTAACTTGACCCTAATTTGCTGAGAATTGGATTTTAATTTTGTGTCGTTTCATTTCTTTTCCTTAATGTTATATGCTTGGTTGAAAATAAAAAGTACAAAATCACAAGTGCACAGAGTGAGGTAAGACACGCAAAAAAGGAGCAAGGAATAGTCCCCACAGAAAACCAGACAGAAAAAAGATTCTGTGTAAAACAAAAAAAGGGGGGGATTCTTATTGTAGTTAACCAAGCTTAATTTAATAGTATTATTTCAATTAAGAAACCCCTACGCCTATATGCCAGTGTGGTTTGCTGTGTGACTTGTTCCATTAGTGTGATAGCACAGCACTAGAGGGAGCTGTTATGTATAGCTTAATGTATATGCATAACTGAATTAATTACATCTGCATTATTCACGTCAGGAGTAAGTCCAACTTGTTGATTTCCACCTTATGTGTGTCCACGTGTCTTTGTTATCCTGGCAACCTCAGAGTAGAGGTGTGCACTTTTCTGGCAGAAACTCTGTCAGTGCTTTCCCCCCAAAACTGTGACATTAGTTTGTAGTTGCTTCAGGTTAATCCACATTCGCCTTATCTCTGTGAGAGCATTTTTAGATCTACTAGGCTGCTGTGGGGAACAGGATTGTGCACTTAACAACAACAACAACAACAACAACAACAATGCCGTACCTTGGTTTTTGAACAGCCTAGTTCTCGAACATTTTGGCTCCCGAATGATCGAAACCCAGAAGTGACTGTTCTGGTTTGCGAATGTTCTTTTGGAATCCAAACGTCAGATGGGCTTCTGCGGCTTCCGATTGGCTGCAGGAGCTTCCTACAGCCAATCAGAAGCCATGCTTTGGTTTTCAAATGCTTTGTTGTTGTTGTTAACAGCAGAGCAGCAACTTGCATCCCATTCAGGGATGCTAATTCAGGGATGGGGAACTTGTGGCTTTCCAAATGTTGGGCCTCCCGATTCCCATCAGTCCCAGCCAGCATGACCAGTGGTCAGGGTTGATGGGAATTGTAGTCCAACAAGATCTGGAGAGCTGCAGTTTCTCCATCACTGTGCCAAACAGATCCAGAGTGGTGTGCGAGATAATCCTGAAGCCATATGATATGCTGAATGAAAATGCAAATACAGTAAATGGTTTCTAAAAGCAACAATGGAACACAGAATTGCAAAAGATGTTCTATGTTAAAAATGGCAGCAGAAAAACTAATGTTATACATTATTATTATTAATAATATTAGTAGTAGTAGTTTCATTTCTTAATCACTTTATGCGAAGCATCCTGAAGTGATTTTCAATATAAAAGTGTCTTTAAAAGCAGTTAAAACAATTGATTATGCAAAAATAATTTTAAAGAGCAGCTATAAACATTAAAAGCCCAATGTCTTCTTTTTCTTTTTTTACATAATTTTTATTAAATTTTCTGTTTTACAATTTAGAATATTCATTTAAACAACCTTAAAATATTGATGACTTCTCCTCTTCTCTTTCCATGGTTCCTTTTTTGTAGCATAAATCCCTGCATATTTTACATAAACTAAACCGTTCAGTATTCCATTAATACATCCATCAAAACTTATCTACACTGTTGAATTTATCTTAATGCTGCCAGCATTTTCACATGTACGGCAATTTCCCCCCATATATTCAATAAACATTTCCCAATCTTCTTTAAACGTATGTTCTTCTTGTTCTCTTATTCTATATGTTAGATCTGCAAGCTGCGCATATTCCATCAGTTTAAGTTGCCATTCTTCTTTGGTTGGGTCCTCGCTTGTTTTCCATTTTGGAGCTAACAAAACACGGGCTGCAGTAGCGGCCTACATAAATAACCTTCAATTTCGATTGAATTGTTTGATCCAGTAGGGTTCTTGGCTTTTCCTTTGCTCCTATAACCTGCATATTTTACTTAATGGCTGGGGCAACCCAGTCGGAAGGGTGTGGTACAAATAATAACGTATTAATAATAATATTTTATTTGTCATGACCAAATCTACTTTATCTGTTTATCTTTCAGCACCATCAATTACAGCAAGGATTTGCCTTTGGCTCAAGGAATCAAGTTCCAATAGCATCCTTGCAAATGTGCTACCCTGGCTGAAGTTTGCGTTGAAGAATCAAGTCCCTGTTGATTTGAAATGTTGAATGTGGAACTCCCTGAAATCATGTGGCGTTGAGGATACTTGACTGCTTCAGTGTCCCCGGAGACATACTGAGGGTCCTCGTGGCCCCTGGGCCCAAATCCCTTTGCCGCGATAGCCATATCAAAAATGACTGCATTTTACGGAACCCAAGTACTCAAAAGGGTCTGGAGAGGAGGAAGGCTGAAAAAAGCTGTCTTTGTGCTACAGTGTGAGGACAGCGAGAACATTCTCCTACGTCCGATCTCTCGGTGCATCACAACACAAATATACAGGCACACCTCGTTTCATTGCGCTTCAATTCATGGCCCTTTGCATATATTTTTCCTGGCCACTTCCAGGGTAAGGAAGCCCCACACCCCACATGCCGCCCCACTTTTAGCCGCAGAAGTGGAGTTGAAGCTGTCCCCCCCCCCCTCCTGCCCCCGCAGCCAGGCGAGCCGGCTTAATAGACTATAGTACGGTGCAAACATCACTTTTATACGCACTGGGAAACCCCTCCAAATCGTGTGGCTTGCTTCATATTGCAAATTCGGCTTGCCGCAATATCTCCGAGGTATGCCTGTATATCATGCACTCCGTAATGGTCTGCCTTCAAACCGCCTTGCCATTGCTCCTACTGCTCAGCTCCCAATCTTACACAGACGACTGGAAACAGATTTTGGGGGGTGATTTTTGCGCCCAGCTCCTCCCCCCCCCCCAGGCCAATTTTGTCGACCCCCAGGTATGTCCCCGAGAGTCCCTTTCTAGAAATCCCAATTAGGCAGAATATTTGCACACGTTTTAATCATGTATCTGGGACTCTGACGCTGTACTTGAGTTCCAGCGAAGCACCTGTATCTTTTTGAATCTTAGATCATGATCTACAAAATCCTACAACGCCGCCTGTGCCTGTTGCATTGGTCACGCACAACTAAACTGTGCCAAAGTGTATTGGAAAGGATTTCTATATAGCCGGTTGCAATGCAGAAATAAAACTTCTACATCTCTTGCTATCCTGATCGACCTGCTTATTTATTTACTTGGGATCTCCAGTGTTCTGAAAAGTAATAATAATAATAATAAATACTGTGGGATTAGGCAGAATGTTTATGCTCACAGTGTGCTGCTTGCAATAAGATTAATTCCCTTCTTTTTCTTAAAAAACAACAACTGTAAAACAATGGCTATTGAAAGCCTATGATATTTCTATGCAGTGCTATTTTTCTAGAAAAAGAGGTGCCGGAACTCACCATGAACAGAGAGGGACCAGAATTGAGTGAAAGCGAGACTATGTAAAAGTGTCGTCTTTGGCAATCACTCGTAGCCGAAGATTGTCTTCCATGAACACGGTTTTAACAGTGAGTCCATAAGTGACTGTGGAGGCCAATTCTGGATCCACACCTCCTTCCACAGTGGGGACATAGGTTTCCAGGTGGGAGTTGATTACAGTGAGGGTTTACCAAGAGTGCCTTCCTCTTAGCATGTTTCTCCCTTTCGTCCTGAGTTTGAATGTCTTCAAAGCTCATGACACCTTTGGTCAAGGCTGTTCTCCAATTGGAGCACTCGCAGGCCAGAGTTTCCCAGTTGTTGGTGTTTATACTACATTTTGTACAAAGCATAAGACCAGCAAACTTTTTCAGCAGGGGGCTGGTCCACTGTCCCTCAGACCTTGTGGGGGGGCCGGACTATATTTTGAAAAATAAAATGAATGAATTCCTATGCCCCACAAATAACCCAGAGATGCATTTTAAATAAAAACACATTCTACTCATGTGAAAACACCAGGCAGGCCCCACAAATAACCCAGAGATGCATTTTAAATAAAAGAACTCATTCTACTCATGTAAAAACACAGATTCCCAGACCGTCTGCGGGCCGGATTGAGAAGGCGATTGGGCTGGATCCGGCCCCCGGGCCTTAGTTTGCCTACCCATGCATAAGACTAATGGCTATTCACAGCAGTAGTAACTTCTTCCCAGTTTTTAATACCCCAGAGGGAAATAAATCCTTGGGTAACATACAGCTAAAGATACATTCGGAGGTGCAGATTATTATTGAACATGTGGTTGGGAGCAGGGCAAAGGAAGTTGGCTTACCCCCTCCCAACCACATGTTTAATTGGGGTTCAAAAAAACAAAACATCAGATTGGGTGGTGAGAGGGGCAAGGATGTGTTGGGTCCAGTCCTGCTGCTTCCTCAACAGATTCCCAGCACAGACCCTGTGGAAGCTGCCTGTTTCTTTCCCTGCTCTAACCACCCTGGGTCTCTCCAGGAGGGCTTCCTCAATCCAATCCGGGCCAAGCCTGGACTGAACCCAGTTTGGTTGGGGATGTGGACTTCAATCAGATTGGACACACAGCCCTAGGAAGTGGCAGTCTTGCATACCCTCCAAGTGTTCCTCCTTTTCAGGGATGGTCCTGGATTCACAGAAGCTTTCCAGTTTCTTATTTGACCCCAGAATGTCTCGCTTTTCCTTGTTGTTGTTTAGTCGTTTAGTCGTGTCTGACTCTTCGTGACCCCATGGACCAGAGCATGCCAGGCACTCCTGTCTTCCACTGCCTCCCGCAGTTTGGTCAAAATCATGCTGGTAGCTTCGAGAACACTGTCCAACCATCTCGTCCTCTGTTGTCCCCTTCTCCTTGTGCCCTCCATCTTTCTCAACATCAGGGTCTTTTCCAGGGAGTCTTCTCTCTTCATGAGGTGGCCAAAGTATTGGAGCCTCAGCTTCATGATCTTTCCTTCCAGTGAGCACTCAGGGTTAATTTCCTTAAGAATGGATAGGTTTGATCTTCTTGCAGTCCATGGGACTCTCAAGAGTCTCTCCAGCACCATAATTCAAAAACATCAATTCTTTGGCGATCAGCCTTCTTTATGGTCCAGCTCTCACTTCCATACATCACTACTGGGAAAACCATGGCTCTGTGCGGACCTTTGTTGGCAAGGTGATGTCTCTGCTTTTTAAGATGCTGTCTAGGTTTGCCATCGCCTTTCTCCCAAGGAGCAGGCGTCTTTTAATTTCGTGACTGCTGTCACCATCTGCAGTGATCATGGAGCCCAAGAAAGTAAAATCTCTCACTGCCTCCATTTCTTCCCCTTCTATTTGCCAGGAGGTGATGGGACCAGTGGCCATGATCTTCATTTTTTTGATGTTGAGCTTCAGACCATATTTTGCGCTCTCCTCTTTCACCCTCATTAAAAGGTTCTTTAATTCCTCCTCACTTTCTGCCATCAAGGTTGTGTCATCTGCATATCTGAGGTTGTTGATGTTTCTTCCGGCAATCTTAATTCCGGCTTGGGAATCATCCAGCCCAGCCTTTCGTATGATGAAAGTAAAATCTCTCACTGCCTCCATTTCTTCCCCTTCTATTTGCCAGGAGGTGATGGAACCAGTGGCCATGATCTTAGTTTTTTGCCCCTATTTTCATCGGAGAAAGGTTGGAGGGTATGGTAGGGCGGTCCTATTTTCATCGGAGAAATGTTGGAGGGTATGGAGCTATGCAACCCTACGGACGTTTTTAAATGCTTAATTGCATTTTTATATATATGTTGGAAGCCGCCCAGAGCGACTGGAGCAACCCAGTCGGATGGACGAGTTATAAATCATAAAACTATGATGGTGGTGGTGGAATAGGACGTCCCTATTTTCATCAGAGAAATGTTTGAGGGCATGGTCTTGTTTGCAGAAAGTTTGGTTACCAGGCCTTTGGGAGGGGAGGTTATTTCTGCATGCAGAGGAAGGAGGTTTATTGCGTCTAAAAAGCATTGCTGAAGAAATGCTCCAAACTCAACATGCATCCAAAATTGCAGTTTGCTTGTCTTTGGCCTTCTGGTTCTCACTATTGCAGCTTTATCTAAGCTTGAATGAATGCCTAGCAACTAGGTGAAGTCCCAGGACCTCTTTGTCACCATCAGTTTTTACAGTTCTTGTGGGCAATTCTGAACATCCTACAGTATCTGTAATTCTGATTAAAGGTAAAGGTACCCCTGCCCATACGGGCCAGTCTTGACAGACTCTAGGGTTGTGCGCCCATCTCACTTAAGAGGCCGGGGGCCAGCGCTGTCCGGAGACACTTCCGGGTCACGTGGCCAGCGTGACAAAGCTGCATCTGGCGAGCCAGTGCAGCACACGGAAACGCTGTTTACCTTCCCGCCGGTAAGCGGTCCCTATTTATCTACTTGCACCCAAGGGTGCTTTCGAACTGCTAGGTTGGCAGGCGCTGGGACCGAGCAACGGGAGCGCACTCCGCCGCGGGGATTCGAACTGCCGACCTTTCGATCGGCAAGTCCTAGGCACTGAGGCTTTAACCCACAGCGCCACCCGCGTCCCCGTAATTCTGATTAGGGATAGCCAATCCTTCTGACGGAAGGATGGTACAGTGGTACCTTGAGTTAAGTACTTAATTCATTTTGGAGGTCTGTTCTTAACCTGAAACTGTTCTTAACCTGAAGCACCACTTTAGCCAATGGGGCCTCCTGCTGCTGCCGCGCCGCCGGAGCACAACTTCTGTTCTCATCCTGAAGCAAAGTTCTTAACCTGAAGCACTATTTCTGGGTTAGCGGAGTCTGTAACCTGAAGCGTATGTAACCTGAGGTATCACTGTATTTTTGCAGCTACATGTAAGCAAATTAGGCAGATGTGTGTGGGGGGGAATGTTTTGATTCTCAAAATTCCTTGGGGTGGCTTTTTAGCACTACAACTCCCATCACCCATTTGACAGTTTGCGATTCCTGGCTGGGACCAATGGGAGTTGTCATCCGAAAAATCTGGAGGGCACTAGGATAGGGAAGGCAAATTCTACCTCTTGGCTTTACAGTGTCCTCAGGGAAGAACAGCACTTTGGTTTGCTAGATAGCTTTTGCAACCATTCCAGTGGGAAGAGGCCTTGGCCTTCAGCAAATATTCTTGGCGTGGATTCCAACGTTGCAGATAAGCTTTTTTAGAAGAGCAGTATTTATGAGGCGCTAATGAAACAAAGACAAGTTTAGAGATACTGTAAACAAGTTGATGATCCTTAATTTCTGGTTTAATTATCAGAGGCTATTGAGTAGATTATAAACTGCAGTTGCCGCTAGTTGATCATTGTTCCCCGAGGAGCATTGTTTGAGTAGTTGTAAAATATGTCCTAGAGCTGCGACCGTATTAGGCGTTGCAAGGAGCTGCTTGCCACTTCGTGCAGCTGCTGTTTGCATCTTCTGCTGTTGCTCAATTGCCATTGAGCACATAACAGCAGTGAATCCAGAGTGTTGAATTACACAGACGATCAATAATTCACCGGCCAGCACTGTATTTGCTTTCTGACAGAATGACCTTGAAGGAAATATTCTCTTCCCCTGGCATCATTTAGAGGTTGGTCAACGAAACAGACACTCCACAGTTTGCAACACAGTGCAAGAGGTGGTTTTGCACCCAGGAAAACTCTGGCAAGAGACTGCTTACCGGCTTGGTTACCTGCTAACACAGGCTTCCTCAACCTCGGCCCTCCAGATGTTTTTGGCCTACAACTCCCATGATCCCTAGCTAGCAGGACCAGTGGTCAGAGATGATGGGAATTGTAGTCTCAAAACATCTGTGCTAACATTTTGTACATGCTATTTATAGCACTGGGGAACAATTATTATTATTTTTTCATTTTCTGTTGCCTGTGATTTTTCAACTGTTCTTATATGTTCTTTCAATGCTAATTTCAAATCTGAAATATGTAAACATGACATATCGGCAAAAGTCGGAAATTGAAAGGTAACTGTAGCATGTACATGAAAATCGATTTCAGATTTGAAATCAGCATTGAAAGAACATATAAGAACAGTTGGAAAATCTCATGCAAAAGAAAATGAAAAAAAAAAATTGTTTCCCAGTATCCTATGTATCCCAAGGGAATACATTTTTTTTGCATACCTCCAACTGTACATAGATATACATGTCATTTTCAATGCTATACATGCCATGTTCAATGCTATATAAGTCACTTACACTTATACTCATATTGTACTACTTTGGCTATGTGTTTAATAAAATATTGAATTCTTGCATTGTGAAAAACAAAGATTATGGTAAAAAGTGAAAAACATGAATTGCAAACAACAAAAAAACAACAACAACTAGAGCTTACAGAACAAAACCAACTTCAGATGTGAAATCAGCACGTCGAAATTAGGCTAGAACAACTGCAGGTGTCAATGCAACAAAAATTTTGTTCCCCAGTGCAGGATGCTATAAGCCACAAGACCAAAAGAACCAAGGGGCACGATCCCTCTTTGGACATGGGATCAGCTGAAGAAATGTCAATGTGACCTGTTTTGAGCTGGATCTACTCTGAATTCTCAGAATCCCAATTTATTCCTTTGACCCTTTTGTGAATTGTTTTGAACGTGGCTCAGGTTTCCGTGTAGGAAAGCTGGAGGGACATCAACCATGTGGCCATTGTTTGTGACTGTCCTTTATGGGCCCACCAGTCCAGCATAGGCTTTTTAAAGAATGACGTGATCCAGTGAATGGTAGAGTTGGAAGGGACCTGAGGATCATCTAGCCCAACCCCCTGCAAGGCAGGAATATGCAGTTGTCCCATATGGGGATCAAACCTGCGACCTTGCTGTTATCAGCACCATGCCCTAACCAACTGCGCTATCCAGATAGAGTGTTTAAGTATGCCATGTTAGTTAGGGAGTTGTTGCGTGTTGTGGTTTTTTTGCATCAGTTTGTTCCAGTGTGTTTTGTCCCATGTTTTGCTTTACAGTGGTACCTTGGGTTACAGACGCTTCAGGTTACAGACTCCGCTAACCCAGAAATAGTACCTCGGGTTAAGAACTTTGCTTCAGGTTGAGAACAGAAAACGTGCTCCGGCGGCGCGGCAGCAGCAGGAGGCCCCATTAGCTAAAGTGGTGCTTCAGGTTAAGAACAGTTTCAGGTTAAGAACGGACCTCTGGAACAAATTAAATACTTAACCTGAGGTACCACTGTATATCTGTTTGCATCCCACAAAAGCCACATGCAGACATTACCCTTCATGCCATCACAATTGCATGGAGGGAGAGCATGACTGCCTTTTTGCAAATACATACAGCAAAACTTTGGTTTTTGAGCATCTTGGTAGCTGAACGTTTCGGTTTTCGAACGCCGAAAACCTGGAAGTAATTGCTTCCATTTTTGAATGCGCCTCAGAATTCGAACGGCTTCCAAGGTGCGTTTCTCAATTTTCTCATTTGATTTTGCTAACAGCCCATTGCGCCTCGGTTGTCGAACATTTTGGAAGTCGAACGGTCTTCCGGAAGGGATTACGTTCGACAACCGAGGTTCCACTGTAGTTAACTTTATTCTGGCTTCTTGTATTAGCAAAACCCCTTTAGCACTGGCAAAGATTTGCTGTTGCAGCTTCCAAAGTTTGAGCCATTTTTATTGCAAATTTCCCCCCTCCCCCCAATATTGCTGCCATATCCTTATTTGTGAACACTGAACGAAACTATTGTTTTCATTTTTATTATTATTTTTACAATCCTTTCTGCAGGTAGCAGCCACGTACTTCATTTCTAACCAAATAATTGGGCTGAATACATTTGTGGCTTGGAAGTCAATTTACATTGTCTCGATGCTGCAGCTGGTATGAAATTGCTGATCTAGAATGCACCGGCAAATTTAATTCTATTTAATTTGGGCTTAGTTGGTGCCATGGGTATCTTTCATACAGTGGGTGTTAAGTTAGCATTGCTAGAAAGGCAGCATTATAGCCAAGACTGGTTACTGAGGTTATGAATAGGCCACTTATCTGAGCCTGTACATTGCTGTATCTTATATTTGTGGCTTTGGCAGGTGTCGCTGCTTACATTTCCGGAGTGAGCATGTGCATTTGAAAGAGAGGGAGAATATAACTTGCTAAATAACTGTCTTTACTACATTAAAATACATGCTGCAACGACATATCCTCCAGAGAAAATAAAGGTAAAGGTAAAGGGACCCCTGACCATTAGGTCCAGTTGTGACTGACTCTGGAGTTGCGGCGCTCATCTCGCTTTATTGGCCGAGGGAGCCGGCGTACAGCTTCCCGGTCATGTGGCCAGCATGACTAAGCCGCTTCTGGTGAACCAGAGCGGTGCTCTGAAACGGTACCTAGAAAAATAGATACCACTCTGGCAGGAAGGTAAATGGTGTTTCTGTGCGCTGCTCTGGTTTGCCAGAAGCGGCTTAGTCATGCTGGCCACATGACCCGGAAAAACTGCGGTCAAATGCCGGCTCCCTCGGCCAATAAAGCGAGATGAGCACCGCAACCCCAGAGTCGTCCGCGACTCTGTCAGGGGTCCTTTACCTTTACACTTTATTCCATACCCTTCAACATTTCTCCAAAGAAAATAGAGATGTCCTCTCCAACATGTTTCCGATGAAAATAGGGATGTCCCAAGGAAAAGCGGGACATTCTGGGATCAAATCAGAAACCGGGACGGCTTCTGTAAATCCAGGACCGTCCCTGGAAAATAGGGACACTTGGAGGGTCTGCAATAAATTTGTTACTCCTTAAGGTGCTACAAGAATCTCCCTCCTCCGCCTTCAAAATAGTCTAACACAACTATCACTCTAGAATAAAATAGGCAGTAGCTGCAACAATATTGTGCTGTTCCCCATTCATTCCTTTGCACAAGGTTTTAGCGGATAACTCCCAGGTCATTCCACTAACCTTTGAATGAGGATAGAAATCTGGGGTGTGTGTGTTAATATCCATAGATTAGATGAAAAATCAAGCTTAGAGGATGAGGATACACCAGTCCTGCGATGTGCTAATAGTTTCTTCTGTTATTATTTTGTAGCCTTTAGGTGTCACTGTTGGCCAGTGGGAAACATATACTTGATCCGTAGGAGGAGGAATGTTAGTTTTCTCGGTTCTCTCTTTTTCTTCTCATGAGGTCACAATGGATCAGCCTCTGCATTCATTAAGGCAGATGTGTGAAATGCAAGCCTCTACTTTTATGAGCTCTTCTACGTTCCAGCACAGCTGGGGACATTGGTTTGTGTTTTTTTTTAGTTGATAATTACATCTACTTCAGTCAGCTTAAGTCTCAGTTGATTAATATCATTCTCCACATACCCGCAGCTCCAACAAGTAAGATGAAAATAGCTTTTTTAGGTTTAACTGCAATCTAGCAGCCGTTTTCCGCCATGAACCGTACACCATATTGTTTTGGCAAATATACACAGGTGTGTTTGCTTGCTCCCATGTAACAGGCAATCTGCCAGATTGTGCTGGTGCTAATGTTATTGCTGTTTGTTCAGCAAAAGTCACCAGGCCTGTCTCAGTTCTGTTTCTGAGTTCTTTTAGAACACCAATTAATCTGACACCTTTCTTTTTTCTTCTTTTTAAAAGCCAGACACGTTTGCTTGACTGAGGTTAGAAAAACGAACAAATACATTGAGGTAGGTGAGAATGCAAGCTGTGCCCCGAGGGCTTTGCTTCCTTGCAATCCTTTGCCTAGTTTCCTGCTTAGAAACTAATGACTGGGTTGGTGAACTGGGCAAGCATGTATTGTGCCCGCCTTTGCTATTGAAGAATTGATATGTTTCTGCAACGTGGTGCTTTTCTGTACTGCTGGGACAAATGATCAAACCACTCCAACAGTCTCTGTGGAGCTACTGGCAGTGAGTAGGAATATCGGAGAATTCTGATGGAAATGGGAGCGGACTTTGTGTACTAAGTCCAGAACGGAAACCAACCCATTGAATACAATTGGTATTTGCTGTTTTCAGGCTGCAAACAGTGTGTAATTGATGACTTTCCACTGCCCCATTTGCATGGCATGGTTTAAACCACTGAGCCTCTTGGGCTTGCTGATTGGAAGGTCGCCGGTTCGAATCCATGCAATGGGGTGAGCTCCCGTTGCTCTGTCCCAGCTCCTGCCAACCTAGCAGTTTGAAAGCATATCAGCACGAGTTGATAAATAGGTTCTGCTGTGTCGGGAAGGTAAACGGCATTTCCATGCACTCTCATTTCCGTCACGGTGTTCCAGAAGCGGTTTAGTTACACTGGCCACATGACCTGGAAAGCTTTCTGTGGACAAACACTGGCTCCCTTGGCCTGAAAGCCGAGCGCTGCCACTCCATAGTCGCCTTTGACTGGACTTAACCAGTCCAAGGGTCCTTCACCTTTGCCTACCTTTGCATCAAAATAAATGTAGAATAATGTAACATCTATGTAAAATTCCCCCACCGTGGGCAGCGAGACAAACGGCATAGTTTTTGTTAGAAGCTGAATTGCACCACAGGAGAGACAGCGCTGCATGCAATGAACATTGGTGAGAATGGATATTGGTGCCTTCTTACATCCCTGGCCTCCTGCCCACCTAGCAGTTCGAAAGCACGTCAAAGTGCAAGTAGATAAGTAGGTACCACTCCGGCGGGAAGGTAAACGGCGTTTCCGTGCGCTGCTCTGGTTCACCAGAAGACGCTTAGTCATGCTGGCCACATGACCTGGAAGCTGAACGCTGGCTCCCTCGGCCAATAAAGCGAGATGAGCGCTGCAATCCCAGAGTCGGCCACAACTGGACCTAACAACAGGGGTTGCTTTACCTTTTACATCCCTGGCAGCGAACATCTCATGGTTGGGGAGCAGGGGAAAAGTTCTGTTGTTCAGTGTCTGCAGGCTAGGTCCAAGTGCGACGTGGAGCTAGTGGGTTATATGAGGGGTGCAGGGGTCATTGCCCTGGGCAAGAAGACTCATCCGAATCAGTTTGATCAAGTTTCCTTCTCTGCTGAGGTCTGTAATTTAAATGTCACTCTGGTCTATCCATGTATTGTGCGCTGCCTCTTTTTATTACCTGTTCTGGTTGCAGATGAATCTTAAAACATTGCGGCATAAACCAAAGACTGCTACTCCTTATTAATCGGCTCTCCGAGGAAGAGAGGCAAGAGATGTCTCCATTACCACTGTAAGGTAAAGGTAAAGGGACCCCTGACCATTAGGTCCAGTCATGGCCGACTCTGGGGTTGCGGCGCTCATCTCGCTTTATTGGCTGAGGGAGCCGGCGTACAGCTTCTGGTCATGTGGCCAGCGCAGCACACGGAAAAGCCGTTAACCTTCCTGCCGGAGCGGTACCTATTTATCTACTTGCACTTTTGACGTGCTTTTGAACTGCTAGGTTGGCAGGAGCAGGGACCAAGCAACAGGAGCTCACCCCGCCGTGGGGATTCGAACCGCCAACCTTCTGATCAGCAAGTCCTAGGCTCTGTGGTTTAACCCACAGCGCCACCACTGTAATTAGCTCCAGAACCCAGGATATGGTAGAGCTCTGCAATATGGAAAAAGCAGCAAGGACAGACCTCTCCGCACCCTAGTTTTCGGCTCGTAGTGTGCACTCCACATTCAAACTTCCTGAAATGGTGGACCAAAAGCAAATTGAAGGACTACTCAAGGATTTACTGACTGTATTTGTACAGGAGCGGCAGCTAGCGAGAATTCTGTATATGAATGAGCCAAATGCCCGCCTTAGACTTGCTGAGGCAAATCGAAGCTTTCAGACTGCTTTGCAAACATAAAGGTAACTCTTGATTAAAAGCTCACATCTTTACAGCAAGAATACGGCATCAAATATAGATAGAGAAAGTATAAGGTACAAATATTAAGTGGCTTATCCATTGTCAGCACAATCCTATGCCTGATAGCAGAAATCCCACAGAATTGCTGCCTGCACCTCGGTTGCACAGATTCAAAGTCCAAGACTTTAATAAATATAACAACCATATTTATGCCACTCAGCTAATAAATGTAGCCAGAAGGAGGAAATGTAAAACATTATTGAAGGACTTAATTTTCCTAAATAATTACAGTCGTACCTTGGTTGACGAATGCCTTGCGACTCGAATGTTTTGGCTCCCGGATGCCACAAACCTGTGAGTGTTCCAGTTTGTGAACATTCTTTGGAACCCAAACATCCGACACAACTTCCGATTGGCTGCAGGAGCTTCCTGAAGCCAATCAGAAGCCACGTCTTGGTTTCCGAACGTTTTGGAAGTCGAACGGACTTCCAGAATGGATTACGTTCAGCTTCCGAGGTATGACTGTACTAGGTAAGGTAAAGGTAAAGGGACCCCTAACCATTAGGTCCAGTCGTGACCGACTCTGGAGTTGTGGCGCTCATCTCGCTTTATTGGCCGAGGGAGCCGGTGTACAGCTTCCGGGTCATGTGGCCTGCAGGACTAAGCCGCTTCTGGCAAACCAGAGCAGCGCATGGAAACGCCGTTTACCTTCCCGCCGGAGTGGTACCTATTTATCTACTTGCACTTTGACGTGCTTTCGAACTGCTAGGTGGGCCAGAGCTGGGATTGAGCAACGGGAGCTCACCCCGTCGTGGGATTCGAACCACCGACCTTCTGATCGGCAAGTCCTAGGCTCTGTGATTTAACCCACAGCGCCACCCACATCCCACTGTACTAGGTAAAACCCCTCAAACAGAGCCTTCCCAGGATGATGTTACTTCTGTGTCAAGACATATTTAAATACCTGCTCATTTTATGACACTTTTGCCTCAGTGGTTGTATAATACATTTTTATGGCACATTATCTCAAGACAGCAGTGTCTCAAGGCAACGTTCAAAGTTTCCAGACTGATTTCAGCCGGTCCGAAGCGGTACATCTGTTTTTATGCTTTTCGTAATATGTAGCTAGGAAAGCGCATAAGGAAAAGTCCTGCTGAATCAGGCGAATGGCTCATCTTGTGCAGCATCCTGATCTCACAGTCGCCAAGCAGACGCCTCTTTTGATAAACCCATAAGCAGGATCCGATCCCCCACACACTTCCTTTTCCCATGGCTTCCAGAAACTGGCATTCAGAAGCATCAAAGGGATGGACACCAAAAGTGTGTTTGTCTCCCTTTCTTATTTTGCTGACTTTTGACCATGGAAGGGTCAAGTTGCCAAGGGTTTTATTGTGTTGTTATGCATTCTAGTATCAACGAGTAAGGGACGCGGGTGGCGCTGTGGGTAAAAGCCTCAGCGCCTAGGGCTTGCCGATCGAAAGGTCGGCGGTTCGAATCCCCGCGGCGGGGTGCGCTCCCACTGCTTGGTCCCAGCGCCTGCCAACCTAGCAGTTCGAAAGCACATCAATGTGCAAGTAGATAAATAGGTACCGCTTACTAGCGGGAAGGTAAACGCCGTTTCTGTGTGCTGCTCTGGTTCGCCAGAAGCGGCTTAGTCATGCTGGCCACATGACCTGGAAGTGTCTCCGGACAGCACTGGCCCCCGGCCTCTTGAGTGAGATGGGCGCACAACCCCAGAGTCTGTCAAGACTGGCCCGTACGGGCAGGGGTACCTTTACCTTTACCTTTTATCAACGAGTAATAAACACGAACAATTGACCAGAGTGCAAACTGTTCCCTTCTCTATATTTTCTAAGCAGTTGGTCCCTTACCTTTCCCGCCCTGACCTGGCCACAGTGATCCATGCGACGGTCATCTCCAGGCTTGACTACTGTAATTCGCTCTACGCGGGGCTGCCCTTGAAGCTGTCCCAGAAACTCCAGCGAGTACAGAATGCTGCAGCGAGGCTCCTCACGGGGTCCCTGCCATGGGAGCATATTCACCCAGTGCTTTACCAGTTGCACTGGCACCCAGTGGAGTATAGGGTCAGGTTTAAGGTGCTGGTTTTGACCTTTAAAGCCCTTTGTGGCTTAGGGCCCTTGTATTTACAGGACCGTCTCTTCTGGTATGTCCCTCAGAGGACCTTAAGGCCCATGAATTATCATAGTTTAGAGGTCCCGGGCCCTAAGGAAGTCAGATTATCCTCCACCAGGGCCAGGGCCTTCTCAGTGATGGCTCCGACCTGGTGGAATGCTCTGTCCCATGAGACCAGGGCCCTGCAGAATTTAACTTCTTCTAAAAGTTTGGTAGTTATTTTTCTCTTTGACATCTGGTGGGAGGGCGTTCCACAGGGCGGGTGCCACTACCGAGAAGGCCCTCTGCCTGGTTCCCTGTAACTTGGATTCTCTGTAAGACAGAGCTATTCCGCTTGGCTTTCAATTTGAACTTAGCCTGATCTTTTATTCCCCTTCCTTCCCTCCCCCTCCCCTTTTTATGAAGATTACCCGCTCTGGGATCCCACAGCTAATTCTCCCCTGATCTCCTTGCTGGCCCAAATAGGACTAATTTAGCCAGCTAGCCCTGCTGATCATCTAATGTTTATAAAATGGATTTTCTCCCTAAATTGATTTTTGAATTCTGAATTTACTGTTATTCACGTCTTATACTGTATTTTATGCTGTTTTTTGTTGCATTAATTAAGTGTTTTAAATTTGTTGTTAGCCGCCCTGAGCCCAGTCTTCTGAACCGGGAAGGGCAGGGTATAAATAAAAAATTATTATTTATTATTTATTTTTATTATTATCCGTTGTGCCACATTGGTATTCAGTTTCTTTATTTTGACGCACAGATGAATCTTGGAAAAATTAAGTTGTGAAATAATTCACCTCCCTGATAGCATACCAATCTGTCTTTCGTACTATTATAACATTGTGGCCTGAGACATTATGCTGGCGAGGCAAGGGTTATGTCTAACTCTACACATTTATTTCAGGCTAACGTTCAGCACAGGTTGCAGCCTCCAGTTCTTTCGTTTTTATATTGGAAAGACGCATTTTCCACATATCTGTGACTACCACAAAGGAGAGAGTTAATTTTTAATTTTTCACTTGGCAGCACATTCAAATTATTGCCTTCCAATCTCCTGCTAAGCACTGGCAAGATGCCTTCTCAATGGAAAATTACCTCATCAAATCCTATTATTTAAGAGTACAGGAACTGGCAATTGCCTTAACATTCTTGACCTGCATCTGTTCTATCTATCTTGTCAAAGCTCAACACAGTTGTTTAGGGAGAGTGGATTTAGTCCCCTGCTGAAATAAACTTGCTTAAGCGAGGTCGCATTTTGCTCCTTGCTTATCCTACTTTTCTATTAAAAAACAATCAAGCCTGGTAATATAAATAATAAACCCATGCAACTAGCTTAACGGGGGGGAAAGCAGTTATAAACAGAACAGCCTAGCAGACAAATGTTTTATAACGATAGCAGTAGTACCCTAAAAATATCGATTGGAAAATAAAAATGGTTGGTGCTCACGAAAAAGCAAACAGAGAATGAAGTGTGGGGTGGACCCTTCTGGAGAGAGCATCATGCTAAATGGTTATAATAATAATAATATATTTATACCCCGCCCATCTGGCTGGGTTTCCCCAGCCACGTTGGGCGGCTTCCAACAATAGATTAAAAATACATTAAAACACCAGTCATTAAAAACTTCTCTAAATGGAAAGAGAGCTGTCCGCTGTCAGGATTGTCCATCTATTTTATTTATTTTTATTTTGTTTATTAGATTTATATCCAGTTCCTCTCAGAAGTAATAAGAAATAGAAGCCCACGTGCTCTGGATAAAACATAGTGACCACCTTCGAAAGCTTTCCCTGCAATTCTCTCTTCTTTTGCTTTTGAAAATGCTTTTGTGGGTCTTTGGACACCGAAATAAAGAATGCATGTATATACATCAAAAGATCTCAGGGTAGTCCACAAGATAAAAATACAACAAAAAAGCACAAGTAAGGAGTTAAAATAGAAACAGCAAAACAATAACCTTCAGATTAAACATCAGGAAAAAACTTTCTGACAGTCAGAGCTGTTTGACAGTGGAACGGTCTCCCTCGGGAGGTTGTGGACTCTCCTCCCTCAGAGGTTTTTAAGAAGAGTTTGGATGGCCATCTGTCATGGGTGCTTTAGCTGAGATTCCTGCATTGTAGGGGGTTGGACTAGATGACCGTTGGGTCCCTTCCAACTCTATGACTCCCCTCCCACAAACACCTTTTTTAAACTGAGAAATGGGCCAATTTTATTACAAAGCTTTTTCTTCAAAGAAATGAAAATAAAAAAGTTTTTTTTAAAAAACCCCATAATATAATAATAATTATTATTGATAATAATTTTTTATTTATACCCCAGCCACTCTATCAATGGAATATCAAGCATTAAAAACTTCCTTAAACCTAGACAGCATCTTAAAAAGCAGAGACATCACCTTGCCAACAAAGGTCCGTATAGTCAAAGCTATGGTTTTCCCAGCAGTGATGTATGGAAGTGAGAGCTGGACCATAAAGAAGGCTGATCGCCAAAGAATTGATGCTTTTGGATTATGGTGCTGGAGGAGACTCTTGAGAGTCCCATGGACTGCAAGAAGATAAAACCTATCCATTCTTAAGGAAATCAGCCCTGAGTGCTCACTGGAAGGACAGATCGTGAAGCTGAGGCTCCAATACTTTGGCCACCTCGTGAGAAGAGAAGACTCCCTGGAGAAGACCCTGATGTTGGGAAAGATGGAGGGCACAAGAAGAAGGGGACGACAGAGGATGAGATGGTTGGTCAGTGTTCTCGAAGCTACCAGCATGAGTTTGACCAAACTGCGGGAGGCCGTGGAAGACAGGAGTGCCTGGCATGCTCTGGTCCATGGGGTCACGAAGAGTCGGACACGACTAAATGACTATACAACAACAACAACAACAACAAACATAGATAGATAACTAGATACAGTGGTACCTCGGGTTACAGACGCTTCAGGTTACAGACTCCGCTAACCCAGAAATAGTACCTCGGGTTAAGAACTTTGCTTCAGGATGAGAACAGAAATCGCACAGCTGCAGCGTGGCAGCAGTGGGAGGTCCCCATTAGCTAAAGGTTAAGAACAGTTTCAGGCTAAGAACGGACTTCCAGAATGAATTAAGTTCTTAACCCAAGGTACCACTGTAGATCTTTCCTACCCCTTCCCCAAAAGACACAAATAAAGTGTAACAGAACCTATTAATAAATCACATTACCAAGAGAACAAAATGCAACAAACCACAAGATTGCAATGTTTGGTATTAAATTTAAAACATACAGAAGTCAAGTTGGGGTGGAAGGAAGCAGTGGTGATGGCCAGTCACGGGGGTGGGTACGATTCTTGTTTGTGTAAATAGCAGTTTATTTTTTTTAGGTCTATGTGTTTCTATGTTACCTTTTTCACTTTTTGTATTTATATTAACAATAATAAAAAGACACAAATACAAGGATCAGATCAGATCGAAAATATGAGATTATGCTTCTGACCCCTTCCCCCTCAGTTGCCTGCCTGTTGTGATGTACCTGAAAGATCATCTCGCACCAATCAATCATTGTGCTCTTCAGGTACCATATTATCAGGTCTATTCTGTGCAATATAGGAATCGGGGCAGCCTTTCCCAGTCTGCATCTCTACTGCAATTGCTTTTAGATGCTGCACAGCTATCAAAGGTCAGCATCAGAGCCATTTCCGAAGCATCTTGTGACCTGCAATATCGCTCCAAGTCATGGCTGATGTAACTCGCTTCCATCTAGGTCATGGGTAGGCAAACTAAGGCCTGGGGGCCAGATCCGGCCCAATTGCCTTCTAAATCCAGCCCCTCGGACGGTTTGGGAATCACTGTGTTTTTACATGAGTAGAATGTGCCCTTTTATTTAAAATGCATCTCTGGGTTATTTGTGGGGCATAGGAATTCATTCATTTTATTTTTCAAAATATAGTCTGGCCCCCCACAAGGTCTGAGGAACAGTGGACCGGCCCCCTGCTGAAAAAGTTTGCAGACCCCCGATCTAGGTCCTACCTAATTGGTCCATGTTTACCTCGAGTTGAGCAACTGATGTCAACACCTGTTACTTCCTAGTGCCAATACGTAAGCAATAAAAGTATGTGATACCAATTAATTATTTCTGTGGGTGCGGCAGCAGGGTATAATTTTAAAGCTTGACAGCCAAACCCAATATTGGAATCTGAGTTTCGTTAGGAGCGTTGTCATGTTACAAATGCCAGAAGAGAGACTGGGTTCAAAATGCTTGATCGCAACCAAGTTTTGGAACACCTGAGTTTCCAAGTTGTGATGCCCAATTTGTGGAACTGAGTGCCATAGGGAGACCAGAAGAGCACCAACAATGGGGTACTTTTGCTAACAGCCATAGATATTTCAGTTTACCCCAGCATTTTCAGACTGTTGATACTGATTTTTGTTGTTGTGGCTGCTGCTGCTGTTGAGATGATCTATTTTGATGTTTTAACTCGTTATTTATTGATTTTAATGATTTTGTACATATTGTGAACTGCTTTGAGATTTTTTAAGCAAATAATGACAATAAAGAAATAGAGATCTACAGTGGTACCTCGGGTTACATACGCTTCAGGTTACAGACTCCGCTAACCCAGAAACAGTACCTCGGGTTAAGAACTTTGCTTCAGGATGAGAACAGAAATCGTGCGGCAGCGGGAGGCCCCATTAGCTAAAGTGGTGCTTCAGGTTAAGAACAGTTTCAGGTTAAGAATGGACCTCCAGAACGAATTACGTACTTAACCCGAGGTACCACTGTACATAAAAACAACAAATGCCAGAAAAGGCAGATCTTAGTGGTCGTGAATGGTAAGAAAAAGCAGAGCAGAACGCCGTCATAGGTAGTTGATAGAGAATATAGCGGCACAAATTAAGCAATCTTTTCATTTTGGAAGGGTTCAAGGAGAGTAACAAACCCAGCACAACTACCACAAGTCACATGTACAGTGGTACCTCAGGTTACATACGCTTCAGGTTACATACGCTTCAGGTTACATATGCTTCAGGTTACAGACTCCGCTAACCCAGAAATAGTGCTTCAGGTTAAGAACTTTGCTTCAGGATAAGAACAGAAATCAGGCTCCGGCGGCGTGGCAGCAGCAGGAGGCCCCATTAGCTAAAGTGGTGCTTCAGGTTAAGAACAGTTTCGGGTTAAGAACAGATCTCCGGAACGAATTAAGTACTTAACCCGAGGCATCACTGTATTTAGTGCAGCAGCTGCAAGTAATCTACCAGGTCCATCACTTCCAGCTACAAAGGTGGTCCACAGTAAACTGTATCAATAAAACCTCATTCTTATGAGACCGCCCTCCAAGATTGGGGTCAGAAAAATAATAATATCCTGGTTTATGAAATGTATTGTGAGGTGGGCTTCAGAAGGCCTGCTCTGTTTGCAGAAGAGAACATGGGTAGGGTTCTGTTGTCTTCCCTGGTTTCCAACGCAGTGGGTTGCTGCTGCTTACCAAGACAGAGAAGGGCCAGGCATTGGGAGCTCAGTAAAATCCATCATGGCAGGAGCATCAGGCTGGCATCGCTGCCATACACCACAGCTCCCTCCCTGTGCCCTGCTTCTCCTCTGTGGTAAGCAGCAGGGACCTGCTATCTTGGGAAGCAGAGGAGTACCATCTGCACTGCCTCACTGGCCACATTTGGTCTAAAGGCCAAACTACCTAGGATCCTAGAATTGTGGAGTTGGAAGGGACCCCCAGGGTCTTCTTGGTAGTGGCACCCACCCTGTGGAACGCCCTTCTGTCAGATGTCAAGGAGATAAATATCTACAACTTTTAGAAGACATCTGAAGGCAGCCCTGTATAGGGAAGTTTTTCTTTTTAATGTTTAATGTCTTATGTTTTTTTAAAAAAATAATCTTTATTCATTTAAATTACACACATATACAAAGAATTTACGAATGGCAATACGAAAGAAGGGAATGTGTAACTAAAGTTATAAATACGAATGATTGTCAGAGACGCTGAAGGAAGTTCAAAAAAGAAACAATTTGTTGTATTTTGGATAAAATTGTATAACTGTTTGGAAAATCAATAAATTTATTTTTATATATATATATAAAAATTTACAATCTCATACTACAAAAAGAAAATTAAAGAAAAAAGAATTAAGAAAAAAGAAAATACAGAAAAAAGAAAAAGTAGATTTATGTGCATAAAAAATGTAATCATCCTAATTAATACTTAAACACTTAAATAAAAAAGACTTCTGACAAAATGAGTCTTCCAATCATTCTCATTGTACTGTTTATACTGTCGTTTCCCTCCGCAGAGTTTTATATTCTTTAATATTGTTCCCGTCTACTCCACAAATGGTATTTGTTGTTTACAAGTATCACTAAAGTTCTGCTAATATGGTGTGGTTGGTACAATATGATCTTATATAATCCTTAAATATTCTCCATTCTCCAAATATTTTCTGGCTAAATACTCCTCTAACTCTTCCCGTCAGTTCTGCTAGTTGTAAGTATTCTAACATAATGTCTTATGTTTTTATTGATGATAGAAGCTACCCACAGTCTCTGGGGAAACCCAGTCAGATGGGTAGGGTACAAATAAAAAAAATTATTATCATATTATTATTTAGTCCAACCCCATGCAATGCAGGAATCTCTGCTAAAGCATCCATGACAGATGGCCATCCAACCTCTGCTTAAAAACCTCCAACGAAGGCGAGTCCATCGCCTCCCAAGAGAGACCATTCCACTGTTGAACAACTCTTCCTGTTGGAAAGTTATTTCTGATGTTTAGTTGGAATTTCTTTTCTTGTAACTTGAAGCCATTGGTTGGAGTCCTACCCTCCAGAGCAGGAGAAAGCAAGCTTGCTCCCTCTACCATGTGATAGCCCTTAAGATATTTGAAGGCTATCCTATCTCCTCTCAGTGTCCTCTTCTGCAGGCTCAACACTTCCAGCTCCTTCAACCGTTCCTCATAAGGCTTAGTTTCCAGACCCTTGATCATCTTGGTTGCCCTCCTCTACACACGTTCCAGCTTGTCAACATCCTTCTTAAATTGTGGTGCCCAGAACCGGACACAGTATTCCAGGTGTGGGATTCTCTGAGTGGAATTGTCAATGCCCTTTATACAAGGAAATTGAGAGATATAGAGTTGTGTTTAAATAGGGTGGTAGCTTTTTTAAACCAAAGAAGTCTACACACTATTATCTAGAAGTGTCTTTTGTCTGCTTCTGCTGGGGCTCATGCAGTTTGTTTAAAGTGCAACACACCTGCAAGCTTAAATACATAACGATCAAGTCAGTGTCCAGATCTTGCCATTGCACAATATCCTTACCTAACATGTTTGCTCCCATTTGGTCTTACCTTTGCTGGAATGTTGCCATGTAGGACAAAGGGCACTTTCTACACCCAGTCCTAGTTTGCTCAACAGCAGCAAAATGACATCTTGGAAATCCACAATGTGACTTGCATCAGTGTGGTAAAACCCAGTCAGGTGCGAGGCATCTTGGGTTTCAAGGATGAGAAGGCAATAGCATGAAAAGAAACAAGGCTCCCAGGCAAATTCTGCTCCACCTGCAGCCTTTGTGTGACTCAACCTATTTTTAAAAAATTAAGACTTAAAATTATGTGCCAAGAAGAGCCAAATTCTACAGCTCTGCATAGTTGCCCCCCCCCATTAAGCTGATTTACATATCTTTAGCATTACTCATTCTTTGATGGCCATGTAAGGGGAAACTAGTGAGACTATTGAGTCAGCAGCGATCGGAAATCCTGTTTAAACTTTGTAGTCCAAAACTCTCGTTATTTTACCAGGTGATGCCAGCACACTCTCAAGCCTGTCCTGCCAAGGTTTTAAAAAGAGGGAGAGCAGGGATCTTTAGAAGTCTGAATTTTTCTCCCAATGCCACATTCCACACCTTTGCTGCAATTGCACAGAATCCCAGTCTGCTCACAGTTGCTTGTGAGCAGAAATCCTAGAGTTAGAAGGAACCACGAGGGTCATCTAGTCCAACCCCCTGAAATGCAGTAATCTTTTGCCCAAAGTGGGGTTCAAACCCACAATCCTGAGATTAAAAGTCTCATGCTCTACTGACTGAGCTATCCCAGTAGTCCAGTAACAGTATTTGCAATATTTGTCTTCGGAAACAATTTCTCTAAAACTCTGGTTACATAAAATTGCCTGGCATCCACAGATGACTTTATTTGCACGTAGAATATTACCCAAGGCCTCTATTACACTTCATATCTCCTTATGACCCAATGCTACAATCAAAGAATGGGGTGTGTGTGTCCTTGTCCAACTCCCTGCTCAATACAGGAAATCCAGAGCTCAAGCATACCCAGAGGATGTCTATTCATTTGCAGCGAGGGAGATCTCATCACCTCCCTAGGTAACTGGACCCATTGATGAACTGCTCTTATCGTGAAGAAGTTTCTCCTAAGCTTCAGCAGCAATCCATCCTCTTGTAACTTAAGCCTCTTAGATCTAGTCCTGTCCTTGGGAGCAGCAGACAGCAAGTCTTTGCCCTCTTCTATGTGACAGCCCTTTAGGTATTTGGAGAGTGCTGCTAACATATTCCCACTCTCTTCTCCAAGCTAAGCCTTCTCTGTGCCTTCAACATTTTCCATAGTGCTGTCCACCCTCGGAGCCCTCCTCTGAACCCATTCCTATTTGTCGATATCCTTCTTAAAGTACGGCAGCCTGAACTGGACACAGTATTTCAGATGGCATGAGCAGAATTAAATGGAACTGTTACACCCCTTCCCTTGAAACTATGGTTCTCTTAAAGCTGGTTTTGATCCCGTTGGCCTCTTTTTTTTTTGGCAGCCATTATCACTCTTCTATCTCATGTTCAGATTGCGATCAGCTAACCACGTGCAGAATTAGCTTCCAGGTTAGACACACTTGAATACATACTCGCACACAAACACACGGCAGTTTTAGAAAGTTTATTTTAAAAATGAATAAGTTACATTTCACAGAAATGATAAGGTAGTCTCTCTACTACGTAAAGAAAACACTGTATTTTATAGATCCGAGTTATTTTAAATAATATTAATATGAACCAACTCATCTGGCTAAAACTAATGAATTACCAGGTTTTTCACTGGTAAGGCACTGTGAAGACAGCAGTATGCGGCAGAATATGGGATATGGATATTCGAGTGGCAAAAAGTGTTGCTGTGTTGCTATTTGTCCTTCAGTTTCTCAAAAATTTGTTTCCTATGTAAAAGAAGCTTCCATTTTTCTGTCCTATTCTTAGGGTACTTGAAAATTTCTGTAGAATTTCAGTCAATACAGGGTTTTGAGCTAATTTTAAGGATGGTGCATGTGGAATTTTTTTTCATTCCCAGGGAACATTTCTTCAGCACTCTGCAGCCTCCCTGGCTGCCTGCACTTATTGATGAAAAAGTCCCATGTGAGGACTTACCTCATGTCTTACCCTGGGCTTTAATTGAAGTGCAGGCACCCAGGAAGGCTGCAGAAGTGCAAACTAGTGTTGAGATGGTTTGCGGACTAAAAGACACTTGCAAACACCTCAAAAGTAAGGTAAGCACACCCGAAGCCTGTACCCTTCTCCCAAAAGTATTTCATCAAAATTTCTTTCATCCATTTGGAAAATGTCCTAATGCAATTCCTTTTCATATTGATGGGAAATAGTTGAAATAAATACAGGAGAAATTGCCAACACAGCACTAAAAATAATGGTTCCATCGTAGATCAAAATACCATGGAGTTACCATTAATAATAATAATTGAATTTATACACCATCACATAATCTTTGAGAATTTGTAATCACTAGCTAGCCATTCTTCCAACAGAGTGAATGAAAGCAACACAATTGAATGACAGATTGCAATCCTCAAACCTAGTAACACATGTACCTAGAGTCAATATGATTTAATTTTTTTTTTAAAAAACCCCTTCCTTTGGAGTACTTCAAGTGCATTTTCAAAAATAAATACGGTAATTAGGTGTCAGATATCCTGATACAGAAATTAAGTACATGAAAGCAATTATTAATTTAGGTATCTGCAGACCAGTTAAATGGGCTAAACTCTGCTGGTATATTTCTGCTCCAGTAAAATTTATGGGTTAGGCCCAGACCAAGTTTAACACACCCATCCATCATCTGGACCAACCCTATGCAACTAGGGTTGTCAGCTTTTCAATTAGCCTTGCTAATGAGCCTTCAAGAACATTCTGACTTGTGGGGTGGCCCATTAGCAATGGACGCTCTTCCAGAAAAACTTTACTCATTGCTACATTTCTTTGACAGCAGAATGGCATGCAGAATAGGGCCATTTGGCAAGTCTGCACGGAATGTGTCACCTCCTACTGGTGAAGAACATGAGCAAAGTGGGAAAGGTGTTTTGCTCAGCACCTCGCAGAATGAAGCCCATTGGGTCCTGCTGCTTAACACATTGGTCACGTGCCCAATTTCTGTTTCGGCAAAAAAAGAAAAGTGAAACAAGCTGGGCAATACATGCATGTGAAAGACAAATAACTTTCCAGACATGATTGTACAGCAAATGTTACATCCGCACCAAGCATTACTCTTAGTCACACAATATTAAGTCTGAAAGTCACACAAAGAAAGTAGAATTACTGTGGATTTAAGTAATATAACAAAGCACCAAGATCAGTCTTCCCAGTTATTCACAACGTTATAGGTAATAGAAAGGCATCATCTTCTGAATAGAGACACTTTATTGCACAGATTCAAACTTCCACCGTCAAGTGGAGAGTGAAGTTTTTGGAGTCAGTTGAAGGACATAACACCCTGGCCAGCAGAGTCTGATGTCACATTTAGAGTTGCTTATCAGGAAGGAAACGAAGTACGAATGAAGGTAGCTGGCAACTCATTCGCCATCTTCAAGTAGCTTTTGTAAATTGCTTTGGATCTTTGATAAGGAAAGAAAAATACAAGAGAAAGGATTTGAATAAAACTTGCAGCCACTTGTACAACAGATGAACAGCCCAGTGTCATACGCTTTGCTTAACTGGAGTATGTTCTCTGAAGTCAAGGCACTCAATCCAGTCAAATCCAAGCAGCCCGTAAATTAAATTCTATCAACTCTGTAGCAATGGTTTGCACAAACAGTTCTTATCCATCCTCAGGGATGCCTTTAAATGGAGAATCACTGGGGAAAGTATCCTGAGGTCAACTAGCATGCTTCGAGTGCCTGTTCCCCAAGGTCTATGAAGATTCTGTTTGTCTTTGTGTGATGAGTATTTGTTGATGGGCAACAGAAATACCTTAGCAGGTTTCTGTTGTCTGTTTCAGGAGTGAGGAACCTGTGGCCTTTTGAGATGCTGCAACTCACCACTAGTCCTGCTGGCTTGGGCTGATGGAAGCGGAGTCAGCAACATCTCAAGGGCCACAGCCTCCCCATCTCTGGTCTATTGCCTATATACTAGCGAACATATTGCAGAAAAGCAGCAGCAAATAGACATGCTCTGTGGTTTCTGAACCACGTCATCATGTAACATTTTGAATTTTGGATGTGGAACTATTCTTGGGGAAGTACAACACCGAACAGAAAAGTACTCAGGGGAAAACCTCTCGGTCTGAATTAACTTGACTGTAACTGAGATTTGTACATTGCAGTGTGAAGGGGCCTCCACACCTAGTTTTAGGCTCCGTTCAATCTCCCTGGTAGAGGTTAGCAAGTTCATTTGTTTCGACTGTTAGCAAATGAACCTAAATGGGTACCATCTGCAGGGAGCAGGAAACTAGACAAGCAAATCTCCTGATAACAAATGGCAGAAATCAAGCCCCTGTCCATTGGAAGTACAACATTGTTTGGGAAACAGAGTGACTGATTAAGGCTTTTCTTTTAAGTAGAAAGGCAGGCTTTGCAGTTTGTCATATAAATATGAAGGGCTCGTCTGCACATTGCAAAAGGGCTTAACGTGTGTGTGTGTTCTGTTCCAGCTGTCCACAAGGGCAAATTTTCTGTCCTCCGTAGAAGCCTGTGCCATGGTAACGATTAGAAGCTCTGTGGAAGTCTTATGTTGCGTTTTGCTAATGCAAAATCATTCCCACAAAGAGCCCTTTTATAGTGAGCCGTAAGAAATTATGAAAACTATTTGTAAATAAAACTCACGAGAGCTTTGGGAGCTAGGGCAGGTGTGTGACAGGTAAGGATGCAGCTGCAAAGGAAGAATCTAGCCATCTTAAAGTGCACCTGAGATTGTTCCTTGTCAAGCAGGGCTTGTATCTGCCGCTGTTTAAGTTGGCACCAAATGCAAGTCCCACTGGGATTAGTGCCACTCAGAGCTGCTATGTGGAGCCAATTTTGAAAAAAAGTGAGACTTGCAAGCCCTGATTCCATTGCACAATTCAGTTTCATATTTCCTTTGACCACCATGGTCTGAAATCAAGACATATAAGCAAAGGAAAACGCTTTGCCTGTCATGGTGAGATCAGGCGACTGACAGGTAGGCAGCCCTACCACCTATCAAAGTAGCCTGTGGATCCAGTTCCCCTAACCTTCAGGTAGGAATTTCCCCCACTACTTTGCCAAATGGGCTGGCACAAAAGCAGTGCTAAGGGTTTGGGAATGGTTGTTAAGCACCATGCCACCCTTATAAACATTAATTTCACTTTCCATGCTCATACAGACCAGCAGCTGTTTCTTAGGACAGGAATGGGGAACCTTTTGCCCACCAGATGTTGTTGGACAACAACTCCCATCATCCCTGATTGTTAGCCATGCTGCCTGGGGCTGATGGAAGTTGGAGTCCAACATCACAGGTTCCCCATCCCTCTTCTAGGACTTGGAAGGTCTGGTTACCTTGGGAAACTTTTTTAAAAAACGCAACAATTCTTAGTTACACAGTTCTCTATTAGTCACCTTTTCCAGTTTGATAAGATTAGCTGTTAGCTCCTCAGAGAGACCAAGAATGTTAAGAGGCAGTTGAGATCCTAGACCTTCTTTTATTGGATATCTGAAATGGAGAGTAAATGCGGGGAAAGGGAAGCAGAAGACAATTTAAAAATGCACAAAGGAGATGTCTGGAGTTTTGTGAGATAGTGAGGTAAGCAACCAGAATGAGAATGTACAGAAATATAGCACTGGATTAAATTTTTCAGTTTTACCTCATGTCAGTTAAAGATCAAAATGCCAAAAATAATGTGCACTATGCACATGCAATCGTATACATGTCTATTCAGAAAAAGTCCTATTAAACGCAATGGGAATTACTCTCATGTAAGTGCAGATTTAAAATGACTGCTTGAAGAAGAGAATGGAAGCCTAACTTCAGGGGAGAAACTATGGGATATATGATGATGAAGCTAGGTCTAGCAGGATGACTATAGTATTAAAAATGGAAAGATAAAGAAGTTTCCAACAACAAAATCATTCTTACGCATGGGGATGTGAATCCACATAAGAAGCCATGGTGCCAAGCTGCTCTTCCAGAATGTAGATTTTATATCTCATGTAGAAAGTCGAGAAAATGAGTACACAAACACTGTAGGAGAGGTGGATTGAGGATAAAAAACACACACTTGATCACCACACACCAAATTGCTGTTACATTCATTTAGCCATGTAACATTATTAGGAATTTAACAGTTAAATTTTCACCCCATTAAGCTGATGTGCCTCAATTTCAGACAGCAAAGCTCAATCGTGCAAAAAGACTTTCAGAGTGACATTGCAGGTATTTTTTCTCAAGTGTTTTCCTTTTGGTAATATAAACTCATCCAGATCTTCACCCTTTACAACAGAGGTGGCTAATGTGGGGTCTTTCAGAATACAATGTTGGACTAGAACTCCCATCAGCTCTAGCGAGCACAGCCAATGGTCAAGAATGATGGGAGTTGTAGTCCAATGACATCAGGAGGGCAGCAAGGTGGCTATGCCTTATTTAAAAGATGCAATGGTGCTTAACCCTCCACTGCTTGCTGCAGCCAGGGAACCAGCTGATATCACCCCAGAAGACAGCAGAATATATACAGTGAAGCTCTACTACTGTCTACTCCACCAACCTACATATCTGCAACCTGGTTTGCAATGTTGTTGGCTGTTTCAATTCACCCATGGTCTTTTAAAATATCTCTCAATCTCCTTTCAGTTAGCTTCCAGGAGTCCGGCAAAATGCTTTTAGAAAATCGCATAAGCCTATTATCCATATAACACAACTCTGAGCAATTTATAAAGGTCACACATTTTTTGCTTCCATTTTCCGCAATGGAAACTTGTACTGTGGAACATATTCAGATTCTTTACTGGTGTGCAGCTAATGTGTTTGTGTGTGGGGGAGAGAATGTGCAAGCCATTTATTTAGCCACAGGAAGCCCAGCATTCTGAAAGCATCCCAGATTTAAGCCAGCAAAGTTTCCCAGAGTCTTGCTTTTGCAACCTTGCAGTTTGGGGAATGGGTTATATATACTTACAGAATTGCATAGAGAATAAGTATGTGGTTCACAGTCAAAAACTTCTGGTAATTCACTCTGTAAAGGACTCCAAGGATTCTAGGAGGAGGCGCTATGAGAAGAATAAAATATTTATTGAAGAATCTGAAAATGATACGACCAGACACGCTCCATAAGACAACAACTGCCAAATGACTATAGGGTGCAAGTTGACTGTTGTTGTTGTTTCTTCCTCACTAATTAAAAATATTACAATATGTTAATTCAGGTTATGCTCTGAGGCCACTTAATGAAGGGTTACTGGCTTGGTCTATTATGCAATATGATTATGCTCTAAATCAGGGGTCTGCAACCCGCGGCTCCGGAGCCGCATGTGGCTCTTTTACACCTTTGCCGCGGCTCCGGGGCAGATACTAGCGAGGGGAGGAGGCGCATTGTGCGCCCCAACACTCCCCACTGTGGCGGGCGCTGTACTGGCTGTGACATCGCATGGTGCGGTGCGTGCGTTAGTCACGCACCATCCCAACGTCACCTTCCCGCCCGCCCGCCCGCTACATTGTAAGGGGCATGTACGCTGGTCACTGCATTGAAAGGGGGCATGTACGCTGGTCACTGTTTTGAAGGGGAGTGAAGAACACACACACACAAAAAGGTAACTTGTTAATTTAACGTTTATTTCTATGAGGAGGAGTAATTCTGAGGGGTCAAACAAAGAAATAATAAAAAAAAAGTGACCAAAAAGTTATTTTTATAATGACGAGTTTTGCAGCTCCCAGTTTTTTTTTCTTCGGAAACGGGTCCAAGTGGCTCTTTTTGTCTTAAAGGTTGCAGACCCCTGCTCTAAATCAACTGAGCACATTGTTTAGAGTTAAGCCATCAGCACTGGACACCTTTATACCTAAGGAAGCCTTGATTAAAACCTACAGCTTAAATATGTGGTTAATAGACTGATGAGCTAATGTTCTCAGCCATATGTAAGATAGCATTCCAAACTGTAAGTTGATCTGAATGGGATATTATTTAGAACAATGGGGCAAAGAAAGGAATTCTAGAAATATGCAAGGCTATGATTGTACTACATGGAGCGAAACCTGCACAGAGCAAGATCTGGTGTCATAAGTAGACTCCAGCTGTAAACCAAAGGAACACATAGCTGGGAGAAGTTTCCAATTATGGGTACAGTCTTTGCCCATTCCTTCCTCACTTCCTACCTACAACAGGCATTCTCCCTACCGAAATGCTGATTTTCACCTTTCTGCTTTGTATGTCACATTCTATCGGGAGGTTTGCATATGTGATCATCTCCTGCATCTTTCCAGAATTTTGCCTCAAAAATTAAGATCAAATAAAACTGTGAAAGTCTGTATACATTTATTTTTTTTGCCACTGTGAGCTGGATCCACAAAAATGTGAGCAGAAGAGAAGCAGCTGCTAGCTTTGTTTGACAAATACTTTCATATGAGTTAGTGCTATCAGAGGTAGATTCTGTAGCAGTTTTCTGGCTTCTGCTTGGGCAAGAGGTTGCATAAGTTCTTGCACAAGTAGAAGAACACCTGCAGAAGTAATTTCACTTTTCACTCCCAGTGTTCTGCACAATGTGTAATATAGGGAGCCTCTCTGTGAGCAGGAGATACTTTCCACATATAGAAGGCCATTTCTGGATTCAACCTATGGTCATTTTTAATTGCTGAAATCCAACCCTGCCTGGATCTATCAGCCTAGCCCACAACACCAGCTTCAAATGGGGATTTGCTCTATTTACCATTTCTTGGAAGATTCCTGATTTTATCATCACACATATATTTAGCCTTAACATCTGTATGGACAGCCTTTGACTCCACCCTGGAGGTTTTCAGATGAGTCTGGGTCTCAACAACATGGTAATCTGTTGAAGAACAAGCATTTCAAACTAAAACAAATGCATGCAGTATTGGGATAACCAATGCGGTGTACTCCAGATGTTATCAGATGACAGTTCCCATCATTCCCGGCCAGCATGGCCAATTATCAGGCATAATGGGAGTTGTGAACAACTTAAGGCATTGCATAACACCACAAAGTGTAATGCAGGTGCATAAACATTACTGTGAAGTTAGCCTCATTTCAGTAGGACGTGTCTTACATCCATAATTTTTGTGGTTGTCAGAACCATGGATCAGATGCTTAACAACCAGATTGATTAAGATTTTAGTGTAGTCTGCCTAATACTTCAGCACAGGATTCCAAGAGGCAAAAATGGTTTGCCTGGATTCTGCACATTTGTGGGGGGTGGGAAGAGAGGACATGTCCGATGGTGGTGGCTTCAAAAAGTATGAAGGTGTTTGATCAAAACACTGACAAGAAGTGGCCTGTAGCTCAGTGTAGTGTACTTGTTTTGTATGGTCCTAGGTTAAATCCCTGGTGTCTCCAAGCAGGGTTGGGAAAGGACCTGGCAGAAATCTGGAGATCTACTGCTAGTTACAACTCTGAGCCAGAAGGACCAATGGTTTGACATGGTATAAAGAAACTTCCAGCGTTCCTGATCAGCATGAATATGTTAAGAAGACATTGATTTGGCCTAAGTGCTCGAAAAATGAATTTGCAACCTCAAGATGAGGCTTCACACAATTATGTTCCCTTGGTGCTACTGAATAGCTAATACTTCAATCCACAGTGTGATTTTACACAAAGCATGTTGGGACTAACCTATTAATTCTCTTGGACAAGTGCCAATATGTGTCAAACTGTGCCTGACCCCTCCCCTCCATACAATAAAAACCAGGCCTTATATGGACAGGTCTTACATATGTGTTGAAACCACTACGAAGAATTTAGAGCTTTTTGCACATTAAAAAGTACTACATAAACAACAACCACATTTCCCACTCTTTGGCTGCATGCACACCACTTTTAAAGCATATTCAAAGCACATGGCATCTCCCAAAGGAAGCTGGGAAATGCAGTTTACCCCTCACAGAGCTATAATTTCGAGCACTCTGAACAAAGCACAGTTCCCAGGACTCTTTGGAGGAAGTAATGAGCTTTAAGTGTACAGAGTGTATGTAGCCTCTGGGAAAGTGCTCTAAATTCCTAGATAAAAGGTTGCAGTTTCTGCTTCTGGATAGTAAAGAAATGGTTTATTATTCAAACCTTGGAAGGCTTCCAGTTCTGGAGTTTGAGAACCAGTGCTGCTGGATTCTTCCATCTCTTGTCTGCGCTGTTGGATGATGCCATCCAATTCAGAAAAATCTTCATTGAAATCCTGAAGAAAAGATGCACCAGAAATGTTAGTTAAGAATTAACCGTCTGTTCAATATTCTGCAGCCACCCCCCACCCCCCAAAATGTCACTTTCAGTAATATGGATCAATAACATCACAATAGTAACAAATATTAAGCGTATCTAAAGCAATGTGGCGCAGTAGAAAATAGAAAACTTAGGTTGCAGTTCCATAAAGATTTTGATCCGTCAAGTCAAGCTCTCTCAGTCTAATCTAGTTTTCAAATAACTTAATTCACCTGAAAGTCTTGGAATACAGTTGGAAAGGATTCCAAAGCTTCACCAGATGTTATTTAACCTCTTAATACAAATGTACAAGAAGTTACAATTCTCTTACAATTAGCTTAGCTTGTTGCCCAAACTAGGGCTCTTGGTTAAGTTCTCTTTTCACCAAGCACAAGCCTGGGTTCAGATGACCCATTAAGCCACACCTGGGCTTATTTCAGGGCATCATAGAAGTAAAACAAGGACTGGGGAGGGGGAAAGTGGCTGCAAGCTTTTCTCCAGGAACCCATTTTTGTGTGGTCCTGGAAACCTATGTCTTGAGAACCAGGCCACGGTGAGAGATCTATGATAGCTTTCTGCTCAATTTATATGGAGACTGAAAATTCTGAATAATTATTGCTTTTATATCTGAAGGTGTTCATGTAAACCTCAAGCTTAAAATCTGGTTTGCCTGGGAAAAGGTCAGAACTAGATCTAAAAAAAGTATGATCCCCCTTACTCAAATATATAAAACACCGATTAGCTCATTTAAGGGGAAAATGCATCTACATCTGATACGCCACATTGAATTCATGAAAAAGGATGTATCTTTGATGTCCACATGCTCACAATGACATCTGAAAGGGGAAGTCTCTGTGTGAGCATCTACTTGTCCATGCAATCAAGACTATGGACTGGTATCAATCATGTGGAAGCCTATGCATGAACAGCTGTTCATGTGGAAGCTTCTCTTTTCAAATCTCTGTACAAGTTACTCATGATGAATGTTGGAATAGAGCTCTAGTGACTTGCCAGAGGTTGACCAGGGAGCTTTACAAGTAAGCAATTAGTGAAGCATTTGATTGCAGTGAGCTTTCAGTAATCATAATGACATCAAGTCTTCAACAATCTTAATAACATCAAGTTCAGCATGTACATGCAGGTGTGCATCATGCATGAAATGGTCCATTAATGCCTTTGTCAGCTCACTGACACTCCAGATGTTTCTGACTGCAATTCCCATCAGCCCCAGCCAGCATGTTCTGGTTGGGATTGATGAGAGTTGTAGTCTGAAATGTCTGAAGAACAGCAGGTTGGCAAAGGCTGGTCCATGCCAGAATTGGAGCAAGGAATTTCTTACAAAGCCTCCAATACTATCTCAAAACAAAAATCTTATTACTGAAAATTATATTGGCTCATAGCCATTCCATATTGTTCCTCATCAGTTCTTTGCTTTTAATTTTATTAAAAAACAAAACTTACCAGTGGTAAAGTTGTCGGGCGATTTGCCCGGAAGCTATTTTCTGGAGAAGGGAGACTGGGACTGTTGCCAACACTAACATCCTGAAAACACATTTTAAAATGACACCATTTGTTCAACTACTAATACTGAGAACACACACTGACGCACCTGAAAAAGGTTTTCACTCACCTCTAGATGTTGACAAACTGATTTTAATAGTTTGTAAGCAGTGTCTCTGGACAGAAAGGACACGAACATGTACTGAAAAGAAAACCATCAAAATTATTATTCAGCATTTGGGGAGACTGCCATAGCTTGCTTTAGCTAAGAACAGAGGCACATAAAAGGCATTGTGTGTCATCCAAGATGGCAAGCTACTTTTTATCACCTGCCTTGATCATTTGTATCCAAGATTGCTACTGTCAGTATTGAGTACTCCCTACAAGCTGACCACTACTAGGATATCTCAATCCTATGGTCACACTCAGATAAGCCTGCCCAACAGCTAGTTTTCCTAGACATACTTGGAGGGGCAAAATAGGCCTGTATCTCTATTACCACTGATTCAGTTGACATGCTTGCATTCCTGAGGGCCCCAGCCACCACCATACCACATAGCCTGAAAACTATGTATCTTGGTTAGACAACTGCAGAGAATGGCACCAGTTGTAAATATCTGCAGGAGGAGGAGGAGTGTTACTCTTCCCACAACATTGGTTCAGGGTCTTTTTAATTTTATTATTTATTAAATTTGTACACTGCCCTATACCCGTAGATCTCAGGGCAGTTCACAACATAGTCACAATATAAAAAACAGAAAATACGTAATAAAAACAACCCAATACCCCACCTCTTCCACAACACACTTTAAAAGGGTAACAGATGTCAATCAGCTGAAAGCCTAGTTAAAGAGGAACATTTTCGCTTGGTGAAAACACTTGTGTTAAGAGTTCCAGATATTTTCTTGGCAACTGCTCCCTGACGTTTCCAGTAACTGGGGCTAAGGATGGGTAAAAACATGAGGGGGATGAAGAGCAAGCCGTGTGTTTATTTTATTTCATTTTAGTCCAATTTAGATCTTACTTTTCTTTTCTGTATAAATGCAAAGTGATAATAAATAAAAAAATAAGTAAAAATCTAACCTTCAATAAAAACCAGGACAGCCAATTAACAAGACCAACAGCTAATGGAGAAGGTCAGGGAAAGGGGAGAAAAATCAAAACAAAATGGGGAATTAAAAGGTGCTAAGAAGCTTCTCCCAAAATGTGCACTTACCCTATCAGAGACTGTTGTTATAACCAGGGCATTTGGCACTAGAAGGGCGGTCTTTGTTTTCTTTATCAGTGTCACTGACAACACAGGTATACTAATCTGAAATGAGATTGTATCAGTTATTGGAGTATAAAGATGGTAACTTGGCTCCAGTAGTTTTCATGGTTACTGAGAAATAACCCATTGTGAGAAAGCTGGTTCTTGCATAGACCTGTCACAAAGCAGCCAACATCTGCTTCCTAAGATACTTTGAGATATACAACTAAACATGCAAGTCACACCCTGCTCCATCTCCAATTAAACCCTTGCTTAGAAGGGAAGCAGTATGCTGCTTCCTTAACTCAGCTTCTCCAGAGAGAAACATCTTGAACTGAGAAGACTAGTCAAATTACGTTACCACCACCAGGTGATTTGTGGTTCTTTTTGTAGACCTAATGCTGTATTAACAATTGGTATAGTCACTTCTATTAACAAATTCAACATTATTTCACCCCGGGTTGTGGGGTTGAAACCACCGGATCCTTTTTAATTTTCTAATTCTACAAGTGTCCCATTGTTTCCATTAACATTTATATCATCACCCCAACCATATTAAAAAAAGAATTAGGCAAGAATAATAACACTTGATTTCATTTACCTTAGTGTCTTTGCCAAAGACCTTAGAATGGAAGCAAATCCAGTTCTCCGATATGAATAGCTTCCCTTGGTACAAGATTTCTTTTTGTAACGCACAGGTAAAATCTGAAAGGGTCACAAGTACAACATTATCAAACAGCTGCACTTGTGCAATGCTGTAAGCAATCTATTAAATACTGTCTATGAAATGTAAATGCTGTTATTCATGGAAGGGGAATCACTCTGAAAAAGTCAAATAGCTTTAGATCATATCCTAAATCTCTTGTAGCTGAACTCTGATCTATTAGGAGAAAGCTACTCAATACAAGATTTGGGAAAGCAAACATCTTGGCTATGAACTAGAAGAGACTATCAAAAACTAAACATCCAAATTCATGTGTCAATGGCCAGAAATCTCTCACTAATATTTTAGCTAGTAATAGAATTTCTTGCAAAAACTTTGAGGCATGCCAAAGGGTTAGTGTGACAGAAAATTCAATGTAACAAAACAGGGGAAAAAATATAGCATTATTCAACTTACTTTTTCTCAAGGGTTCATCAATTGGGACATCCAGAAACAGCTTGTGAAAGTGAGCATTTGCCTTAAACTAAAGTTGAGGAAACAAATAGATACATTTTGGTTATTGCTGCATAAACATTACTATATATGCCAGCTGATGTCTATCTTTGCATTAAGCAACTAACTGTAAGTCCCTTTTCTGCAGAAGATGTAGGAACTGGGGTTATATTTATGCTATTCAGGAACAGAGGTACAGTTTGAGGGCCTAATATTATTGGAAGGGAACGAAGTCCCAGGCAATGGATAACAGTGGCAGTGGAAACAGATTGGGTCAGAGGCCCAAAATGCCACTGTTATGTCTGAGGGAGAATTATTTTGATACTTTGTGCAAGGTCCAAAAATTCTCGAGGTCATCGTTGCAGTTTGGCAGAATAATGCAGCCAACATAAGCATGCAATACACGTTGCCTAAAGTGGGTATTTATTAAAAATAAAAATAAAAATTAATACTGCTCTTCATCAGAAGATCACAGGGCAGTTCACAACATAAAAATATAAAATGAGAATACAAAATACATTGTAAAACAAAAACAAACCAAGCCCCCAAACACATTTAAAAGCCCATACAAGAATGTTTAATCAGCCAAAGGTCTGGTTATAGGGAAACACTTTCGCCTGGCAATTAAAGATATGTAATGATGGTGCCAGGTGAGCCTCCTTGAGGAGAGCATTCCACAAATCGAGCCACCACAGAAATGGCCCACTCTTGTGTTGCCACCCTCCGGACCTCTTGTGGAGGCACATGAAGAAGGGCCTCAGATGATGACTGCAGGGTCTGGATCCCAAACAAGTAGATTTCTCCAGTACCTGATTTGAGGCACTCTTCTTCCTTTCGGGCTTTGAGACGTTCTTGCCATCTGTTGCCAAGAAGGTATTATCCACTATTGTCTTCGACCTAGAGAAAGGCAACATCCCATGCATATAACACTATTTTCAAAATGAGGTTTTTCTTTTTTAAAAAGCTCACAGGCAGCATTTCTGCAGCAGGGATGGGGAGCCTGTGGCCCTCTAGATGTTGTTGGACAACAGTTATCATTCTTGACCATTGGCCACGCTGGCTGGAGCTGATAAGAACTGGAGTCCAACAACACCTTACCCTTAAAGGTCTCAAGGAGAGTTATTTTACATACCGTATTTTTCGCCCTATAGGACGCACTTTTTCCCCTCCAAAAATGAAGGGGAAATGTGTGTGCGTCCTATGGGGCGAATGCAGGCTTTCGCTGAAGCCTGGAGAGCCCCAGCACCAGCCCCGCAAGGTCGGGGGACAGCGGGGAGGCGGAACGCCGCCATCCCGCTGTTTCCCGATGTGGTTTGGAGGGTGACGGCGGGGAGACGCGTGCTTCTCCCCACCGCCAGCCCCGCAAGCTCCGGGGACAGCAGGGAGGCGCAGCGCATCTTCCCGCTGTCCCCGGACCTGGTCTGAAGGCGGGCGGCGGGGAGAAGAGTGCTTCTCCCCGCTGCCGGCCCTGCAAGCTCCGGGGACAGTGGGGAGGCGCAGCGCGTCTTCCCGCTGTCCCCGGACCTGGTCTGAAGTCGGGTGGCGGGGAGAAGAGCGCTTCTCCCCGCTGCCGGCCCCACAAGCGCCTGGGGAAAAAAAAAAATAAATCCCCCCCTTTATTTCCCCCAAAAAAACTTGGTGCGTCCTATGGGGCGAAAAATACGGTAATCAGCTCACTTTTGATGCCCATGTTCACCACACTTTAAAAATAAATAAATCCAGAGAAATAGTAGGTAGATCTGGGGCCAATATGCTTATTTTGAAGTTTTCAAATGACTACTACTGGAAGCTTTGCAAACACCCGCTCAGTCACAAGAACCATGCATGTAAATTACACATTTTAAGGAAACCATCACTGAAATACAATGTGGCCTATGGTGTGCTGGGGAGACTGGACACGAGGTCATGCCAAGCCTATGACTGAAGACTCCTCCTTTACACAGGCAACATTCATCATATGAGCTCAAATGAATTCAAACCCAGAGCCCTAATTAACTGATAATGGTCCCTTACTGCCATTAATGATGCATAGGAATAGGTTTAGTTCTGCCCTGGTATTTATCTCATCTGGGGGAGAAGAAAGCTAGTTGCTCCATCCATAATGGAGGTTCTTCTATCAGGGAGCAGATTGAGGATGAGTGTAGCTGCATGTAGAGAAGAAGGAAGGAAATACAAATTGGGCAGGGAGGAATGCATTTACAAAAACTATGCTGATGACAATACTGTGAAATGTATATGCAAAATGGATGTACAGAAAGATGAGTATGGTAATGGCACACATATATTATTACATAGGTGCAGTATAGAATTTTGGGCCAGCTTATGATAGGACAAACTGAAGAGCTATCAGCCAGTAAGATCTTCTGTTAAGAACCCAGAACATGAATATCTATCTAACGAACTGGCAAAACACCAAATCCTATTTCCAGATTTGTATGGCATTACTACCCTTGTTTCTAATTACTAAGCTACAACTTTGCAGAATTAAGTGAGAAGCTGAAGATTATTTATAGATTGAGACTCACTGGTTACTCATATGATATCAATTTCAGGTTTGTTTATGTGTTCAAGAGAATTAAAACCAGATGTTTAATAACTGAGAGGAAGGGAATGTGCCTGTGGTTAGTTAGGGACCCTCCACTCATCTCTATTTACTACAGTTTGTAGCAGGGACAGGTAACCAGTGGCCAGAGTCTGGATCTGGTGGCCATCTGGACCAGCCTTTCAAACTCTCCTGAGCCCCACACCACATTGGCAGTGGTCCAAATGGGACTGCAAATGCAACATCCTCTGGAACTGTGTGTCTAACAGCTTTCTTTGGAAGAGTTACACTATTGAAAAGTTTGTATATTTGGATTCTTTATTACCGTGAAGTTACAACCTTCTTCTGGTCTTCAAAACATTCAAGATCACTTGGTGATGTCTGTGACAGCCCAGGATATGGTTTCCCGCTCTTCTTTTTCTCTTCTGTCCCATTTTCACTTTCTGAACTGCAGGGAAAATGACATTTATCATCAGTGCCACTGCATAATTCCTTAAATTCCAAGCCTTCTACATTTTAAAAGCAAACTTTAATAAACAAAGCAAATCCTAACCCATCACCCTAAAATCTAATACTTAAACTGTGCACCTGCCTGCCTGTTTATCTAGTTAGGATTTAGCACCATGCTTTCATAACAAATGTAACATTTTTATACCAACTGCAATATGTACACACCAGCTAGTTCAGTTCTCTTGTTGCTAGCTGGAACTTTGCTTATCACTGTGGAGATATGCACCTGCCACCTTTGATCTACTCTGGTTCTACGATCCGAAGCACTTTTAAATATTTATATAATCTAAAATATCAATGTTATCTAATACTGCAGACCTAATCATATTTTAATTGGGCATAATCCAGTTGAAATCAATGGGATGTTCAAAAAGAAATGTGGAATGGGGCCATCATTGTGAAATATAAATATGCTTATTCTTGGGAAACGTGCAGTAGGAAGATTTTTTTGTCTGCTGCTGCACTGAAGACAACAGTTGTTCTTGGATGTAAGACAAAAAAACAGGAATAAACAAGGCTAGCCCAAGACATTTTGCTGCCTGAAGCAAAAACTAAATAGTGCCACCTCCTGCTGCAGAACTCAGACACCAATTCCTGCTTTCATCTATCACCCCCCCCCCCGCCCCATGGTGCCACCTTGGCAGGGCAAGTGCTAAAACAATAGCCTTAGAAGTCACAGTGTGCTATCATAGCAGAAAGACCACTGTCTGTATATCTGTAAAGAAAACATTCTGGAGTTTGTTGTGTGTGAATATTGCCAGTACAAGCAGGATGGAAGGTAAAATGACTTGTGGAAAGGCAAATAAAGCAAGGTACTGGGTGTGTTGAAATAAGACGGCTTTGTTTTGCTAGTGTAGTGAACAAATATTGTATCTGTCCCAAGCAACATGAGCTGCCGGTTGCAATTCCCAGCAAAGATCAGAGAAGAGATAGCCGCCTCACTAAGTCTGCAGCCTATAAAGGTTGCCTGCAGCATATAATCACTTTACTAATTTGAAGGAGGGAAGGAGCAGATCCAGACTGAAGTGCAGTTAAGGCAGCAAAAAGCTTGGGATATGCACTATGCTCAGTGCTAATGCATTTATTTACACGGAAGCCTCACTGCTTTCAGTGGAACCTACTTCCAAAAAGCATTCTCAGGAATGCTTCCTTAAGTACAGCCTTCTTCAACTTTGGGTCCTCAAATGTTGTTAGAACTATAACTCCCATCATCTCTGATCACTGGCTAAACTGGCAGGGGATGATGGAGACTGTAGTTCAACAATATCTGGGGACCAAGCTTGAATAATTATGCTTTAGTGACAGGTAAAGAGACATGGTAAAATGGAGAATGTTAAAATTTTCTGTTATGATTAAATGAACTTTGGCAGGTTCTGCTTACTTACGGCTTTCAAATGGTCACTCTTTTCACAGTCAGGGTGGTCATTTCTACCAAAAGGGACAAAAAAACCAACCAACCCATTCGTCTCTTCCTCCCTAACATTTTCATTCAGGTACACTGAGTCAAGTTCCCTTCAACAAAAGAGCTGAAGCTCAAGAATTCATCATACTTGCACTCAATGACAATGAAAAATGATAGAGTGCTGTCCTCTGTAACTTGACAGCTCGCATCCTTTTTTACCAATAGAAATTGATTCAGTGTTTCTCATTCTCTAGGAACAAAACAACCAAAAGTTCAGAATGAGAACTGTCACTGAAAAGCAGCTTCTTTACATTTTCTCTTTCCCCTTTCTGATCTCTTGAGATAGAAAAGCTTTAACAGTTCCACTGGCAGACAGTCTTTCAGCTGTGGGATTCGTAACCCAAGTTGCAAATGGCACAACGTCAAAACTGAATATTTTCATTCTCACTAGACAATATGATTGCCATTGCTTCAAAGAGTATGTTTTCTAAGGTGAATAAAATTAGTCTTCTTACTCATTCAAAAGAAGGCCCCATATTGAATTTAATGGGATTACTTTGTAACTGCACAAAGGATTGCACTGAGAGTCAATCATATCCGTGGCATGTTTGTTGTATTGTTAGGCTTGGGTGTTTGTTTTTGTTTTTTGAAATCTTGAGATTTAAATTTTTATTGCAAGCTGCTACAATTTGATTTTATAACTGGAAAACAGGATAAAAATGTCTTAAAAAATAAATACAGCAATGGAGGACAGGATACCACAGTAATCCTGATGGGAGACATCTAGGAATGCCATGTATGTGGCCCCAAAGATGGGACATAAATGTACAAAATGAAATATTTAAAAACATGATGGCCCCAATCACATCCAATTTGTTTGTGCTTTTTAGAGACCTTCCGAATGGGTTGGAGCTACTTAGTTATACTGCAGTCATAAAAAAATAAGTTTATTTTATTTTGAAGGGCTGCAGAGTAGCTTCTTCTTCAGGGACTTCAACTGAACTTTGTGATAATAATTTTCATAAGCATTATGAGAAAGCAGAACTGAGATTTTGATTTTTGCTTGATGCTTGTAATGCAACAGAAGAGAAAAATCACAGGAAACGTATTGTAATTTTAAGATATGCACTGTGAAAAAGAATGCCTCAACTTTAAGAGAATGCTTCAACTTCAATAACAACAGTTTTTTAAAAAAAATATTTTATGTATTAAGAAGCTTTTGTTTGTTTCCCATATGAATAGAAGTTCATATTTAGGAATTATTTTTGCAGCTTCAGGATGATTAGGTGATATAAGGCTGTAAATGTACCACTTGTTGGAATTAGTACAGTGGTTCCTTGGGTTACATATGCTTCAGGCTACAGACTCCGCTAACCCAGAAATAGTACCTCAGGTTAAGAACTTTCAGGATGAGAACAGGATGAGAATAGAAATCGTGCTCCGGAAGCGTGGCAGCAGCAGGAGGCCCCATTAGCTAAAGTGGTGCTTCAGGTTAAGAATGGACCTCCGGAACGAAATAAGTACCTGAGGTACCACTGTAACTAAAAAGTCTGCAGACAAGTAGTTACCAAGGCTAGGGTGTTGGCTCCTATATATAAAGAATCTGCTTGATCCACTTCACGTTTGGAAGAGATGACATGATAGATGGGACAAAGGAAGTTATGGCTTCTGGTAAAACAACCAGAATTACACTGAAAATGCTTTGCCTTCCACACCTATCTTTGAACTGGCTTGAGAGTGCTGCAGGCTATCACCCACCTTTGACCTATCTCTTTCTTTTTCTGCTGATGCATAGTGATGCAGAAGCAATGAAGTCACTGAATAGAATCTACTGGATGTCATGGCGCAAAGCCTAGGATGTTGCTGCTTAAGGGCTTGTGTACGCTTGCTGGAATCCACATTTTCTCCCTTTGAATTTGACCTTATTAGTCAAATTGAAGTTGAAGATCAAACCTGCTTGATCCTGTCCAGACCAGCAGCTATTCCCTTTTGTCTTTGTCTGCACCTTACAATCTGTTCATTTGAATGTGTTAGTTTTGCACAACCAGGGCATGAACATAAGAATCAGCTGAAAAATTGTGTCTGCCCAGGAATGGCACACATCCAGGAATTGGGGGGGGGGGGGGTCAAGTCAATGCACCCACTGTCGGAAAAGCAGTTTCGATATATTTTTCAAAATGTACCGCTGGAATAGGGAAATCTGAATTTACAAGGGAAAACCAAAGGGACAGGGGCTGTTTGAGGGTGATGTCATGTGGATGTCGCTACTTAAATGGGAATGCAAGCAGCTTAAAGTGCATATTAAAAGGAGCTCTATTCCCTTCTCAGAGGTACATATACATGGTGGGTGGTGCAAGAAATAAACGTGGGTGGAGCAATGGATTTAAATTTTACCCCTGTGCAGTGAACTAGTTTCTACACACACCTCTCTATCCTCCATCCAGGGAAGCAAGAGTCATTATCAGAGTTCAGGGATGCATTCCAGCCCAGGAGGGTGTGAAGCAAGACCAGTGAGGCCTGTGGCTTGGGGTGAGAGGTTCTCCATCCCTGCTCCTTTGTAGCAGCCTAAAATTGCTTAGGGGAAGGGATGGAGTAAAGAGCAAGCAATGAAGGAAAAGGGATGAGCAAGGTTGAGGACAGAATCTTGAAGGGGAAGGCCCTTCCTCCCACCCATGGATTCTCTCCATGAAATTTCCTTGGCCTTCTGCTAGCAGCTACCTAACACCTAATCAGTCAATATCAGGATTAAGAAATTTTTAAAAGAATATCTTTGTACAGTCTAGTCAACAATACTGGAAGTAGCCAGGGCTTTTTTTCAGTAGGAACTCACTGGAACTCAGTTCCGACACCTCTGAGGTGGGCGCCATTGCCATTATAAGAGAACAAGGGAGGTATTCATGGTGCTTCTGGCACCTCTTTCTCTAAAAATTGTGCTGGAAGCAGCATATCATAACTTACAGATGGGGACAGGCAGGTGTACCCCTGTGCAAGAATTAAGATCCAATGGAAAAGATACAGACATGTAACCCTTAATTTGTTATTCAAACCTGTGGTGCAAATCCCAGCAATTCTCATTGAAAAGAGACAAGAAAATTTGCATTTGCATCCTGTCCTTGATTCCATTAAGTCAAAACAGCTTGATTTAGACCTGGTTGACCTTCTCCACAAAGAGGCATGCTGTTTTTCACAGTGGAACCTAGCCGATAATGTGTGGATTGTAAAACATGCTGGATTAATCATGCAGAAAATCATGCAGAAGAGGAAGAGGACACACACCCCTCCACCCCCTGGTTTATGCACATGTACGCTGAAGGCTCTTTAGCTCTTTGGAATCTCTTTTCTGCCTTTTATACTATAAACTGGAAATCCATGCCTGACATGGCATTTAAATTGGTAAATAAAATAGGGGGTGTCCTTAAAAATACAAAAATAAGTTGGAAATCCATTCCTGAAACCCTGATAGCTCAAGGAATGCCCCTGCTTCATGAAATGTAATCTTCATCCAGAATTGGGGGTAAACAAAATACACTAATGTTTTGTTTTTAAATATAACCCCTGTATAAATTAATCTTATTGCTCTGCATATGAGGTAACTTGCTCTTAAAGGTAAAGGTACCCCTGCCCGTACGGGCCAGTCTTGCCAGACTCTAGGGTTGTGCGCCCATCTCACTCAAGAGGCCGGGGGCCAGCGCTGTCCGGAGACACTTCCGGGTCACGTGGCCAGTGTGACATCGCTGCTCTGGCGAGCCAGAGCCACACACGGAAACGCCGTTTACCTTCCCGCTAGTAAGCGGTCCCTATTTATCTACTTGCACCCGAGGGTGCTTTCGAACTGCTAGGTTGGCAGGCGCTGGGACCGAGCAACGGGAGCGCACCCCGCCGCAGGGATTCGAACCGTCGACCTTTCGATCGGCAAGCCCTAGGCGCTGAGGCTTTTACCCACAGCGCCACCCGCGTCCCTAACTTGCTCTTAACCTTCATTAAATACCTAATAGGATAGGCACCTATTTGTCCAGCAGCTGTATGTGTGAAGCTGCACATATTAACTCACAGATAACTATCATAATTTAAAATGATGACTGAATAATTAGCTCATCCAAGAATGGGAAGACATTTCTTCACTTATAGAGTAACATTAATGCCAGGATTACAAAAGCTTTTGAAACAGCAATCTATGTGAGCAATTAAAAAAAAAGAAAGAAAAACAACCCACAAAATTATCTAAACAGGAAGTGAAATTTATAACTCATACAAAATAATGAAGTATTTTGTAAAAAGAGGAAATTGATTCATCATGGGTAAATCTTGCTCAAGGATATAACTGTCAACTATTTCCAAAGACTTACATGCCACTGTTGACAGCCAATCTATAATGAAACACTAGCCTTTCACATCCTAATACAATATGTACGTTGCAGATATACTGGTTGGTGGAAATATGCCTACAATGAAGATGCGTTCACTAAAAGTTACCACTTTTTTTAACCAAGGATATGAAATTAACAACTCACTAACTCTTTAATTTTAGAAAAGCATCAGGAACTATAAAATCTCTTTTATATTAAGACACCTGAAAAGCATACTAATAATCTGATGTGTGAATAAAAGGAGGACTATTCAAAAAATGACATCCATATACATTTACAGGAGGCAACAAACTACAAAGCTTTCTTCAAAGTTAAGATTTCAGTGAAATTTGCCCACAATCCAAAATTTATGGATTTTTAAAAACAGTTATCCAAACTATAATAAAGTAGCCTCATGGTTCAGGTAGCAAATGAGAAGACTGGCAGGCTGCATTCCCGTCCAACACAGATGGGGTTGCCTGTCACTGCCACCGTCACCATAGCTGGCTGCCTCCCCACTGGCTACTATAGCCACTGTCACCCACAAGGAAGTGCCATCACCAGCACTCTAACAGGGCTCTCCTGAACCACCACTCCTCACTCTGAGGAAAGCTTCCTTTCTCAGAGCAAAGCATTGTGGGGATAGTGGCTGTAAAGATTCCTGGATCCACTTCTACATTGTGAGGGTGGCAAATCTTGGTTCAAATTTGAATTTCAAGATGCATTTGACACTGTCATGGGAAACTAGTGGTGGCAGATACCAATAATGCCTCACTCTGAGGAAGGACCCGATCCTCAGAGTGAGGCGTCCATTCATTCATTGAGGCCCTCCTCAAACCTGTTGCTTTCCCTCCTTTTTCTTCGGGACGATCTAATGTAAAATCCATGGCACTGTCAGTGTATCATTTTGGGTTCCTAGTACAGACTTACAACACAAGCACCATGATTCAATCCAGTGTTAGCTAAACACTTAAACCTAGGTTACGGTCACCACAATGGAATGTCTATGCGCCTGTTCCCACCCACCCAATGGAAATTATTGGTTGTTGTTGTCGTTATCATTTGTATGACTTTATATTTTAAAGAACGACTCTCAAAGCCGTTTACAACACATTAAAACATCAAACAAAACAATTCAGAATAAAACAAATTCAAGCCTCAAGGAAAATATTTCAGATCCTTCCCTAAGCGACGTTTTGCTTTCCCCAGTCTCCAACCTGGCACTCAGAAATCTCTACACGGTCGCAACTGGACCTGTGCCAGTTACAAAATGAGCCTGGCACCTGGCTAATTTCTAATACTGATCCAATCCCATTCAATATTACAAATCTTGAAAGGAAAGTTTCTCTAGTGATACTTAAATTATATTTTCCACATTTCTGGTATTATACCATGGCTCACAATAGGTCTGACTATATCTCTTTTCAGGCATTCAGACTGAAAAGTGCAAAGGGGCCAGTAGGAATTTATGCGGGGAGTCCCACCCCTTTGATGTTGCTGTATCAGCTGGGCTCATTCCCCAACCAATACGTGATCAGTGTTAATCTTCAGGGAGCTGTCTTACTTGCATATACGGCTTTCAACATGGGGATGGGAACCCCAACTGTCAGTGATATTTTTGTTTATGCTGCTTGACTGTTACATTGGTCTCTGTAGTGTACATGTTCAAATTTCTACTGAAATTTATTTTTGTTTCTCCTCTGTAACTCATCCAGTACTGTAGATGAACAAGAATTTGTTTGTTTGCAAGATGGAATACAGGAAGTGACCCTTTTATTTGTGTGACAATGTCAGAGCCAAATTCAGTATCCATTATACTAGCCGATCCTTTGAAACATGCACAACAATTTAGCACGCCCTCTCTCTGTAGGAAAGGAGAAGATGAAACAACCTGAAGGAAACACGTAACAATTTAAGAGATTGGTTTTGTGGAGGTGGTTTCAGGAATTAAGTGGGCAGCTGCTCATTAGATGCACAGCACATTAACTACATTATAGACACATAGTAATTAAGCAGCAGGAGTACCTCTTAATTCTTAACCTGGGAAGGCACTATTCATGCATTTATTCATGTGTACTCCTGGCCCCACTTGCAACCTGTGCATGTTGAGCATGGAGATCTGAAACCTTTGCACAAGTATCTGCTTGTGAATAGGGACTCCAGGTGAGTGACATACCCAGTTGCTTCCATGGATGCCCTCTAGGCAAACAGTTGCTTTCATGAAAGATTCCGTTCAGACCTTTGCACTCGGCATGCAAAAGTGGGGAGAAGCAACAGCGTTACAATGCATGTGCAAGGCTATAATCACAACTCCACACCACCTGCTGCACACAAAAGTCCTACATGTAAGTAAATGCATGACTAGGGCTATACGTGCATCCAAATGCAGATATAAATAAACAACTCATTTAAAAGAACACAAATCAAACTAACAGTGCAATCCTATGTGTGTTTATTTAGTTCCATTATGTTTAGGATTGCAGCGTAATAGTTCATGTTTGTTGGGATTCTCCAGACTGAATGGATCAAGGCAGTAGGCAATCTGCTTGAGTGATATATGCAAATACAAACAAAAACAACACCTCAACAAAATTTTTGAAACCAGAGACTCACCAGAAAATGTCAGAGCCAGTGTGGCATAGCAGTTATAGAGTCTGTCTAGGACCTTGGAGATCAGGGTTCAAATCCTCACTTGCATGACCTTGGGCTAGTCACTAACTCTCAGCGTAACCTACCTCACAGAGTTGCTGTGGGAATTAAATAAGGAGGGGTGAACTCTGTATGCCACCTTGACCTCCTTGGAGAAAAATGTGGGATATAATCGCAACAAACAAGATACAGTGGTACCTTGGTTTAAGAACAGTCCTGTTTACGAATAATTCCGTTTATGAACTCCGCAAAACTGGAAGTAGTGTCCTGGTTTGCGAACCTTACCTCGGTCTAAGAACGGAATCCGAACAGTAGAAGGGCACCAGTGGCGGGAGGCCTCTTTAGGGAAAGCACACCTTGGTTTAAGAACAGTTTCAGTTTAAGAACGGACTTCCGGAATGGATTAAGTTCGTAAACTGAGGTACCACTGTACTGGTTTCTGTGTAAAACCACCACACCAGACAGACACTAAAACAACTTTTCTGTCTCGAAACAATGAAGTGAGCCTCTTAACATATAATTAGCAAAAGCTGAGAAGTGTGCCTGTGAGTAATGGGTCAATGGAATCCCATCTGCTCAGCTGACTAATGTGTTCCCATGATCTGCAGGAAATGCAGCAGAATAAAGCTCTGATATTCACTGCAGTGCTCTCACACCAGCTCCTGTGACCTGAATGCTAAGGTGTCCTACTCCAGGGATGTGTAATCTGTGGCCCTCCAGATGTTCTCACAATTCCTTGTCATTGTCCATGCTGACTAGGGCTGATGGAAGTTGGAGTCCAGAACCACTGGGAAGACCCCAGGTTCCCCGTACCTGCTGACTGTTCTAGCAAGAATGGTAGACCAAAATGAGCACAGGCATCAGATCCAATCAGGCAGGCAGATGTTGGAGCTCCAAATAAAATACAATGCTCATGACCTGATTATTTTTAACATAACAATTATTTAATATAGTCAACGTATCACTATTCGAAAGCACCCCTAAGTGCAAGTAGATAAATAGGTACCGCTTTATAGTGGGAAGGTAAACGGCGTTTCCGTGTGCTGCACTGGTGCTGGCTCGCCAGAGCAGCTTCGTCACGCTGGCCACGTGACCCGGAAGTGTCTGCGGACAGCGCTGGCTCCCGGCCTCTTAAATGAAATGAGCGCACAACCCTAGAGTCGGACAAGACTGGCCCGTACGGGCAGGAGTACCTTTACCTTTGTTGTTTAGTCGTTTAGTCGTGTCCGACTCTTCGTGACCCCATGGACCAGAGCACGCCAGGCACTTCTGTCCTCCACTGCCTCCCGCAGTTTGATCAAACTCATACTGGTAGCTTCAAAAACACCATCCAACCATCTCATCCTCTGTCGTCCCCTTCTCCTTGTGCCCTCCATCTTTCCCAACATCAGGGTCTTTTCCAGGGAGTCTTCTCTTCTCATGAGGTGGCCAAAGTATTGGAGCCTCAGCTTCACAATCTGTCCTTCCAGTGAGCACTCAGGGCTGATTTCCTTAAGAATGGATAGGTTTGATCTTCCTGCAGTCCATGGGACTCTCAAGAGTCTCCTCCAGCACCATAATTCAAAAGCATCAATTCTTCGGCGATCAGCCTTCTTTATGGTCCAGCTCTCACTTCCATACATCACTACTGGGAAAACCATAGCTTTTACTATACAGACCTTTGTTGGCAAGGTGATGTCTCTACTTTTTAAGATGCTGTCTAGGTTTGTCATTGCTTTTCTCCCAAGAAGCAGGCGTCTTTTAATTTCATGACTGCTGTCACCATCTGCAGTGATCATGGAGCCCAAGAAAGTAAAATCTCTCACTGCCTCCATTTCTTCCCCTTCTATTTGCCAAGAGGTGATGGGACCAGTGGCCATGATCTTCGGTTTTTTGATGTTGAGCTTCAGACCATATTTTGCGCTCTCCTCTTTCACCCTCAATAAAAGGTTCTTTAATTCCTCCTCACTTTCTGCCATCAAGGTTGTGTCATCTGCATATCTGAGGTTGTTGATATTTCTTCCGGCAATCTCAATTCCGGCTTGGGATTCATCCATCCCAGCCTTTCGCATGATGAATTCTGCATATAAGTTAAATAAGCAGGGAGACAATATACAGCCTTGTCGTACTCCTTTCCCAATTTTGAACCAATCAGTTGTTCCATATCCAGTTCTGACTGAAGCTTCTTGTCCCACATAGAGATTTCTCAGGAGACAGATGAGGTAATCAGGCACTCCCATTTCTTTAAGAACTTGCCATGGTTTGCTGTGGTCGACACAGTCAAAGGCTTTTGCATAGTCAATGAAGCAGAAGTAGATGTCTTTCTGGAACTCTCTAGCTTTCTCCATAATCCAGCGCATGTTTGCAATTTGGTCTCTGCCTCTTCTAAATCCAGCTTGCACTTCTGGGAGTTCTCGGTCCACATACTGCTTGAGCCTTCCTTGTAGAATTTTAAGCATAACCTTGCTAGCGTGTGAAATGAGTGCAATTGTGCGGTAGTTGGAGCATTCTTTGGCACTGCCTTTCTTTGGGATTGGGATGTAGACTGATCTTCTCCAATCCTCTGGCCACTGCTGAGTTTTCCAAACTTGCTGGCATATTGAGTGTAGCACCTTAACAGCATCATCTTTTACAATTTTAAATAGTTCAGCTGGAATACCATCACTTCCACTGGCCTTGTTATTTGCAGTGCTTTCTAAGGCCCATTTGACTTCACTCTCCAGGATGTCTGGCTCAAGGTCAGCAACCACACTACCTGGGGTGTACGAGACATCCATATCTTCCTGGTATAATTCCTCTGTGTATTCTTGCCACCTCTTCTTGATGTCTTCTGCTTCTGTTAGGTCCTTACCACTTTTGTCCTTTATTATGGTAATCTTTGTACGAAACGTTCCTTTCATATTTCCGATTTTCTTGAACAGATCTCTGGTTCTTCCCGTTCTGTTGTTTTCCTCTATTTCTTTGCATTGCTCGTCTAAGAAGGCCTTCTTGTCTCTCCTTGCTATTCTTTGGAAATCTGCATTCAATTTCCTGTATCTTTCACTATCTCCCTCGCATTTTGCTTGCCTTCTCTCCCCCGCTATTTGTAAGGCCTCGTTGGACAGCCACTTTGCTTTCTTGCATTTCTTTTTCATTGGGATGGTTTTAGTTGCTGCCTCCTGTATAATGTTGCGAGCCTCCACCCATAGTTCTTCAGTCACTCTGTCCAGCAAATCTAAATCCTTAAACCTGTTCCTCACTTCCACTGTGTATTCATAAGGGATTTGGTTTAGATTGTATCTTACCGGCCCAGTGGTTTTTCCTACTTTCTTCAGTTTAAGCTTGAATTTTGCCATAAGAAGCTGATGATCTGAGCCACAGTCAGCTCCAGGTCTTGTTTTTGCTGACTGTATAGAGCTTCTCCATCTTTGGCTGCAGAGAATATAATCAATCTGATTTCGATGTTGCCCATCTGGTGATGTCCATGTGTAGAGTCGTCTCTTGTGTTGTTGGAAAAGTGTGTTTGTGATGACCAGCTTGTTCTCTTGACAGAACTCCATTAGCCTTTGCCCTGCTTCGTTTTGATCTCCAAGGCCAAACTTGCCAGTTGTTCCTTTTATCTCTTGATTCCCTACTTTAGCATTCCAATCCCCTATAATGAGAAGAACATCCTTCTTTGGTGTCACTTCTATAAGGTCTTGTAAGTCTTCATAGAATTGGTCACTTTCAGTTTCTTCAACACCAGTAGTTGGATTACTTGGATTACTGTGATGTTAAAAGGTCTGCCTTGGATTCGTATCGAGATCATTCTATCATTTTTGAGATTGCATCCCAGTACAGCTTTCGCCACTCTTTTGTTGACTATGAGGGCCACTCAATTTCTTTTACGGGTTTCTTGCCCACAGTAGTAGATATGATAGTCATCCGAACTGAATTCGCCCATTCCCGTCCATTTTAGTTCACTGATGCCCAGGATGTCAATATTTATTCTTGCCATCTCATTTTTGACCACATCCAACTTACCCAGGTTCATGGTTCTTACATTCCAGGTTCCTATGCAATATTTTTCTTTACAGCATTGGACTTTCCTTTCGCTTCCATGCATATCCGCAACTGAGCGTCCTTTTGGCTTTGGCCCAGCCACTTCATCAGCTCTGGATCTACTTGTACTTGTCCTCCGCTCTTCCCCAGTAGCATGTTGGACACCTTCCGACCTGAGGGGCTCATCTTCCAGTGTCATAACTTTTATATGCCTGTTGTCTTTGTCCATGGAGTTTTCTTGGCAGGGATACTGGAGTGGCTTGCCGGTTCCTCCTCCAGGTGGATCACGTTTGGTCAAAACTCTCCACTATGACCTGTTGATCTTGGGTGCCCTGCTCGGCATAGTTCATAGCTTCTCTGAGTTATTCAAGCCCCTTTGCCACGGCAAGGCAGTGATCCATGAAGGGGTTTACCTTTACCTTACAGTAAACATTGATATAGCAGTGCAGTCAAGTGATTTAACAGAATTAGAGTGAATGGTTTAAAGAAATTCTAACAAGGACCCTTATGTGTGGAACCATTAACCCCATGAGCTGAGTTTCCACTTGCTGTTGTTTGACTTTATAAATGGAATTTCTGTGTGTATCTGTGGTGGGGTTGTTTTTTCACAGTTGTTTACTTTTGCTCATATGACAAGAACAGAGCCTGATTCAAAACACTGTTAGTAGGGTAGCAGACTGCATAAACAGCATAATTTTCCTGCTTCAAATGTTGCTGGACACACGGGGCGGAGGGAAGAGGTTGGCAAGCACTCTTAAGATCATTTGTGCATAAACCAATCTACACGCTACTAGGTTTGTGGAAATATTTGAGATGCAAATATGTATCCTAGCTACTCTCATGTCTTCCTCTCCCTGTTGTTGTTTCCCTTCCCCAACTTCTGTCTTTTTCACTATCAACTTTTAAAGTCCTTGACACAGTGACTTTGTATGTTACTTGTTAAATTTCCATGTATATTAATAGCACCTGATACATAATAACATGAACATGGGGAGTTTTGTTTGATTTATATGCCAAATTAATTGTGATGTTTCTGTCCTGGTCTTTTTGGGTGGTAGTGGTTTAGTTTCTATATTGGAAAGAGGACTAGCTCAAATACCAAATATATTATTAACTTATTTCAGTAAGACTGTCTTCTATAGTGACAAATATTCAGCAAAGGACTGTCTGTGGCCTTTTCATGTGCCCTGTAAGTGGTGCCCCTAAATTTAGATCAATATTCAAAACTCCGATTGTTCTAGGCGCATTTTGCAACAGGGAATTTCACTACTGCAAGCAGTTTCTGAGCTTTGGGCGCAGTACTGCGCCTAAGATTTCAGATTAAAGCTGCAGAGTGGAAGGAAAGGAGGACCCTTTTCTGCTTCCCCAGTTCCAGCTACTTTCCAAAGACCGGAGAAGAGACCCTCTTAAGAATATTAGGGAGGTGAACAGGGGAAGGACCAGACCATGTGAAAAATGAACATAACATTTTAGCTGTAGTTCATTCATTTTCAGCTTTGTATTCTTGATTTTAAAAAAGCGCACCCAAACATTCTGTTGTTCTGCCCATAACCTCGTGATCCTTAAAATATTGCAGGACCACAGTTTGCATCAATCACAGACAGCATGTTTAATGGCCAAGGATGATGGGAGTTGTGATTCAACTATGTCTGGTGTGCCACAGGTTCCCTAACTCTGATCTAGATTAGCCTTGAAATTTGCACGATAAAAATAAGTAAACAGCCTGAGCACAAACCTCAGATTATGGGGATGCATCCAGTTACTTTAACATCTAGGGCACAATGATTCCTGACTGCAAGTATGACAAGTTAAAAGGTATTAAGAGACAATGTAGACTACTTACACTGGATATTTCACATTAGATATAATTTGCCTGCTAATATTGCCCTCTGTTCAGTTTGGAAAATTTACTTTCAATTTTTATCAAATATTTTTCAGTTCCTTAGAGCAGGTGTAGTCAATGTGGTGCCCTCCATTTGCTGCTGGATTGCCACCCCTGATCATTCACCATGTTTTCTGGGGCTGATGAGAGCTGGAGTCCAATAGCACGTGGGTGGCATCAAGTTGGCTACTCATGTACATGTTGTCTAACAGTGCAATCCTGTGTACACCTACTTAGAAGTTAAGCCTCACTTAATGCAGTAGGATTTCCTCAAAGTTAGGGATCAGGGAGAAATTCAAATCAGTTCACGTTTAAAGCTGAATTTATCAAATTCCCACTTTCCAAAGCAATACAAGAACTAAAACATAACCATCTTTCAAAATTTGCACTTATCTAAATTTTGCAATCCAGTTCTCCATTCCCCCATGCAATATTAGGAGAAATTGTGCACAGAAATGAATATATTAGTTAAAATAACATATATTTGGAGAAATTGATGGCAAAAATGTGTACATTAGTCAAAACTGCATACAAAAACGTGTTTATTTAGGATAAATTCACACTAAAAACCTGAAGAATTTGCATGAGTTTAAAAAAGAAAGTTCGCAAATTGCTGCAGAAATGTACAGAACTGAATTTAAGGTTCGAAAAATGATAAACTGAAATTGACAGATCCTTCCATTGCTACTCTCAGCTAACTGTGCCTAGGATTGCAGCCTAAGTGGGCCATCACTACAGAATGTGCCAAGTGCTAGTCAAACTACAAATTGACAACAGCATGTTTAATATTATTATTATTATTTGCTCCAAGGCGACATAAAAGCTTAGTTGTGTATGTAGTTCTCCGCACAACCTGCCAGGAAAAATATAGGAGGAACACAGCCTGCAAGTAAACACCTGCCACTTTAGATGACACCTGAAATTAAACTGGTGATCTCTAGTGTGAGGCATGGTTTGCTCTATTTAGAGTTTAAACGCCTACCTCTCTCCACCTGAGGCTGTAACCTCATCTGGACTGGACACAGAGGTGGAAGCCTAACATGATTGACCATACGTTACAACAACAACAGCAGCAGCAGCAGCAGCAGCAGGGCAAGCCACTAAATTTACAAGAAGCTTTGAAGTTCTTCACATTCGCAGAGAGCAACTGACCTTCAAGTGACAGGTTTTTTTACATGGTTAAGTTTCCTGAGACAAATATGTTAGGCATTCATACTCTTTAAGAGCTTTTTTCAGACAAGTGGAAGTCTTCTACATGACAGGTTTTATCCGGATAGAGGAAGAAATGACAAGAGCTAGATAAAAGAAGATAAAAGGCAGAGCAGTAAGCTATGAACCTTCTGGCTCTTTCACCATCACCACTAATCTAGTGCATGCTTGAATAACAGAGTAAACAGGGGGCAGAAATTGACAGATATGATCCTCTACCAAACTCCATTTTGAAGTTATCTTTTTAGAAAACCTGGAAGTGCTGATACCCCACTTGATGCCTAGAAAGGTATAGGGATGCACAATTTGGCCCCATCTACATCCAAGGACGCTATATCTCCCCGCCCTGCAAGGACCTTTCTACGTCTCCCTTTGTAAGAAGGGCAATCTGGTCTCCAGATCTACACTGCTTCACTTATTCTGGCTGCCTATCAAGATCCACTAATGTTTAGGGCTTGAATTACAGGGGAGCTAGAGATGGATGGGCCCTCTTACATTTTGTGGTTGCTCCTTTATAGGCTGCTTATAGCCTGTGTTTGCATAGGGCATTCATGCATATGCGAGCTACTGTTTCCATCTGCGCATGCATTTGTGCACCTTCTTCTACACACAAGCTCTTTAAATTTCGTGTCTCCGAAATCTATCTCAGTGGCTCCCATCTAGTGCTTGATGAGATATATTTGTGCAGTGAGTATACACTTAATAACTGGCACTACTAAGCCCATCAACTGACCCCGGTGCAAATAATAATAATAATAATAATAATAATAATAATAATAATGATGGAATACCCCACCCATCTGGCTTTGTTTTCCCGGCCACTCTGGGCAGCTTCTAGCAAACTATAACAACATAATAAAACATTAAACATTATAGGTCTGCCTTCAGATGTCTTCTAAAAGTTGTGTAGTTCTTTATCTCTTTGACATCTGATGGGAGGGCATTACACAAGGTGGGTGCCACTGCCGAGAAGGCCCTCTGCCTGGTTCCCTATAACTTCACTTTTTGTGGTGAGGGAACTGCCAGAAGACCTTTGGAGGTGGACCTCAGTGTTCGGGCTGAATGATGGGGGTGGAGCCGCCCCCAAATAATCAATTATATTGATTATTTCACCATTTCAATTTGTGTGTGTGTGTGTGTGTGTGTGTGTGTGTGTGTGTACAGGATACAAAAACTGACCTATTAATTTGAACTACCTCCATTAAAAGAAATAACACATGGTAGTTCTTCGGAAAACACAATCCAAGATCCTGCTGCAAACAGCACTGGATGCAGTGGGGGTGATTTGCCTCATTGTCCCTGCATCAGTAGCTAGTCTCTCCTCCTGAGTTACTCTTCAGCACTCTTGCAGGATGCCCACCACAACATTACAAGCAATACTCAAAGGCTCTCTCAAGGCAGGTTTCTACCAGTCCCTCAAATCCTATCCTGAAGGTTGCCAGACAAGCGTTTGACCTAAGCCTTGCAGACTAAGGTGCCAACCATGAGTTGTACCAAAGAGACTTTTCCTTGGGTTGCCTGGCAAATGGAATGGAAGTGTGCAAGTCTATTTTATTTGCCTCTTCTAGATACAAGCCTCTGCTGCCAGACAATGTGTTTGAGAACACATACAGTATAGAAACTGTGTGTGTCTTTTTAAACAAAATTAAATGTAGAAACTGTTAAGCTGTTTTTAATGGCAGAACTTAGCCAGGAAAGGGCGAATTTATCAAATGCCTCTACTGAACATGCCAAGTAGAGGAGTAGCAACCAAGGCAGATTCCAGACAATCCTGAATCCCAGCCAGTGCCATATCTCAAATTAAGCTCTGTCGATGATTTAGAAAATTACATCTTACAACTGGGTAGAAATCCTACAGAGAATGCAAGATTTAATTCATAACTTAATTATAGCTGAATTAGCCATTGACACGAACGTCAACTATCTAGGACATGTCTACACACGTATTTCCTTTGCTGTCAGTTTTAAATCAGTGTCCAAATAAATGAGGCATCCTGTTGCATCAATTCAAGCTGCCATACTACCTACCTACCCAGAGCTTTGTATAGTTTAGCTTTCTTACGCTGTGTTCACCTATATGTCCGAATATAAAACAAATCCCTACGATGTCACCCAACCCAATCCAAGCCTCAGTTCTCTATGTGAGAAACAGACCAAGGAACAGCACGTTTGTGTCTATTTATTACTAAGTGTTAAGTGGCGACTGGCAAACGTGTGAGATGGATCACAAATCAAGCCACAGTCTGAACGCTTATCACCTGGTAAATATGTACAGTGCTTATGATGGAGCCAATTTGCAATGAAGAACTATCCAGTGAAAAGTTACTGATTTATGTACATAACATGTGGCAAGAGACTGAACCAAACTTAGCATAATGGACTTTTACATGCCATCCCACTACAAGCTTGGAGCACCACTGTTACAGTCATCAAACCACCTAAACCATCTTGTTGCAGCCTCTTTGGGGGAGAGCACCACATCCCATTTCATTGCTGTGACAAATCAAAACCACTCTGTACTAACCAATTTGGACTACCTTTTGAACTACACAAATAGCCAGACAGGGCTGTGGCCCCCCAAACGAGTAAATATAAACATGAACAAAAATCGCCACGACAACCAATTCCCACAAACACTGGCAAAACCAGCATGAGAGTGCTGTGGCTTAGTTCTGAGAAGTTACTTCTGTACAAAGAACACAAACGTCAAGTCAGACAAGTGGCAGAGTAGTCGCAGAAAACCTGTCTGAGGATTGGAATGCTTTTGCAGAACATCTGAAGAGCCATTAGAATTGCACAAAAATGTGAGCAGCATTTGAAATATCAGCAACAGTAGAGAGGCATTAAGGCCAATAACCCAGGATATATATGTGTTTGTGTGTGTCTTTATGTATATATGTGTGTGTGTACACACACACATAGAAGTGTGTGCACACACCTACACACACACACACACACACACACACACACACACACACACACATATACTCACACATATATGGAGTGTTAAAATACACAGCATTAAAGGATAAACATAGAGAGGTTGACCATATTTCAAACAGTGAAAATCCGGACAGAAAAGTTGGCAAATTGTTGAGCTTTGGGGGGGGGGGGGGCTTTTCTTAGTTTTGCCCAGAGTCATTGACCTGTTTCCTTTTTTGGGGGGTGGGGGGCAGAGTTGTTGAGCTCTTTTTTACTTAAGTTTTACGCAAAGTTGCTGCAAAATCGCAAAAAAGAGCTACCTAACATACACCACCAAGCAGCTGTGTGTTTAATGGTTGATCATGATTCATCCAAGCTATTGCTAATGGCAAAGTATTTGCATATGGTTTTCTTTTTAAAAAAGAACTTTTCCATAAAGTCCCCCCCCCGCTCAAAAAGGTTTCTCCCCCACCCCACCCCCCAAAAAGAAAGCGCACATCCCCTTGTGACAGGGTGGCCATGTGTCCTCCCCACGCCCCCCCTCCCATATGTCCCCCCTTTCCCCCCAGGGGTCCAACTTGGAGAGACTTATTTTGAGCGGCCGTCCGAAGCGTCCTCTGGGGAAAGATGGCCAGCCTGGCGACGGGAACAGGTGGCTGCAGCTACGTGGTGGTGAGGAAAGGCTACTTACTGGGTCAAGGCAGCTTTTTCCTTTTTAGCGGCGGCCGCCCCGTCGTGCTGGAGGTCAGTCATGAGGAGGAGCACCATTCGGAAAGGGGAAGCCGAACACCCGTTTCCCCCCTTTTTCCCTCACGGCCAAC